>NC_060261.1:41886630-42191911 GCF_021901455.1 Neodiprion lecontei | reverse complement strand
TTACGTTACTACACCCTCTGCACCTTTGCACACCTTGCCCATGTACCCCCGTTATCTAGTTCTCTATCTTCACCGCGGCTGTGCATTTCGGCCGCTTACTCTCACCCTCGTGTTGCCTCACCGTCTCGAACATATATTTATTCGCGTCCGATGTTACCGCGTTTAGGCTTGTCTCGATAGACATTTCCTTTCCTATTCGGTACTAGAGCTCGGAATATCACCTCAGGGCTTCCGACTGTGTTGGTTCAACTTACGACGCTGCAGGTGCAGGCGGAATTTATACAACCTGTGCAAGCCTTCGAGGCGATGGTTCAATATCGTTGGACTGTTTAGTCTTCAGGAACAAACTGTAATTCGAATTGAACTGTGGTTTTTATTCATCGGAAATCCAAGATAATCGTATAATTATTGATCTGAAAAATTTTCTGTGACATTCGAAATCGTTCCGAGTACAAAATGATTCGCAGCGATTTTTTGATACATTTAAAAGAGGTATCCAAACAGTTTGGGTCTTGAAATATTTGACAAAATGTAAGTGCATCGTGACGAAGTCGAGCAAAGAGGACTTGGGTCAGGTTGGCCCGAGTAAACGACGGGTGTGTAAATCGCCAGGGCGGTGAAGGTTGGTGGAGATCAGGTGCAAACTTGGGCTGTCAGGAAGTCGCTTACAGGGAGAGGACAAAAGCATCCCGGGGGACTCGTGTGCAGTGCGACGTAGAAGCGGGACGAGGATCCCCGCCGGAGTCGCGTGGGTGAGCAACGAGCCTAACTGTGAAATAACATGGTGGCCCATTCCGTCCCGCCGTCCGCCACCCCCGCCCCCCCCGCTCCTCGTCGCTTTCCGTCGCCCCTTGCCTCGAGAAGCGCGGAAGAGATCCAAGCACCGGAGCCTCGTACGTCACTTCCTTGAGCCGAGGAAGAAGCAATGAGCGCGAGGGAGAAAGAGAGCAGAGAGAGAGAGAGAGAGGCCGAAATGTAAGGGTGGGTTAGCAGGTTATATTGATTTATTTATACCTAGGAGGCCCGAACCTCCCTCTCGCCTGCGATGGGGTTATATTGGAAAAATACCTAAGGTTCACATCAGCCAGTCTCCATTTTTGGGGTGAAAGATATTCCGCGATTTTTCAAATAATGTGCATTTCGAGTTATTTCTTTGCAGGGGCTGCATCTGAGGGTAATATATATTCTTTTGCGCGATGAGAGACTGTGCCGATTTATCGGCGAAACGAAAATCATGACTTTTTCAAAAATCACCTCGAATTGTTAACTGCGCGTCGTCTTCAATTATCATTCTTACTTCGCACCCGGGCCATTCTGCAGAGTGCAATTGCGACATGGCACGAGTGCCGTTGTCTGGTGACCCGGGTGTAGAAAGGGCGACGAGAGAAACGACGAGCCGTTAGACGCGTGCCTGAGGATTACAGTTCAATTTATAACTGTCACTGCGCCGGGCCGACTGCAAAAATAAACTCGGGTTCTTCGCGGAAACTGCATTTAAGCACAGCTGAGAAGGGACCGAGGTTCGCGTATGTGAAATTTGTGCGCGTATGGGATGTGCGAAATATTAAGAAACGCGAAACTTTTATCGAGCTCGGTCGTCTCTCCGTAAAAATATTAATAATAGTAGAAATAATACTATTAACAATAATAATTAAACCCCGAGCTCGACGGCGTGAATTTCGCGCATTGACCGGCTTTTCGCAATAATATTGGATGAAAAAAATATTGTTTTCGACTTCTCAAAAAAAAAAAAAAAATTAAAAAAAAAAAAAAAAAGGTAAAATACTGTCGTACAACACGATTGTGTATGCGAAAGAATGCCAAGAATCCTCGAAATATGTGAGAAATGTAAAATGAGTTTGAAAATTCCCACAGTAAATCAGAGTTAGGGGCTGATGGGGTGATGTATATGATTACACCCTGTCTCCTTGCGGCCATAAATCTCCCCCACCACGGCGAGACGCAGGTCCCGAGGATCCTACAGGTACATCCTGCCTCGAAGGACTTCGAAATAGCTCCGCTAGAGAAATGAATATATTTCGTAGGGACGGATTCGAGTGGGGGGAGAGCCCGGAGGGACTCGAGAACTTTCAAACAATTCCAGGCAATTACACACCGTATATAAGGGATGGTCGAACGATATTTCCAAAATTCGTCACTCGCTGCTGTGCGATTCACCGCGTATGGATTGCCCCGGATATTTTCGCGTCGAATCGTTTCGCTTCTTGAACTCGGAGCGTCGAGGGCCGTGTCCTGCTCGTAGCCTTCGATCTGAAAGCCGTACGGGGCCCGTATAATACCGTCTTACAGTTTCTCCTCTCGACTCGTTGTCGACTGAATTGTTATTAGTGTGATTACTGGTGCTCGTCGTGCCCTCCCATCCTCCCTTTCCATGGCTGGCACACTCACACCGCCGCGGTGTGAATTTCGTTGTCATGGTGTTTGCCTTTCAGGCTTTTACCGCGAATCGGGGGTTGGAACAGATGTTTTAACGTGTGGTTCTCCAAAGACGTAATAGCACGGCGTGCAAGGTGATGCAACTTTTTTTTCGTATCCTTAATTCTCCTCCTTTTTGCTTTTTCATCTGTTTGGAAAATTTGACACCACTGCAGCTCTCGCTACAACATCTGTACTTATCATTCGCGGTATTGCGGTGCGAATGGAACCGGAGTACACAACAGGGTAAACACAACGATCTGTGCAAATGCAATGTCGAAATATCGGAAAAACTTGGCTCCGGCAAGCCCGATACGCGGGTACATAACTCTCGTCCCCGAGAGCAGCGAGGGTTGAGCAATTGAATTCTGGTTTCGAAAGACCTGGAGAACAACAAGGAAACGAGACGGTCGTTCCCCGTGTGAAATTACTTCGCTGCGCGGCTTACCCTTTATCCCCCTGAAACCCTCCCCCCTTCCGTTTTCCGTTTCCCGGTTTCGCCTCCCCTGCATGCACCGGCTCCTTTCTCCCGTGTAGGTATATCCTCATCCAGGAGGGATCTTCCGAAAATAAAGGAGATACGTCTTCCGCCCCCCTTCCCTCCTCTGCCGCTTCGTATCCACGTATCTCTCTACACGTATCTCGTTCTGCTCGTGGCGTCGCGTCGTTCCCGAGCAGCGCTGCAGTAGGTACAAGAGCTTTTCCTGCACCCCGAAGCTCCGGGTCCGACGATCACCGTGCATGCGCGGCATCGAATGCGATAATAATTCGTTCCGCACATGCCGCCGCGCCGTTGCATTGCATTCGACTATTGGATATACCTACCGCGCGCAATGTGGAAAGAATCGCGGACGATATAGGTTATTCATATTCTATGTGATAAAATATTCATAGAAGTAGTCTTCCCGGTTACGAGTATATACGTGTACACGTTGGATGAGAAGTTATTATGGTTAGAGAGGCATCGATTTCTACTGCTTAAATTCGTGATAAACACCGCTGAAGGATGTTATCCAATTATTGTATTTGCATGATAGTACAGACTTATCTTTGGAAAAGATTTTTTTCTCCGATAGCTTGAATTGTTAGAGATTAGATTAAGACGGTATTGCCTGTAATAACAAAAGAGCGCATTTAGCCAACGTGTTATTGCGTTATACGTATATTATGTAACGCGGGTATAAGAATGGAAAACAAATTAGCCGTAGGAAAGAAGATGGGTAGAAAGAAAAAAAAAAAAAAAAGAAAAAAATTGTAGAAATGACCGACGAGCTGAAGTGGTAATTAAAGTCGTGTTATTTACGCCTCGGGACAATAAAACATGAATTGTGTTGCGAAGGCAGAGAACGGATACCAATTCTAGGTGTAATTCAACATGTTTCTTTTCCCCGCTCTTGGTTATCTTTTTTCTTCACATTTTTTTTTTGTTCCCTCCTCGTTTTTCATTTGTATGTTTGAAATGCGTTTATCCAATTAACATAATTGCGCGATTATCTCTCACCTCCCTGCCTGGCTGCCTGCACATGCGGACGGCGTTGTACAGTCCTCGACGACGTAACGCCTCGGCCATTTAGTTAACAAATCGAAATGAAGGAGGAGAAAAAAAAAAATTTAGATAAAAAAAACACCGCTTATTACCGCACGCACCAGCATTTAACAATCGCAGAAACTGTCCAAGCATACTATCCGCAATTGCGAACATATTTCCACCGCGTAATATGTTGTTTATGTGTGTGAAAAACGTCGCGCGATAAAAATCTCCACACGGAAGTTTCGCGAATCCGCGACGCGTGTCAATCCATTTGCATCGACGAGACTCGGCTGTGAATATTATTACTACAGCTCGTACGGCCTGAAAATTAAATCGTCATTCATTCGTGATCTGCGTTTCGAGACGCCGACGAGCCGAAGCCTTATGCGTATAATTTCGGAAGAAAAAAAATGTAACCCACGAAATAATTTTTCAACCTTTTTCATCCCGTGTTCTTGGTAAAATTCGCCGAGTCATGTTGCACGGGAATTATTTTCTGCCGTCCTTTGGCCGACGATAACTCTCGAAACGTTATCACCGACGTTGAAAACTAATTGCGCAAAAGGCGCGCGTTGCGCAAATCAGCCGTCAGAGAGCTCGAGTTACTATCGGGTGCCTCGATGGCGTGTTAAAGCCGCCTCTTGGAGGGGTCGCGAAATATAATTGCACTGCAGGAGTTGAACGGTGAAAAGAACTCGACCCGAGTTCGACGCCCTTCGTGATATCGTAACGCCGTCAGAGCCGCGTTACAACCAAGTTTCATGATAATGATCAATTTTCTTTTATTTTTCAATTGCAGGCAAATGGTGTCCGCGCAGAGAATGGAGTTCGCCACCCGACGCCCAACGAGCTGCGAGCGACGCGGCGCGTCGCGGCGTTCTTTACTCCTCCGTCTTTCTCGGCAGTCCCGGTGAGTGAAAATAAAACATTTTATTTATATTTCTTCGTTCAATTTATCGGGAACGATTCCTCTCCGACCTCGTTGCTTTATATAAATTTTCACGGGATTATACCATGCGATGCGAGTTTTTCTAAAATATTTGTCTTTGTCCTTTGTGTCGGTGTTTCTTGTTTTTTATAGTGTCAAATCTATCGGGAATTAGACCGACTTGTCGACGAACGGTTCGATTTATTGTTCCTGTTTACATTTATATTTTATTACCTTGCTGTTGTTATTATTATTATTATTATCATCAACATTTTTATTTTTCACACACGCGTTGTGGCTCACCTGCGTCTCGCACGATTATACTTTATTCATTATCGTCCGAGTTTTCCTACAGCGGAGGTCTTTGGGCTGCCTCTGACGCGGGACAGAGAGCCAAAGTATAAATATAAATGGCTCGGAATCAAATCTTTAGATTTTCTACGCCGACCGACTCTCGAATGCCTCGGAACCAGTTCTCGTTAGTTATATCTAGACGTCGGATCGCCGACATATACGTATACCTTAAATATATATTAGGTACATATACGTATGTATGTGTGTATAATACGTGGTAGAGTAAAGAGAATTTTTTTTTTTCCTCAGTCGTTAGCTGCGGTTGAAATTTTTCAAAACTGATCTCTTTCGCTCTCGGCCTCCCCATCTTTCTATCCTTCTTCTTTCCCCTCTTCTCTCTCTCTCTCTCTCCAACGTACACCGCCCCCGGCGTAGGTAATTAATTCGCAAATTCATGGTAGGTACTATACCAGCTACTCTGCGCTCGCAAAAGAGATTAACATCTCGGTAATTACAAGGATGTACGAGCCAGAGCGTATTCTCACCCATATCTGTTTATTTTATTCATCTTTCGCGAGGTATACGCGCTCAGGTAGTAAAAGAAATTCGTACTCTCGTTTTTAACCAAGATATCGTACGCAAGATCTACGAATGAAATCTGTCCAGTGACGAAGACAAAAGCAACCAATTAAACGAAATTCATTGACGATTCTGCTGCTCTATGCATGCGGAATTATTTGAGAAAGAAGCTCGTCGCTATTTTAACAGTATATGTAGCTAATAAACAACGGTTCGTTTGGAAAATAAATTGTCCTATTCTTCGAATTTGATACAGGAATTGCGAACAAAACCCCGTACGTAAGAAGAGAAACAGAGATATCAGAGATCCGAGAATTATTGCAGACCATTCCGAAGATGTATGTATGCATATAACCGTCGAAATCTTCCGCGAGCATTGGGAATAACAAACCGGAAGTTCCCGTGCGAATCCGGGACGACCTTGTATAAATTTGCGGAATAAAAGCATACTACGTGCATACGCGTTACGTAGATACGTGTAAGATGATCGTGCAGGACGCAAACACCGCACTGCAGCGGAACCGTGCGAGGCATTGCAAAATTGCCGAGCGTCCTTCGCGGGAATAAATCCAGGTCATAGAGCGAGCGTTTTTGCTAAAACGTATAGGTTTTGTCGACCCCTCTCGATATACGTGGGCACCTACCTACAAGTGACGTAAGGCGTCTTGCCCGGCAGAGTATTCGCCCACTCGCTGTCTGCGCGAGCGATCTCGTCGCTTGCGCGCATGCGCGAGACTCGAGGCTTTAGGGCTGCCCGTGTCGGGAGGGAAAGAGGCTCGTTTCGCTCCTCGCGAGCGGTGGAGAAGGACGATACCTTGCGCCCTACGTCGGCGAGCGCAGCGGAGGTTAGCGCACAAGTGAACCACCGCCTCGGGTCGACTCGGGTCGTCATGGCAACCCGGCGAGGCGGTAATGCGGCGGTAACCATGGCAGCGCGAATCCTCTTCTCGTCCCTCCCGTCCTTGCCCTCATCCAGCCTCTTACAGCCTCTTATTCCAGCCATCTAGACGTGTCTTTATTCCGTCTCTCGATCCTCCGATCTCTTCGCGCTCTACGATTCCTGATTTTTTTTTTCATTCTTCGGGTATCCCACTCGTTCCCAAAGATTGGCGAGACGCGATTACCTGTTTTTTTTTTTAATTTCTTTTTTTTTCGTTCTTCTTTTTCGGATGACATTCCTCGTCTCTGGAACGGCCTTCGCTTTAAAATTACTCACGACGGAATATCCGGTGATCTTGAAAGACAGTTTAATGCTCATTCATCGTTGATGGATAATTCATTACAGTTAGGAATTTTCTTCACGTACCAGAAATTCAACAATCTAATTATCGATAATCTTTTTAAGTTATATTTAGCTCGTCGTGAGAATATTAAAATATCTACAGACGTATAAAGGACTATCGTCAAGTTTGAAGACATATTTTCACTACGTATCGTTCACGATGTTACGTCAGTTTCTCGTTGCAAATTTTTGTCCTAAATTTCGTTCGACCGATTGTATTTGCGAGCGAATTCTCTCTAATCTGTTCTGAAATTTCCATTGCAATTCAGCCCATTTCCCAATCCACCTAATTTCAAGGGGTTGAAAACTCAACTGGCACTAATCGACTTTTAGACTCGTGTATATGAATAGAGATTCAAGAATTTAGACTTGCTCGAACAAACGTGCGCGATAGAACTTTCCAATTGTCAAAAATTTGATTCCGCGAATGCGAATATTCGGAGGTGCAAGTGCAGTCGACGTTCCATGCCATTGAAGACCCATAGACGATAGGTTGGAAGAAAAGTTGAAACATTTCTCAGAAAACATGCACTTATCGTTAAGCTTCGCCGCGAGAGCATTGCACCGACCGAAAGTATAGATCCCAAAGTGGCGGGTCGGCGTTGGGCTCTGGGTTGGGGTTTGGTTTGGTTTGGTTTGGTTTGGTTTGGTTTGGTTTCTCGTGCGGGTCGCACATCACCCGAACCCCTCGTCGCGTCGCTCGGCGGGTGATCGCGGTGTAACGTAAGGGTTGCGGGCCAGCGTCGGCGTCCGCGTTCGGGGTGAGCGAGTTTAAAACCCCCGGGGGCTCGAGGTCCGGGTCGGGTAGATTTATCGGATGTTTTGGTTGGCGGCCATTGTTGCCGGTGCTTTCATCTCCTTGGCATCCAGCAAGCGCGACCGCTAAACAGCCCCGGACTCCGCGGCTTGCACCTTTTATACCTTGTATACGCCACTTGCACTAGTTATGCTGCTGCTACCTGTACTTTATTCTCACATTCCCTCGTATGTAATTGCACGAAGGACGAAAAGCTTTCCGTTGAAAATGAGCTCGAAATGCACCGGAGGCGAATCTCGAATGAATTTCGAACGACTTTGCGGTGAGTTGAAAAAAACTTTGCGACGAGTTCGAAACTGTGGACCCTCCGTGTACGATGTTCTTGAAACGAGCTCAAAATCCGCTTCGAGCTCGTGAATGGAGATATGCCGAGATGAGTTCGAATGGGAACTTTGTCGAAACGAGCTCGAAATTATGTCGATAACGAGCTCGAAGCGAATTTGAAACAATACAAGTTCGGATCATTCGCTCCGATTTGACGGGACATATCCATGCTCAGCTTGGAAAGTAGCGGAATATTCGACAGCGCCGATGTGGCGGGTAAGACCTGGTCTTGACTCGCGTACCTAGAGACGCGAGGAGGAACGGCAAGTTCCTGGGGCGAGTATCGCGGAGCGGTCACAAGGCGTCCGTATGAAAAGAGTAGGCACAAGGTATTTCTTTTCGCTGCTCGGACGAGCGACGCCGAAGCCGCGGCGTGTTCTTCGATTAGCTGGAGCGACCCGACCGTGACCTCTCTCGCTCCCTCCCGCTCTCTCCTCTCCTCTCTCCGGTCTCCACTCTTCGCTCTTCGCTCTTCGCTCTCCTCTCTCCTCTCTCCGCGCTCCATCTCGCAGCACTGATTGGACGATCCATCACCGAGCGGCTGCCCCCGGCTCCGCTCTCCGAAGGTTCGGCTCGCGTCCGACGCGCCCAGGCTGGACACACGCACAAGGCCCCCGCGCGTCACGGCGTCCTTACGCACGAAGCCCTCGCTCTACACGCCGCTGGACGGGGACGGGGACGGGGACTCCGGTGTAATTGGTTCTCGTAGCGGCAGAAAACACCTCCGGATCGAACCGTGAGGAAAATGAGATTCTTCGACGAGCAACGTTGCAAAGCGCGCCCCTCCGACCCCCGGGACCTTTAATTAGACCGTTTCCGAATCGCGGATTGATCCTTGCCGGACGGAGCTTTCCTCCTCCGAGTCAAAGGGAGATGTTAATACCGTAGATCGTAATGAACTCCGAAGCGAATATATTCGTCCGAAATTCTTTGTATACGTACCGTTATCATAAAGATGTAGGATCGGTCGATAAGCACATGTCTAAAAGCCGTCGATTGTTTGGGGCCCGATGGTGTGCCGATAAACGGTGAAAGGTATAAAAGGTACGACGGCATCGAGGCTGCAGCCGTCGATCCGTTCATATTCATGGGGCGAACAGATGGTAGGTAACCCGGCGGGCAGAGATATGCGCGAGTCTTGTTCGTGGGACGTGGAGGGATGATCGAACGCGTCGGGCTTAAGACGGACTAAGCAGCTAATAGACATATCTCTTTGTGTCGGCCGGTAAAACGTGAACACGTTGTTCAGTCCCCGGGGTCGAACATGACTCGGATAATTTTGAGCATTCGTATAATCGATGTATTACACGGGCCGGTTCGTGTCGCGGCGTACTTAGAAGGAGGCGGAGTAGCGGGTTCCTAACGTGACGTCACGAGTGAGTCCCGAGTCCCGGTACCTTTCGGAGATGACGGAGCCGGGCTGCGGCTAGGAGAGAGACTCGCCCGCGTGGCGATTACGGGGCATTTTTCGAACACAATCATTAGCGCAATTATCATTGTGTCGAGGCACAATGAGCGCAGCTCCAGCCACCGACAACAATGGGCGACTCGAGAGGAGGAGAAGGAGGAAGATAAAAGAATGTAATAATGAAAAAGCAACGAGAGCCGTTCCCTTGAGTGCTGATGCGAACTATGCCTCCTCTCGTGCGCGCGTACTTACCGTAGTACCTGCAACGCCAAACACTCGATGCAACACGGCTCGGCAATATCCTCCGCTGCGCCCTGTGCATGTAAACTTCGTCCTCCACTCACTGACAAAAGACCTCTCAGAGCGTAGTGCCGTTCGTGATTATACTTACATCCCTCAATTGACGTTCCGCCGACGTGTTCTTAATGGGGGATCGTTCACGGGGGCTGCTTACGCGTTGACCTTATACCACGCCGTCTGAACAAACCGAATGCAGGCTACAATTTCTCGACCGAGGATAAAGCTTTGTCACTTTTCGTTCGACCTTTATACGTCGGAATCAATAATTGCCGTATCGAAAAGCCATTTTTTCAACATAAGGCAAGTGACCTGCGTCGTATGACGAAACTTTCCCAATCACGACTACAGTTTTTGGATAAATTTTATCACGATTCTTGGCTCTGTGTCAGAAATCCACTTTTCCACCACACCGGAACGATCGTATCAACATCGATGGTTCGTTTTTTTTCATCTGTCAATGACTTTTTAAATGAAACGAAACTTTCTTCTGTGTCCGTATCGGAATCGTACACAGGGCTTATCGATTAGAACGGTAAAAGTATATTACAGGCGCGTGGTCGAAAGTCCAGACCTTGAGATTACGAGGGAGAGTGAAAGGCGCGGGCGTTGGATGCATGCAGCGTAGGGGTAGAATCTGCAGGAAAAATGGCGAGCGGTGGAGAATTCGCACGGTTAGCGAACGGGGCACATGCGGTTCGCACGAAAAGCGGGCCACCCGCGGCAGCTCTCGGTCTCTTCATTTCCAGGCTGTCACGAGCAGAAGAAGATTTGGCCTGGGTTTGACAGCTGCAGGGTCCTGGCTGGGGCCGAGTAGGTTCGGAACTGGGCGCGGGGGCGGCACGGGCATCGGGAACATGCCGCATTCCCCGCCGTAGCTCAATAGCACCGCGTGCACCGCCACTGCACATCGCTTCTAGCCTTTTGTGAGAATACGCCGCACGTTTTAATTATTCGGCATCGTCGCCGGTCGTGATTCAGTTGTTCCTCTCGAGCTTTTTCCCTTTCAACCGAGAGTGCGTGCGGTCCCTGCTTGGTATTTCTTTTTTTCTTTTTCTTTTTTTTTTTTTACCTCCCTTTTTTCTCACTTTAATCGTTTTATTCTACCGACGAGGGACGAACTCGCGAGGGACGAAGAACCGCGCTGCAAAGTTACGAGAGTTAATATACAGAAAAACAGATACCGGCTAACAGCGAGAGGAGAGGAAGTAGAAAGCAAAGATTAAAATAGAAAATAAAAAACGAAATAAAATAGATAGGTGAGAAACGGACGTATGGTGGGAAAAAATCGTTTCACGGGGAATGACAAAACCGTCTAGCGGGCCAAAATTGTCCCTGCGAAATTGCGAACGAACCGAACCATTCCGAGCATCTGCGCCCATCTGTGCATGCGCCATATTATCGTGGCGTGACGGACTACCGTGTGTGAGCGGGGTGAAGTCACGCGTTGGTTTATATTCACGGGCCTCGTCTCGCGTCGTTGAATTTCATATTTTGCCGTGAAGACGCCGGTCTGCACCGTGGCAATACGTCGTAACGCTTTATTTTCCGCCTCGGCTAGACCCGAGATCGCGGTGAAATTTTCGCCGGGATATGAGAGCTTGCAGATTTAGTTGTTCGACGCTGTTCGCGCGACTTGCACTGTGTATAGGAGAGAACTGTTTAATATCAGCTGCGCACATGGGACTCGCGGAGAGACACATTTCGCTAATATTCCTGCCGTGGAACAGGAAGGGAATAGGTGGAGGAGGAAGCTAGAGGACGCGAGAGCTTTTGCCGGGTGTGGGCAGAGACTGGGAAACCCTCCCCCGTCTCTCCCCTATTAATACGGTACATATATTCAAAAGGTACGAATATAACCCACACGGCGACTCGCGCCGACGGCGTAGGTGCCTTCATACGTCGGCTAAAACCATTGTGCCTGTATCTCAACTCTGACTTCATGAAATCTGTGCTTTCTATTGTTCCACGCCGAGGCTTGAGCTTTACGCTTTGTGAATTCCACCAGGGAACTCCGGAACTGTCTTTTCTCCCACATCCACACCCCCCTCTCTGTTTCTATCTCGCTCTCGGTGTAGTCGATGCCTTTGAATAAGAAGCTAATGAACGTCGACGTTGAGAATATCCTCTGTATTGTATCGTCCTCTCGACGCATCGGTTCACCTCTTCTTTATTCCTATTCCGTGTTACGTGTATCTGATACGTTCATGCGTGTTCAGCTTTTCAAAGAGCTTACTCAATTCTCCTCCGTATGGAGGTTCGCCATTTTCAATCATGTATACATACAGCACCCATCAAAAACTCGGTATAATTAGGCTACGCTGGAAGTGACATATTCAGGGATTCGATCAAGTAGCCTTATCCGGATCATTGTGCGAAATTCCAAAGTCGTTTCTCTTTTCGCATAGACGTAAATAGTGGAATTTTCTGCTATCAATCGTACGAATGATTATTCAACTTTGCAAACCGCCGTATTCAAGGAAGGTTGAATGAATACCCGAATGAAAGATACTTTCGGGTTTTCTGTGAATGCACCTTGCAGAGTTGGCATTCTCACCTTGGCGCGTACAATGTAAGTACCCGCGGCTTTCATCCTTCGCGAGCATAGGGAGCAGCGAAGTAGAGGCGGTATTGTTTCTCTTGTTGGTACTCGAGTCGAGCCTCCTCTCCTGTCTCCTCTCCTCGAGTGGCCTGGACCTCTCAACCGCCCTTGAATACCCCCTGACTCGTTCCTGGCCACGTTCCGTACTTACTCTCTCTCTCTCTCTCTCTCTCTCTCTCTGTCCCTCCCTCCTCTTCTCTTTCTCTCTCTTTCCGTATAGGTACCACCACGCTGAATACGGATACCTATACGTCCGCCCTCTCCCTTCGACCACCGTCAATTAGTGTCCTATTGACTCTCCCGGATCTGGTAGCAGCTCTGACTCTAAACTAGAGAATAATTAACGATTCTCCCCGTCCGTCGCCCCACGAATTACTAGCGTTCGGTGGTCATAACGTGATTTACAACGGTGCTGCATATCATACGAAAGACAGAGAGATGTGCGGAGAAGCTGAGATACGAATAGGATGCCTTATTATTATTTTCATTCATACTATTTTTATTTTCGTTATTATTGTTGTTGTTTCACCAGGTGTGGGTTCGTTAACGAACTTTTTAAGAATCATCTCGCGCACGCAATAAATATTGTATAGCTATATGTATAATGTATATTCGTCAGGTAGGAGTACAAGTTTGTTTTTCTATATATATATACACTTGGGTTTTTTTACCCAATTTTATTTTGTATCGAAACGCATTTAATTTAACTTTTTACGCCCGACTTTTCATACAAGTGTTTCTAGTCTTTATTTTTATTAGCTCAAGTGGCTTGTTTCCTACACATACCTTTTTCTTTCACCTTTATATTCATATTATCGAAAGACTGCGTGTAATGAAGATGTCTGTTTGCCGTGAAAGACCGGGGAGAAGGAGAGGCGCCACAAATTATCATGCGGGTCCGAAGGAACCAACGACGTTTATACACCGCGTGGCCAATGTGCGGGAAGAGGAATGAGGGGGAGAGAGAGGGAGAGAGGGAGAGAGAGAGAGAGAGAGAGCGCTTATCTTGCGAGCGGCTTGTTTCCTGACCTCCCTATTAGTTCGCGTGTCCCCGATAATCTATATACTCGGGTGAAATACGGCTACTCGATCTCAACGGACCCGGTCCAAGTCGTTAATTAGCTTCGTTCCACTCTTACTACTTTCTACCACTACTGGCTACTCCTCATTCTCATTCTCATTCACCTTCGTTTAATTACTTGTATATACCCAAGACAACACTGCTTCTCGTGTCAAAGCTTGACACGTGTCGCCACGCCGCAATGAATCTCTTTCAAATTATACAAAATTCGCGCACGCATAATTCAATCCGAACTACCTACTCGTACCTGTCGTCATATATTTTAAAAAAATGACGGTGAACGATCGATCGCGGATTTTTTCATGAAACAGTAAGAAGTTACTTCTGTGTGATCAGCATTTAAGACGTTAGTCAATTCTGTCGTCGAATTTGAAACAGTACAATTCGGAAAGTTCACTTTTTTGAAAATAATGTCTAGCTTCAAAATTATATCTCCTTGAGTATAGTGTGAAGGTAAAAACGTGGGTTTTTGTACAACGAATGTTAGAATCCATCTTGTCCGGTTGACGGAGATTGTACTCCACTCGTATAGCGACTCGGTGTTCTGCGTCATCCATCGATTGCATTCCAACTCCTTTCTCACATTTTATTTGTTTCACTTTTCCATACGGTATTCTTACTTTATTTCGTTCAATTCTATTTGTAATACCGTCTTGAATTACTCGGGACCGATCAGCGATGGCATCAGCGGTTTTCGGACGAAGACGATGAACTCTGTAATTTTATACTTTCCATTCGATCCTGAATTAATTCAGCAGTTAATCCCTATTATAGATTAGCTCTCGACCTCCAGTTACGGAAAGTATCGGGAATTCGAGATTAAACTTATTGGCGAAATTTGAATAGGAACCAAATAAGGCAGAATTATGTGTACTAATCGGCGTCAACTCTACAAGTGGAAACTCGTTTCTTAACGACGACAAGGGCATTATACCTTTAGCATATTTTTGTGCGGCGTCGAAACGATCGCTCGGTGACGCTGAAGAGTCCGAATCATACTTCTCAAAGCAGGTATCACGCATAATGTCTACAAACGTGGAAATTAACCACGGCGTGGATTTGACGCCGTCGAAGTGATCGATTTACGGCCCTTGTTTACAAAAGATGCTAATTTTTTCTCATTATCTTTAAATATTCCCCGGTTAGATTGGAAGACGAGGAAGGCTCAGCGGGACCACACGAGTCAGTTCCGCTGCTGAAAAGAGAGGACGAGACGCTCTTCGAGGCAGAGAAGAGTGCAACACGCATAGTCTACGTGTCGTCGGGGCGCGTCCGCACTCTCGTAAATCAAATTGCTTAGATTATGTCGTATTAGTGCGTGTTTTATGACGTACTTTGAGATACCCGCCGATGCCGCTGACTCTGCTGCCGCTACCGTCAAGGCGATCCGCGGTCCGCTGCCGTCCTGCACAGTTGAAAATTATTAATGGCGCGCTTTCGAATAATTAGACCACTTAGTGAACTTGTCGACGCGAATCCCGCCGGTTCGTCAAACCGTATATCACGCGCGCTTATAATGCGGTCGCTCAAATATATCGGGTTACAATTATCCTCTTCACTTTCATTTTCTTTCTTTTTGCCGAATCTTTACAAAATCCCGTCAATATAATCCCTGCGTTACATATGTGTGTGTGTGTATATAAATGACGAAAAATCTTCAAGATCATTGCGTGGAGCCTGGTGATTTTCGAGGAGTATTCACTTTATCCCCGTTTGATAAGAATTAAGAGGATCGTCAAGTTTCGGAGGAAACAAGGAAGTGCTCAACGCAGGGAGATAAAATGCGTGAGGTAAAAAGAACGAGCGGTGGGTAGACAAGAAGCCAAAAATGAGACTGTGAGCTGATCGAGCGAACGAAGAGCCGAGTCATGTCGCGTGTCACGAAAGCTACTCCCTGCGGACCAACACCTTCTTTCCGTCTGTGCACGACGCGTCGGAGCTGAGAGGAGGAACCGTCGGTTCTCAGGTTTCTCAAGTGAACGACAAATATCGCGTTCAACGGTGTACAAACTTATATTACGTTGCAAAAACGCTGTATCAATTTTCGGCAAAACTGTTACGCGGCGATTCGCGCAGAGGTCAACGAGCGGCCAAGCTTTTGTCCCGATAACTGAAAGTGACCAGGAATTGATCGTCGTATCGGTATCTGCTTATCACAATTTCTCGGCGAAAATCGAGGCCTCAAGTTCGCCGACATCGCGCGTCGCAGCACACGGAGAGCGGTTATCTTTAATCTGCGGGAATAAATCAGATCGCACAATGCTTGCGGTGAATGTATTACACATACACGTGTGTACGTGGGTGCGTGTAACCGCAGAGGCATAAAGGTGATGCGAAAAACCGCGGCAATGGTCGAGTCGAAAAAGCTGCGCCTCGGAGTTTCTTGCGGGATTCGGCCTGACGAGACGACGGGTACTAACGTAACGTAGTTCGAATCGTTTCCCTGATTAATTTGAGGAGAAAAAGCGTCGGATTCCGCTCGCTCCTCAGTCCTCGAGGCTCGGAGTCGCGAGCGGGTCGATCGGAGCCGGGGGAGGCCGACAAACGCGGATCACAGGGCCGCTCGCTCCTAATCGGAGCCGCGATTATTATCTCCGGTTGAGGTGGATGTATATGGAACGTTTTACCGTATAAAAGCCATATCTCGGTCCAAATACGGAGACGCGGGCATCGCCGATCGCGCTCCGCGCAACCTTCTGCGCCGAGCATCCGGGAGAGCAATCTCGGCTCCTCTTCTCCGCATACAGTCACGCACCTACGTTACACGGCAACGTCACGCACGGAGCGTATGCACGACCCACACACGCGCGACGCCCGCCGATGGAGGCTACATTCCATCAAACCAGCCTCCATCTTGTGCGCCTCTAACCCCTGCGGCCACGGCTGGCCTCTCTCTGTCCATCTTAATCTGATCGGCCTGGAATCACCTATATGGATGTCTCTCTTTAACCCACGTGGCGGAGGGAAGGAGACGAGTGGCGAGGAGAGGAGAGGAGCGGAGAGCAGAGCAGGGGAGAGGAGGGGAGGGAAAGATGCCCGCGCCCGTTGGGTGAAAAAGGATATGATAAAATCCAGACGGGATTTTTTCTCCTCATTTTTTTATCCCCCTTTTTCCTTCCTTTTATCTCCTCCTTATTCTTCTTCTTCTTCTTCTTATTCCTTTCGCGGACGATTCTCTCCCGTGTGCGCGGGGTTTTGCGCGTGGGTGGATGAGGTCCGAGGTGCGCTGCACCCATCGAACAACGCCGCTGCCCTCGCCATCTCACGCGTTTGCGAACCTCAGCAATGGAGTCCGATCCACCGGCGGTCAGCCGGCCGACCCTCGCCTTGCTCGGCTAGCACTGCGGAGACTCTCTCGCGCTAATCCGAAATATCTCGTTATTAAATCGGCTGAGTTATAGCTGCGCCGAGTCGGCTCGCCAGCGTTGTGCAAAAACGCGGAGGCTACGCGCCATCCGCGATCTAATCTTTTCGTAATCTCTACGGCATTAGTCGTATAACGGTCAAAGGAGTTTCCCGGATTTATATCTACCTCGATATTCGCGAGCTGCCGTGCGCGCGATTTGAAACAAGTTGGCAAAACCGTGCAGGCTACGCGTCTTCGAGATGTTGTCAGGATCGGGAAGACCGACGTCGAAATTAGTGCCCTTGAAATTTGTTCCACCCTGCGGGCGCTACGGCGGCGGATATGCGGAGCGAGTTGAAACGCGGGGCGAAAGGGGCTGAAGATGCAGGGTGCAGGATGCATTTTTAACGATACTAAAATAGCGACCGGGGCAAAGAGCCCGCTATGCTCTGCGGTTGTGGAATAGCGCTCTCTCTCCTCTTCGGAGGAGAAAAGCCCCCGTTGCAGCATGCGCTCGATGCACTACCAGACAAAACATCAACAGCTGCGCCGCCGACGATCCGCGCTCGTCGTCGTCTTCTTCGTCTTCTTCTTCTTCTGCTTCGTTCTCGTCGGGCTCTCCGAAATTCTACGCTCTTCTTCATCTCTTAGTTTCGTATTTCGGACCCCGAAACCCGTCTCTCTCTTCGAGAAATTCTTCAGGGTCTCCGATGAGCGTGTTCACGCATTCCTTCGCCTTACCCTCCTCCCTCCCTTCTTCGCTATATACGCCGAACGTGTCATCAACCGCACAAAGTCACACGGTGTTGTCTATCGGGCTTCTCTGTATGTTTCTTGATTATACGACGAACAAACAGCGGTTCTTCTCATCCATGAAAAATTTAGAGGAACGATAATTCCGGCATACACGTATTTTCGCACGAATTGCACGATGTTCGATCGTACGTAAGGCTTAACACGCAATATTGCGTGTGTGTGTGTGTGTGTGTGTGAGTACGCGTTTCACCGGCACCCGCGGTGATAAATTGATTATACCCATACAACCGACCGCCTTTCGGGTAATTCTCGTTTTCGTTATTCTTATTATAATAAACACATAATATCGATCGCTTTACATATTATTTTCGTGAGGAGCTCGCGCACACTGCACGGAATAAGAAACGCGTGGGCATATCTGCTCGTTGGGATAAGTGGGCCCCTCGGGCTCGACGGTGAAGCTCGATGATCGTCTCTTGAGAATATCTGCAAGATCGATCGATCGGCACTTGAGAAAGGAAGAAAGAAAGAATGATAGGGAAGGAGAGGGCCGACTTTCGTGTTTGAAAATAATGCAAATGTACAATATTATACATCTCGCGGCAGAAACGATATGCAGAAAAGTGACTAAACGGAGAAAACAACACTGTATAACAAGGACGTGGAGGAGATGAAAAGGTGAGGGTAAAATGAGCAGCGAACAGGTGTGCGAACCGGTATATCTATACCGTGTATTATAATTTGATCTCTTATATGTACATTTCGAGACGACAACTCGGCTCGACGACGAAAAGCTCTGTTGAGAGCCGGAGCCGACGACTCAGAAATGGCCCGTCACAACTCACTCTGATTACAGCCGGTTTATTTAGAAGTTAATTTGAATAAAACGACGAGCGGCGGACCCGCTGCGGAGCCGAGACGCGATTCCAGAGCTCGTGGCAGCGAGCTCGCGGCGTAATCTATACATAGATATACAGGGAGTCACTGTCACCGAGTTGCCTCGGGTCGCCTGCATCCTCGTGGTAGCCAGCTTTGAGCTCCGCAGGCCTCGTGACGCTATTTATTTTAGTTTTATTTAAGAGTTCGCAGGTTTAGGATCGGCAGTTTATAGAGCCGATTCGTGCCTGGGTACACAAACAATCCGGGGCTATTAGGGCCATAGTAGTGTTTTTCCAACGCTTCTCTAGCCGCGTTAAATCCCCGCCTCAATAGTCATTCTCATTCCGAAATCCAATTCTCGCTCTCCCTCCCTTCCCCCAGCTACGTCTTTTCCCTCTCGCCCTTCGAACCCTCGGCGTTGATATCGTCTGGACCAAGATCCCCGGCTCTCCCCCCTCCTCCTCCTCTCCCTCCTTCTTCTTCATCTCCTTACTCCATTGATTAAGCTCGCTGCGAAGGAGCGGAGCTGAGACCACCGCGTCTCATCGCAGCCGCGTTATGGCAGCTCTCTTCGCGAGGCGGAGAGAAATGGGCACCAGCGGCCAGTAATGAGCCAGAAAACTGGCGACAGCTAGCTATGTGTGCTATCCCGACCGGCGGAGGGTGTGATACGCGGCCCATAACTCACCCGGGCCTCCGGGCCGTCTTGTTAGCGCCCCGGAGTACCGAACGAAACCAGCCAGCCGGTCCGGCGTGTACCGTTTCTACACACCATCGAGGCAGCTCGAGATACCGGCGATGGTCCTCGTCCAGACAAACGGCGGCGTTGCGAGTCGAGAGGAGAGAGGAGAGACCCTCCAGCTATGATACACCGTCGATATCCTCCGCAGGCACACTCGGCTCACCCCTTGTTACTCTCGCCGCGGAAACGCGTACGCGATCGGCCGCTATCTTTGAACGAATCTCTCTTCCCAGTTAAGCGGAGGAACGAACCGCTGCGGAGAATCGAGGAACCGCGGGAACCTTGTCGAAACACCGCGAAAGGTCCTTCTCCGAAGACTTCTGCCGGATGGATGAACACGCGTGATCGTAAAATTTTTACTGCTCTTGAAGATTTTGCAATCGGTGTATCGTATAGTTTCTCTTCCCTCCGAGTTCGAGATCGGTGATTCGCTTATTTCGGGGTGAGAATCTGCCTGCAGAGTTACGGATGCGTGAAATACTGTCTCGAGATGCCCGCCTGCGTGCCCAAAGGCGAATATTACCACAATACGGTTTTATATCGTACAGCAGTCACTAATTGCAACACGAAACGGAAGAGCGTTACGTTTTACGAGTATTCTCGAAGAGTGACTAAAAATAGTACGCCCGAGAGAGCGTTGAATCGAACGGCCCGCTCGCGGTTGTGTACGAAACCCGAGCCTCGGAATCTTGCGGCGAGGGTTATCTCGGCGTCTACATCTCGCCGCGTTGCGATCCGTCGCGATCTCGACGTGGAATAAGGCTGTGGACGGTTGGCGGTGGCGGCGGCGCGGCTGTGGAATATGAAAAAACGAGAAAATAAGAGGTGGATACGGTAAGGCCGAGACGAAGACGGAGTAAGGAGAGGAGCGTAAGAAACACGGGCAAAAAGGACGGGAGGAGATAAACACACAAGCGGGGTAAAAAAAACATCGGGTATACGTATATGTGGAAAGAGAGGACGCGAGAGTCGTTAAAACGTTAAAGCCTCACCCTTAAATGCCCGGTGAACCACGTGGCCGCCGCACACGGCGACAAAAAGTCATCTTCGTGCCGCATGCACCACTCTCTCAATCTACGTACGCAGATATCTCCGCTTCTCCACGGGCCCGCTACCAACACGCACCACGAAAACGGAATCCCAACACCGTTTCGAGGACACGTGCTCGTCAGATGTCTTCGCCTGACATCGCGCAGCGTCGCAACTTTGACGTCGCCGTCCCGGCGCTTCCATTAACACTTTTATCCCGCCCTTTCGAACCCTGGAATTGACGCAACGCCGCTGCACCCTGCGTCGAGGTACTCGGGGTCAGATCGCTTCCATAAAGTCTCCTTTATATTCGGAGTGTCGAAGCCCAGAGGCGACTCGACGCAGTCCAAAGTCAAACAGACAGAGATCGATGCCGTGACATTCGCGATTTCTGAATCGTCGACGTAAGAACGCGCAACGTTGACTGAGATCGTTATTGAACAGGTTCCTCTTGAATCATCGTCATTACGCTCGAGGAGAAGCCCGAGAATCCAGTCCGTCCGTTCAGGCTGCCCTGAAATCTGGCATAGAACAATGGATCACATTGTCTGGTCTAGGAGTCATGGTACCTGGTGAAAAACTGTATATTCGTAGCGGGTAACACGGTGGTGAGTGAATTCCTAGTGTTGACATGGCCGGGGGCCGCCCCTAAGTCCCGTTTGTTTGACGGGGTTTCGGGGGGGCGAGGAAAGGCAGGGTACACAGAGAGACCGCGAGGGTATTTATGACACGTGTGGTAATCTGGGGACAGTATCGCGGTAGCACGCGCTAGTATCGCTGTTTAACGACTGTATAATTAAGACGAAGTCTCACGTCCTGGCTGTAATTATCATAGAAAGCAGCGCGTTGTTTCTGGCTACGCATCACCGAACGCGAGTCGCGCCGGGTCGAGCATTAATTAAGGTAATCTCTATACGTGCCCCTGAACACCGGGCAACGAACACGGATGCGGTTAAACCTCGGCGTGATCGTTGCACCTGCGGTCGAAAGGCGTTGCGTTCCCGGTTTCTTCGGCCGCTCCGTTTTCCGCTCGTCGGTCGCGACGAGTTCTCTCCGTTCCTTCGCAAACTCTCTCGCTACAGCCTCGCTGAATGCGACACACTCTCTCTCTCACCGAGGCGGCTGTCAGCGGGACGTGTTCGACTGAGCCTGGGCCAAGACTCTTCGCCTTTGCCTCTGTCCGGATTCCCTTCGCGTTGCGTCACTCTCATCCCTAGACGGGAGTGACGGGAGGCCGTTTGTCCGTTTCGTCTCCGGGAATTTGCTCTCAGTTTTGATCCAACGAGTAGAGGAAAAGGTCGCCCGATGTCCTCCGGGCCTGATTATGACGTTCTTTTGAAGCTCGAGCCGAACAAACCGACCGACTGAATGATCGCATTGTGTTCAGCTGCTCGGAGCTCCGTGCACGGAACTCGAGGCGGCTGGTATACGAGAAATAATTCCGGTTTTGTCATCGTCGGTATAAAAATTGCAACGGGTTTGAATATTCCTGCGTCCTGCACCGCGGCTGGGGGGGGGGGGGGGGGGAATATTAATACCTTAAATACCAGATCGTGATTGAGTCTCCGATATACGTTAAAAACTCGCAGACGTCTCTCGGCCTGCACGATTCGTCCACGGTCGGTTCGTGATCGATGCGGACATCTCTCAAAACCTAATTACCGATGCAAAGTTCCCCCGAGCATTAAAATTCATCCTTCTTCTTTTTCATTACCCGTCCGCACGCATTCCTTTTACCTTACGACGCTCCTGATCTCGGTCTCCTGGAAACATCCGTTGACATAAGAAAAAGGAACAAGGCGTCGAGAGAACAGAAAAAGGAAGGACAAAAGTACAGCATGAAACGAGTACAAGAATCAAGGTGGCCGTATAACACACTTGAAGCTGGCTATATTATTTACCGTTTAATCTTTATTACTCCACTTTCGTACAGAATGTGATTTATTCAGCTCGTTTTATTCCCGGAGTCTGAAGAAACGACCGATCGTATCGCGAGTCGATCAATCCTCTATAAAACTAAAACAAAAAAAAAAAAACAAAAAAAAACAGAAACAAAAAATCCATCGGTCCAAGAAAATGGAATTCTCGGAGAAAAACATCGTTTTCTGCACCGATCCAAGCGGATGTTAGCCTGACGGAATCCTTGGACCACCTTGAACGAACGATTCCAACGAACCCTGCAACGTCGTTCATCCGGAGACCAATAATCGGGGCAAATAACTGCAAAGCGGCGGGACCGTGAATCGTGATGGAAAATTGCGGCGACGGTGTGTGGGTGCCGTTTTTATGGTGTTCGAGAATCGGCGAACGCGGTGGAACGCCTGATACAAACGCGCGTGCGAATGTGGGTCGTATTTGCGGAGAAACAGCCGCGCGGCTCGCTAACGAATGCACCTAGATTACTCACGTGTTGCGCTGCAGCGGTAATTGATATATCGATTCCGTCCGCCTCCGCCCCCCTCTGCCGCCGCCGCCGCCGCCGCCGCTCCGCGGGGGCACCGCAACGCACGCGGCAAATCGATCAGTATTCATAGATCGTACGACACATAAAATATACCGGCATGTCCATGAATCAGATAACTGTCACAGAGGCTCCTTCGAACGTCTCAATCAACCCGACTACCTAGGTATACCTTGTTCAATCGGCTATCCCGACCGCAATCGCGTTGTTTATCGAGTTAATTTCACCAACTACACTCGACGAGCGATCTGCACCGATTTCCCCGAATGCGTATCAACGTTTCATTATTCTTAAAAAATTTGTTTATTCAACTTGCATTATTCGTCTTCTTTCCATTATTTTCTGCTTCCGTTTTTCAGCGAATTAATTATCGCGCCCATCGGTCCGATATGCTCCTCGTTTCATCGTTACGGTGTCTCTTTATCTTTTTCTCGTTCCAGTGTATTCTTATTCTTCTTCTCCTTCTTCTTCTAACACTTCAATCGGTTTTACGCTCTGTTGTGTTAACGCGCGGAAGCGGTTCGGGGTTGTTTGAAAACAGACTCGTGAAACACACACGAAATTTGTGATCGCTCGTCGAGTCTGGTCTCTTAATTCGTTGGCTTTTTAAGGGGCATGGGGGGGGGGGGGGGGGTTAGGCAGGGAGCGACAGTTCGGGTCGTTGAAAGAACTTCACAAGGCGGTGCAAGCGTGCGGCGTGCGTGCGTGGATCTATAATAATTTCTCTCTGACGAGAAAAGGCAGGTGTCTTGGCGATAGCCCCAAGTGTCGTTCGCTCTCCCGTTTCGTATGGTTATAGTGTGGCACAGCTATAACGCGTTCGCACCCGTCAGTGTAAACACGAAGGAATTAGGGACCGCGACGCGGGGGCGAAGAAGGGAGGCGGTGAAGATTCGAGATACATTCCCGAAAATCCAAGTTCTATCATAACAATAACACGCTTCGGAGCTAGCGGCGTCGCACACTCGTTAATCCGCATAGCTCCTCTTATTCTTCTTCTTCTTCTTCTTCTTCTTCTTCTTCTTCTTCTTCGTGGTCCCGCTGCGCTCGGTATTTCCGTCCCTCTGCGGGCTTCGAAAACCTCGCGCGTCATCAGAATTAGTAGAATTCGCGAGACACCGGAGGCCGCAGCATATCTCGCGATTTTCTCCCTTCGCCGATTTCTTCTTCTATCGTCGATCCCATCTCCCATCTCGGTGGTTTCAGCAGCTCGCTCACCGAATTAACCGACGGAATTGATACAGTTAACATTAATTACCGGGTCATCGTCACCCTCCGCTACCAGATCGCGTCGCGGTATCTCCTCGCCCGCTAGCTGCTGCTGCTGCCGCTGCAGCTCGATCCTTCGTCGCCAAGCGGCACGGCTGGTTCCATTGACAAAACATTCCACCCGCCGTCGCTCCTACGTCGTTTGCATATTTTTCCGCGTATACATGAACGCGATTCACGAGCAGCCGTCGCGGGAATTGAATATAGCGGGACACGCTATCTTTTCGCATGACTCCCCGGCGCATCGGGGTCAACGGACCGCAACACGAATTCTCTGCCCCGAGGCAATTGGCGACCAACTATTTTCGGCGGTAAACTGCGGCAGCCCGGAGGCTGCACCGACTTCCCCCTTCCCGTCTTCCCCGGGACGATACACGCGGATCCGTGCTTAATTCGAGACTATTTAGCGCCGAGATTAATTGGCGATCGTGGGCGCGTGCGGCCGCCGCAACTCCCGTCCGCCTCCGCTCCTTCCTCGCCTCCTTCTTCGCCTTCTTCTTGTTCTTCTTCTTCTGATGCGCTGCAGTTCGAGATACGAGAGAGGCGCTCGTTGCGTTTCTCGGGAATGATTTAGTGGCTCGCGCACGCCTCGAGAGCCCGACCTTTGTTACGCGCCCGCGTTTCACTTATTAGCGCCTTGTGTCCTCAGCTTCCCGGTCGTTAACGCACCGCCGCGGCTCTGCAACCCCGCCGCAGAATTGTTAGAGGCGAAAGAAACGAGCTTGCGCGATCATCTTCGTCGGGATGCTTCGTCTCGCTGCGCTAGCTTCGGGTTGCCCTCTTGGCGCTTCTTGCTGTAGATCTCCACGTGGTGTAATCGGGGAGAACGCGGGGCTTGAAGCGATACGGAAGTAAACCGATCTGCATTCTTTACCGACGCCTCGAGTAGCTCAAGTTTCTCGTAAAATAGGTCGACCAGGGGATAATTTTCAACTCGCTCTCCTCTTTCTCTTCTCTTTCTCTTTTCGCGCCGTCCTCACGTTCATGCGCCGTGGGAATAATGAGCCAGCAATTCAATCATGGCGGTTTTCGTACAATCTTTTTTTTTTTCTTAACTTCTCAGAATTAGTTGAGGTTACCCAACTTAGGTACGCGTGAAGTTCACACCCTTGATCGATGATCGAATCTAATTCTGGCGAGTCGGTGACTAATTTTTTTTCGTCACAGACTCCGGTTACGACCGAAACAACGTGGTTTGAGGTTCTCGCACCTTATCCGAGGTGTCGAGGAGTGATTGCACCCCGAGGAACCGGAGCTATATATATTTACGGTGGTCCTGGTCCTGGCTGCCTAACTCCAGCGGCGCGCCTCGCACGTATTCGAAATAACCTCGCATATGGTTCCTAAATATAAACCCATCGCTGCCCGACACCCGAATCTTCCACATCGCGTATAGCGCACCACGAGCGGCGCCGCGATTCCCCGCTAGAGAAGAGAAGAGAAGAGAAAAGAAGAGTCGTCGAAGCAGCGCCGGATACCGAGACATTTATTTACTGCCAGGCGCGAGAAGGAGAGGAAAACGCAACCGTATCGCAGCCGTAATACAATCAAAAAAAGTGAAAGGAAAAAGGTAAAGCTCGAAACGCACGACTCCGGGTGCCGTTGAAACGGAAAAGCTCCGGAGCTCTGCGAACTCATCGCGATCGAGTCACCTGCCCTTAAAACTAATATAACTTGCCGAATCTTCCGGATACGCAGGCGGATATAATTCTTCGTTGAAGACCACCCCGTAGAGGTTCCTCGATCGAGCTAAACATAGAGCTAGACGTCGTCTTCTTGCTCGTAATCGTCGTCGTCGTCGTCGTCGTCTCTGCGGTGCGAGCGAGGAGAGGGTTGAGAGTCGCTATACGGCGACTAGTGTAGACACTCATAAATGTATAATTGGCCGCACTTAAATCTCTATAACGCAGCAGTAAAAATGCGTACCCGCTCTGCGTAAATCAACGCGCCGACGATATGGCTCTCCACCTCCGCCCTTCTGGCCCCCCTCTCGCCTCTTATCTTTTTTTTCTCGAGCTCTCACCCGCGTCTACATACTCGTAAATGCAGCTAGTACTACTTTGCTCCCTCGCCCCACCTCTTTCTCATCCCCGGCGGGCTGTCTGCACGAATCCTCGGCGCCTAATCGACGTCACCGATTCTCAGGGAACGTGTTTTTGTTTTTTTTTTTATTTTTTTTTTTTTCTACTGACACTGCCCAAGAGAAGCTTGCATTTGGTATTCGAAAGCTCCCCGCGCCGAGGGGGTGATTTTCGGGGCTGTCACGCGACGCCCTGTACTGGGGGTCGTATTATCGACGACACGTCGCTGCAAAGTTGGTGGTGGTGGTGGTGGTGGACAATCGGTGTGGGAACGACGGGATCACGGTATCCCTCGGGCGAGAGCTGCGGAGGACCGGTACGCAACATTAACCCGATTCGCGGAGTAAATTAACTGCAATCAGAGGGACGCTAGCCGTCCGCCGTCCGCCAACCCCGAACAGACCTTCGTGTATTTACCCACACGAGGGTGTCTTCGGCACCGACAGACGTCGTCGATGAGGGCGATCACCAGGCCGAAAGCTCTCTGGTTTTTGCCAGCTTCCGTGCTTCTCGTGCTAGGTGTACCGTATATTATACTATACCGTAACGAAGTAAGAATTCCTGCAACGAAGGGATCACCGCTCGCCAATTCGGGAGGAAAGTTCCGCAAGCCTGATGGGACGGGCTTTTTCACCCGCAGTTTTCTCTCCGCACAGCCGTCCCTCCCGCCTTGTCGGTCATGGAAAAATGCTCGATCCATCACTTCCCCCGAGTCCCGGTTCCGCTATTGACGAATTCAAAGTTAATCTTGGACAAGGAATACTCGCGGGGCGAGGGACCGACTGCCCCGAGCGACCTGTCATCCCAAACCCCCCGGGAGCGAGTGTCCGCTTCCACTTCCAGCTCGCTTCGCCTCGCCTCAGTGCCCGGACCGCGTTGATCTCTGTGTCGTTGGTCTCTTTGTTTAGTTTTCGTAGGCGTCACTCCAGCCACTTGTTTCGCGTTAGGCGGACCAGTTTTCTCCCGGAACAGGGCTGGAAAGCCCGATGTCTTCTCCGCATTGCCATTCGCTCACCGCCGGACACAACCGAATCTGGATAATGAGATTCAACCCTTTCGTATCCCCGCAACCCGGCGCTGCGCTCTCGCCCTGTATTTGCATTTAAGTCACTTAACTCCGACACCGAGTGAGCGAGGGGAGTTGGCTCGAAATAGAGTAGGCGAGCGGTTTGCGGGCGCGGAGCTCGACTCCGTCATTTCGGGCATTTACCACCGTAATTGATGATTTTTATTTTCGTCACTCTGGAAATATATATATATAGCTCGGCGTGGCGTTCGTTACTCATCGTTCATTCTTGAGTTTCACCCGCTTATGAGCCACGGATCTCTGACCGCAGAATTGTTTCGAATGTTTCAGGTGACGCGAGTAATGCGAGTATCGGGAGCGGGGAAGGCACGGGCGAAGAGGACGACGACTCGTCGGGCAAGAAGAACCAAAAGAAGAGAGGGATCTTCCCCAAGGTGGCGACCAACATCTTGAGGGCGTGGCTCTTCCAACACCTAACGGTAAGTGATTCCTATCGCTGGCTAGATTTGCGATCGGTGATCCGATCGAGGTTAGGCATCCCGCACCTTCGGGGTGACAAAAAGCTTGTTTCGCGAGAATGTGAAGAAACGGGAATCAGTCCTGCAGCGCTGACTTAATGTCCTAACGCGCGGATAAGGGCCGTTGTTCTTGGCCGCCCCGATTCCACCCCCGGGCCTCGGGCCCCTCGCCCCTAATGATTCACGGGTAATCCGAGCTGCAAAAAGCCCAACCCGATTAGACCACCGAACGCTGCCTCCGCCGGTTGGACACCCCGTGGATTTTGGGTGTGATCAGGTTACCCCCGAGCGATATAATCGTATTGCACCACGGTTAATGCCATTGTCGCACACTCCGGCTCCCGCCGCCGCCGCCGCCGCTGCCACGCCGCGCCCTTGATTCTATTGGTTATGACGTGCCGAACTGTACCAAGCTTACGGTTTAACCTACGTACCGATCCATGCTCGTGTTCCCCTCATGTGCGGTCGACGTACATGCATAGACCCACACGGACAAGCACGTGGCGTTCGGTCGAAGATTTTGTTTCACACGCGGCACGATGACGCGTGTGTATTGGTCTACCACGGATGCCTGCGTACGTGTGCCGGTAATACCTTGTACTTTTGGTACGACCATGGTTGGCTTCTAGAGTTCTAGCCTAGGGGAACGACCAGGACGTCGTCTCGGTGTTGGGTTATACCTTCCAGTGCACCGTGGAAAGTTATTTTAAGAGCCGGGATATCGATCAAACACTTTGTCTGCTCTGAAAGAATCTTTTTCTCTTTCTTTTCCTTTTTCATTTTGTTTTATGCTCTCCGCTTTACTGTCTCTATTTTATTTTATTTTTTCTCCTCGGGTATTATGCGTATATGTACATATATACACATATATATATATCTAAACTGAAAGTTTGTTCCGAAGTACGCGTATGTATACACTGAGTCTAAATTGCTCTCTTTTTTAAGTTCACTATAGCTTTGTTGGTTGCCACTGAGAAACCCGAGGTTGTCGCTACTCGTCTCGAATACTTAAAAGTCACTCGGTGATGATCAATTTGAATTCGAATAGGGCTTAGTGTCCGAGGTTCTGAGTCGGTAGAATGGTAGCTGCAAAGTTGAGCGTCATCTCTTTGAAAAATTAGCAAAACGTTGGAACGTAAGAATCGCACTTCATCATTCGTGCACAATTGTCGGATCATTTGTAACGCATAATTGGAAGATTTTTTATAACGGTATTTGATACGATTGCGAGAAATTTGAGAATATTGTTTCCATTCCTGGTATTTTACATTCGAGGGTGCTTTTCAATTCCTCAACTTTGTTCCAGAAGACTGTTTACGAATTCGGAAGAGTTGAAATTATACATTCAAGCTATATCGGGCTGTTTTTAACGGTAGCGATTCTTCATTCGAGTGTTCGTGTTCGTCGAGGGATGAAACGACGTTACTTTGCGGTGTCTAACTTCGCTACATGGAAATTCTTCCGGTAACATCCTTGGAAAGGGTGCGAAATTTAATCAAAGCGTTGTCGAGGGTCGGAGGCAGAGGCAGCGATTCGGCAAATATGTGCTAGGAGATTGGCGTGCGAGAGCCATTCATTCCGGTTCTATCAAATGAATTTAATTTACATCCTGCTGTCCGTCGCTCTCGTCAGGACTCCGGGGCTCGGGAAGGTCTAAAACCACAATCCGGTGGCGAGGGTGCAGCCAAGCGAGCGATGCCGGGAATCAGCTGTGTACACCTACGTACACACACACACACACATTTATATATACATACACGCACGTTCCGAATAGTGCGAGGAATCGTCGAGGACTAGGGGTCGTCACCTCCTCGTTCGGCGGTGTAAAGATTCTGCGCAGTTCGACGTCTGGGCGTCACTTCTATCCTCCATCGTGAGGAATGGCAGTCCGCCAATTCTCATCGAGAGACACGCCGTGTTAGAAACTCCGCACAGCCAGTGCGTGGAAGTATCACCGGGAATAATTGAGGGAAACTTCGCTCTCTGATGTGTGCGGGGGCGACGCGACGACGAACCTGAGCTTGCAAACGTCGCTGCCGCACGGAGTAGCGAAGTCAACCATGATGTATGCCGGGCTTCCGTCTAATTAAACTTCGGAGGGTTGGCTCGTTCAAGCCGCGCACGTTCCTCGGGTGCGGGATTCAAAATGACAAACCGGAGAGACACAGCCTCCACCCGGGTATACCGGCTTTCCCAAATAGTTCCGCGCCGACCTCGGCGTCGTCCTTGTCCGTCCCGCGTTTCTTCGTTACCGACAAATTATTGCGCTGTACCCGAAACACCGACGTCGAGGGAACCTTCGACCCCGAATATCCGGTATGCCGTCTTCCTCGCGGGTTACTCGGGTGTCTACCTATCCGCAGGTGAACGCCAGACACAAACGTCACTTTCTCGCATCTCGCTCGCCCGTCGTAAACTGTAATATGCAAATAAATCCAGATGTATACGCTTGCCGTAGAATGGAACCGTGAACTTGAGTAGGTTCGTATGTACACGCGTTAAAAGAGACAGATTCGGGGAGGGAACGAAAGTCGCGTTAGAGCAATTATTTTCTCGCCTATTCATCCAGCTTCTGATCCCGGGTTAGCTAAAAGTACAAATTCACTCGAGCGCAATAACAATTACGCGAAAAAACCGGTGCAATAAACGGAATGAGGTAAAAGAAGAAAGATTGAATACACCGGGTCGAGATATATAATCCATTTTAATTTAACCGAGAGAGATATATCCGTCTAGCTTGCAGTTTCTTATTCTCGACTGCCGTGTGCCCCTCGCGCGGTACTTTTCTCGTATCAATGAAAGGGTTTCACGAAATTACATTCGCCCGTGGGACGTCGAGTCACAATCTCCGGACTGCGCGGAGTACAAAGTATTTATTTCGCGTGGACATCGCTGAATTGCACTCAGGTGCAAGTGCGCTTTTGCGACCGCCGTTGCACTTTGTCTCGCTTAACTCCGCGGGCCGTATAATCGCGCGTAGAAATCTATGACACAGCCGCGGTTTTCCCGACGATCATTACAGGAATTTTCAATAACTCGATAAAGTTTCCCCGATATTCCCGCGGGATCGCTGCGGCGCAGATTGAGAACACCGTTCGCGGGGCAATTCGAGCGTGCCGCAAAACACTACGCGGATATCTTAAACAATTTGCATAGACAATGATAGCGGGAGTTTTTCGACGGGCATAAAGGGGCTCGGGTCGGTACTTGACGGAGTCGACTTGACTCGACGTCGACGCCGCGACGCGAGGTGAGGCGAGGCGAGGACGACGCCCCTCGACACCACCGAGCGTTTTATGCCGCCATAACCATAGCCCGGCATGGCCCACTTAGATCCGCTATCGCGCCCCGCGCCCGTCACCAAGACCTGCGCTGATATCTATTGTCCACCGCGCTCTTTCACGGGTCACGAGCGTCTCGTCCTGGCGCCGAACGGAGAAGAAGGCCCAGCCGAAAGAGGCCCCGACAGGGCCCGGTAAGGACGAGCTCCAACCTTCGCCGGGCGTCGAATCGGCCGTCGGTCGCACCGCGTCCCGAAGAAGGGACAATTCCTTTGCGGCTTGAGGCCTTTTTGTCGCGCGACTACATCGCTTAGGCGAAGCGAGACACGCCCGTTGTCACCCCATCACCTCTAAAAGACGTGGAAGAGACGCGTTTGCATACATTCGCTAACCCACGCGGGTGTTTTTCCGCTCGAACAAATCCCGGATACGCGACGTACGTTTCTTTCGGTGGGTGCACTCGGCCAAGGAGTCAATGTAGACTTGACCGAACCGACTCGAGCTGAGCGCGCAGCTCGTCTCCCGAATTTTGGCCAAGGGCAGCGGAAGGGTCGACCCAGACGATGTAATTTCCTCTCCAAAGTACGCGGGTGGTTGTTTCGTGTCACGACCGCCGTTTCGCAGTTCCGGCCCGAGCCGCATTTGAATATAATACATTCGGCATTCCGAGTCTCGAGCAGCCGAGCAAACTGTAATTATGCCGATTCGAGAGCTATTGCGATCGCGGTGAACCTGCGTCGATACTCGAGCGGCCGCGCAGCCGCCTCCGGTTGTCGATAACGTCGAAGGAGGAAAATTGCGAGGCGTCTCGAGCCGCGGAATGATTAAAAAAGGGTCTTAGAGCCGGGAGATAATTGCAAAAACTACCCGACGACCCCTCGCGCAGTCCGCTCGCCGGGCGAGCGAGCGCAGGATTAGACTGTCGACCCGCGACAACGTAAGCCCCCATTTTTGCGAAATTTATCGCCGTTAATCCTTCACCTCGCAGCCATCGTCCTCCGCTCTCTTGTCGATATTAAAAATAATAAAAGTAGTCGAGCCTCCGCGACGGGTAGAGTCCTGCAGCCCGTAACACCACCACCCACCTTACGCCGTCCCTCCGCTTTCAGCCCATTCCGTACCTCATCCACCTCGTGAATGTCTCGCCCACCTCCTCGCGGCTTAATCCCGACGGATTTAAAATATTCGTATCTTGAATATGCATTCATAGGTCTAAACCTCCGGATAGGTTCGGGATGGGACCCTCTCTTCGCGGCTGCGTTCGAATACATATTCAAGTTGCGAGGGGCGGCGGGCGGCCCTGAGCCCGGTATTAGCTCGGCCACTCATTACCCTTTCCGGTGCCACTTGTCGCGAGACGTAATCCTACGTCCGTCCTAAACGGCTCGCGATGGGCTTAGGCCCGGCCTACAGGCCCTCCGGACCATCGCGTGGCTCGTCTCCCCCATCCGTCAGGATCGTCGCTCCGAGCACTTCGAGTCTTTGAGAATTCTCGTTCCCGCGGAGAGGGCCCGGAGGCTTGTCGAAAAGTGCAAAATACTTTAATCGAAAATCTCATCTCCAGGAGTTCGCACCTGACCGTAAGATCGGCGAACCTTCTCTCGTCCAAAGGCAGGGAGCGATCGCTCCGCGATACTGGAGCAATGCCATTAACCAGTGCTCACAATCCCCCGGGGCGTTGTAAATTCCTCTCGGGTATCAAGGAGACAAAGATGGGCGGAGGGGGGAGCGGGAAAACGACGGTTCACTGACCAGCTCTCTTGCGTAGGTGTGACTGCGGTTGTAGGTGGCAGCCCATTAAGGAGAGTGCAGAGGATGGTATCTGGTTCGTAAGGTCCTTCGCGGGTTGAGGTTCGCCGTTAGCGCTCGGCCAGCAGGTTCGCCCGACGAAGTGGCATCAATACTTGATGCGCGTACCCTGCCTCCTGGTTCCCAGTCCCGGGAACAGTTCTGGACGGTCCGGGTCCGTCCGGACGAAGTGGCGCGTGGGGTGACCTATGGGTTATATTATTCACAATACATTAAGCGCTTTCACAGTGCAGGCCGACGGGCCGGGACTCGGAAAGCAGAGTGCTCCGCGATTCGGGGGGAATGGGGGAATGGGGGGATGGGGGGATGGGGGGATGTTATCGTCGTCGGCGGGTAGTCGGATGAAATCGATGCGTTGCACCCATCGGAGACGCGTGCAGGTTCTCCGGTTCATTGACGTCACTCCGTGTGTTTACCGGTGGTCAATATTTGTGACACCAGGCGCGTGCTTTCCCCGTGTTTTTTCGAGCGACCGCGTTCAGGTGATTCGGGTAACGCACGGGTCTCCGGTGACTCCGCGACGCCTTCGACGTCGAGTGCGGGCGAAGATGCGGGAAGACGGGGAGCGGAGAGGAGGATTCTCTGTTCGATTGCCAGGCCCGGCGACCCGGCCATCCTTTAATTCGGGCTGACAGGTGAACCCACCCTCCCCGCCTACGCTATCCCTCGGGGTAAGATAGACCCGTACCCGGGATTTCCTACGGGATCCGGCGGATCTTATATCACGGGCAGCCATCTCTATACAAGCAATCCCGCCGACCCCGGCCGAACCATACGCGCGCGGCAAGTGTTGATCAAACCTTACGGTCCTCGGTAACTTTCACCTCAAGCTCTTTTATTTCTCGTTAGTTCGCCACTGCACGCGCCAAGCTTCTGGACCTGACATTTCTCCCTCAATAATTTGCGTACCCAACTTCAATTCTCTCTGTCTTTCTCTCTCCGCGACTTGATTAACTTTTAACCGGTGATTTAAACTACCCAGAGTCTTTATGCTCACCGTCTTTCCACGTCCCCGCTCAATACTCGGCCACTTGAAAACCCGACCGGCTTATATCGCGAGAAAGCAGCAAACGCGCAATAAAATATTAGCGAGTAGTTCGCTGCGTGGTTCGGGCCTCCTCGTATTACCGGGGATATGTCATCCCGTGGGACCATTAAACGCTCGCCAGGGGCGAGTCGGTCAAGCGATCCGGCAGCCCAGCGTCGAAGGACGATTCGGCTCTCGCGGTCTCAAGCTCCGAAACGGATTACCTTTTCAAGAGATTTTCAAAGGGCGAAACTTCCGCCGAGTGAAGTCTGTCGCCGATTAGATCAGCCTGTCCCTGGGAGGGAAAAAATAACGGGCAAATTTGAAAAGAGCACGGAAGAATCGTCCGCAACCACCCCTGGGTTTATTCAGCTACGAGGGTTTTCCCGGGGCGCGCTGTCTGTGATTTTACAATACGTGTCGCGCGCACGGACTGAATGATCAATTACCGCCGTTGTGTGTGTTTAATTAATTATTATTTCATTAATTACACGGTACAGAGATCCGGTGTTGCATACCGCGTCGCACCTCTTCTCCCCTCCTACGAACAACACCGCCGGGTTCATTCTCGCTGCTAATCGCGTTAATTCACAATTACACGTAACCGAACGTGAATTATTTATCAGCGTCGAAACAGCGCGCCTCGCCGCAAAACACCTTCCCCGGGGCTTCGCTCGAAAGTATCAACGATTTTTTTTGCTTTATTGTTTCTTTTACTCCTCGCCGTGGATGGTCCCGAGACCGCGTTCATCGATCGGCGTCAATCTGAGTGAATTTCAATCGCGGACTGTGTTCGCGTTTTCAGATCTGTATCACAGTCCTGCACATGCGGCAGCAGCGGCACCGGCAGCAGCTTGGTTCGAACGTCGCGCGGCGCTGATACTAATTGGAGAAAAATTCTCGGTGCGCATCACTGGGCTTAGAAATTATCCGTCGTAGATAAGGATCGGCTGTCGCGTCGAGTCGCCGTCACTGCGATGCATAATCTACACCGTCAGGATCAGGAATAATTACTTTACAAACCGGGCATACCTCATATACCCGTCTTCGTTCCTCGCGGCGCGGCGTCTCGGCGCCGAAGAGAAATGGCTCCTTTGCCGAAGCCGGAGTCTCGGGACAGTACGAGACTTAACAGGCACCAAAAACTCACGTCTCCGCGAAATTCGAGCGACCGCGTTACGATAGCGACCATTGATAAGCGCGTCTGCCGTTAAAGCACCGGGAATAATTCACCGTCCAAGTTCAGCTTGGCTAATCCGTCTCCTGCCTGATTTAGCCAACCGGATAATTAACCGACCGTCTAATTTGTCGCCGAAAATTCTCGCGGATGGAACGAAGGTGTGCGGAACAGTCACTGGCACCTGGGTATTTTACCGTTGCAAGCTCGCCTCCAGATTTCTACGCGCTGATGACCGATGATTAACTTCCTACGTCAATGCAGATGAGGTCTTCACCCTTCGACCTGTCGCCGCTTCTCTCGTCTCGCGGAAAAAGAAACGCGCCGTATCTCTCTTGTACTATCGCTCGCGCGCATCGCGATTTCGTCGCGAGCGTTTTTGCTAACGGGGCGGTTAATTAGCGCGGTTGGTATTTGGCCGTTCTCCTTTCGTCGAATCGGCACCTCCGACCGTTCTCTCGGTGATGCGCGATCCGGAGTTTTTGCCCCGCGAACAGCTTAGGCGAGGTTAGGCGCGTATGACATTCTTTCGGGCGCCAATGAGTTCGGCCAGGCGTTGACGAGCCGGCACGGTCCGTCGAGATGTTTTCTGAAGGTGCCTTCTGCTCATTCTCACCACCAGACAGCGGAATGCCTTCTCGCCGGCTATCACCGGCCGACCACAAAAACTTGATGCGTCGGCTGAAAAGCGAGACCGCCGACACCGGCGAGAAGGGGTAATCCGACACGGTGCATAATATATAACATAATACACACCGCTCCTTCGGCCCGTTGCACCAACCCGTACGCCATGCGCGGTGTATCGGGTTACAACTTATTTGAGGTGACTGCGTTTTAACTACGTTCTTTACGCGCGCAGTTGCTGTACAATCAAACGCATTTCTTATTTTCCCCCGATCTACGGGGCGAGGGGAAATCACACGTAGCTTCTCCTCGTCTTTAGCCTGCGTATAATATCTCGAGTCTCGCTTCTAATTCTGAAACGCTACAGGGTCGTTTCGATTCGCTGTACCCTGTGAATATATGTTGCGACGGAAATTATAACCAGATAACTTTCACCTGTTATCGCTTTAACTACGTTGATGAATGTGTGTTTATATAGACGTAACGAAAGGAATTTTTATCCGAATAACGAAAACGGGTTCTCGGAATATACGTCTTGGAAGAGCCGTGTTAAAGGAGAGACCGCGTCATAAGCCAAGCGGTAAAAATAATACCGAAAAATGCAGCTCGATGAGGGACATTCGTTTTTCTTTTGCCAAATTATAACTGAGAGAATTGTTGAAATTTCGAACGTTTTACCGCGGATCTCTTGGCCCGTCAACCGGAGTCTTTGATCCGTGAAGCAGGTTCCTTGTCTGTGCAACGACGCCGCTTGGAACGGAGCAGCGCGCAACGGTTAGTTGGCCATGGGATACGTGGATGCACGGCGCAAGGCATTACAGAGCGTCATCTGTTGTCCGTGCAGAATTTCACGCAAGTGTAATGGACCGTTTAACGACAATTTCAGAAGTAGCGGCCCGCGGAAAAATGAATGCGTCTACCGTTCGCTCTCTCAATGCTGCCGTGATTCCAGACTCTTCCCTCTTCCCTCTCGCTCCCGCCTAGTATAGCGCTCTTTCTCTCTCTCTCTCTCTCTTCCTCCCGCGTTTCAGGCCGAATGGTAAAGCCCGAGGAGGTCGAGAGGGCCGCGAGCGTGTACGTCGTGAGAGAAAGAGAAAGAAAACCGGCTGAAAATATCCTCTCATCATTATTTTTCCTTAAATAGTGGCGTAAAAGTGCAGGGTGGGCTCTCGAGGGATGGTCGAGGTATACGTACGCCGGGATGCGGGTGGGAGCGAGAGGCAGGATCGCCTGGAAGGAGTCGAAGGATCCGAGGTATGGGGGGCCGGGAAGACGAGGGGCGCGCGGGGGGCCCGGGGAGATTTATGACAGGCGTTAAGCAGTAATGAAATTGCTCGTTGCTCGCGTCTCGGGGAAGGAGGCGCAGTGGGAACCGGGAAGGAAGAACCGAAGACCGGGAACCGGGAACCGGGAACCGCTAGGGAGGGGGGCGAGGCACCTTGTACCAACAGTCACGTGGTGTAATTACCTCTCCCAGCTGCGTGCTGCGCCGCGCTAAACTCGCGAGTTTTATAATCGCCTTATTTCTTCATCTATCCCGCGTCCTGAAAGACGTGCGGTATCGAGGGGGTGGTACAGGTGGGTGCCTTGACGTGTTGCACAGGTAGCACACATTTGCCGAACAGTTTTTCTGATCGTGAATTACAACCCCGTTTTAGTTTTATTCTCTTTCCTTTTTTTTTCATGCACCGCTAACTTGGCACATGATCCGCACCTTTTGTAAAACCTGTAACGGCAAAACGATGAGAAAGTATTGTATCTTTCTTTATTCAACGTCTAAGAACGAGGACGAATTATATACCGCATACCGTGGCGAAATTTTTGAACCGATGAATTTTTGCCCATCCGGAGAAAATCGCTGAATGTGTTGGTAGAAATAAAATCTATCGGCTTTTTCTTCCCTCGGCTGCAGACTGCAGGACCTTTTCCCTCCGTTGACTCTCTTCCTTTCCCACTGCGCGACAGTCGGTTCCCGTTCTCGTTTCTTGCGCGACGGGATAAACTGGGATAAATGTCCCGGAAATATAGTGGCCCTGCCGGCAGCGACCGGAAATGGAAGCTTGTGGTCGGATACGGATATATATTTCGTTTGGCTTGGCGAATTTTTTTTCTTTTTTTCTCCTCTCTCTCTTTCCTCTCCTTCCCCATTTTCACGGCCCTTCTCAACGTTTTCGAGACCGTATAACAGTTTTTGATATCCGGAGGGATATGTTTTCCTTGTCGAACCGCAGAGCGACCACGAAACGATTTCATTCCTCACCGCAATTGCTTCCCAGCTGTTGTTTTCCGAAATATGTATACATATCAGTGTCGGGAATATTTCCGTGTCTAGAAACATCGGAAATTAACGCCGTTGAGAATAAATTCTACGTTAGAACTGCAGTGAGATATATTCTGAAGCTATATGCTGAAGAATTCACGAGCGTGTAATCTGTTATACCCACATGTATAATCAACCTTATATTTTACCAACCTCGTACCTACTTCTAATCACAATACACAGAGCGAGCCAACTCTGATCCCGTGGCGAGTGGCCAATCAAATTCCACCGGCGGGGTTGCTCGATGACGTCAGATAAAAATAGAACTCGCTGATCCCCAGAACCCGATACGAACCTCGGTCGACGCATATTAGCCATCCCGTCGAAGACGGGTCCTCCGACTGGATTCTGAAACCGCGCGAATGCCGCGTGTACATTTTTTTGATCCTGCATTGTCTTTTCTTTTTTAAATTCGGTTCCGAAACGTGTGTATATGTGTGTGTGTGTGTGTTTCTAACGGCTGTCGTCTGAGATGAGGAAAAAAACCAAAGGTCAAAGGAGTGACGAGAGCAAGTGAGAGGGAGAGAGGCGCGGAAGACTTGTCAAAGTATACGACGGGCGTTAAGGTCTTTCAGCGTTGTACAAAGTGTGTATAGACCGCGATAATCCGACGCTCAACGTCGCGACGGTAACTTGGAGGGCCGCCCCCTCACCGTCTCAAACCGTTAAGTAAGAACCGGCGGGCTCTTCCGACGTCTCGTATAACAGGAGTAAAAAGAATTTTTACAAGCTCGCGGGTAGTCCGGCATTAATTAAAACCATCTGAATTATCGAGCTTTGGAACGAGTTATTATACTCTTCTTTTGTACAGTTCCTCGCTCAACGCGGAGACGAGAGCCGAGCTTCTCTGAAATTCCGGCTCGTCTTCGTCTTCGTCGTCGTCGCGTTGAGGAGAATGCAAATTGTTCGCTGCAGCAGCCCTCAACGTTCCTACGTCGCTCTTGAGATGCGCGGATAGACACCGAGGCACTGAGTGCAGTAGACCAGAGGGAATGAGAGGGAGTGAGAGAGCGAGAGAGAGAAAGGGGCAGAGGAGAGTCCCGGCATCGATCTAGTCGACGGCCTGGCCGGGGGCGGAGCAGCGGCAGGGACACAGGTGTGTCTGCGTCTGCCGGCTTACCGCCTCGCGCCTGAACCACCCTTGAACAACCCCGTTCGGCGCTAATACCGGGGCGGCGATGCACGGTTGAAATTTACGCATGCATGCCGGGCGAGATGTGGGAATATTTCGGAAAAGTTCCGAGTTCGTCGAGCGGAATGCGGAAAACGTCGCGGAGGAGAACGCGAGAGTGATTCTTCGGTATGGTAGAAACGTATAACCTGAGGTGAATCGAAGTATGGATGGGTAGAGAGAAACGTTTGCGTATGTACGGAACGCTGAGAGAAAAAGATTTATCGGGCGAAGAGAGGGGAGAACTTTCTTCTTGTAGCCGTTGTGAATAAATTAGGAGGCCGAGATTATCCGGCTCTCCGTGTGCGCGGCGTGTAATGTAATGGATACGACCAACCCGAGGCGGCCGGGCGGCCGGACCGCGTAGAATCCGGGCGTAGAGAACCGCCACTAGCGAACAACAAACCAGTCTGATTAATTATTTCGGTTTAAATTCGAAACCGGGAACGATACCGCAGCGCCGCGGCGGCCGGGACGACCAGTTCCGAGAAGATGCTGCGCGGGCGGCTGGGACGCGTCTTCGATATTCGAGGCCGGTGCGCTTCGAGTTCCATCGTCCATCCGTCCTCGGGAGTCTCGAGGAGGCGAGACACTCGTTACTCCTTTGACGGAGGGGGGAGATTAAAATCAGAGATTTCTGTCAGACGCGTAAACAAGAATCTCCCGGCCCTTCGACGCTGGTTTCGATTCGTCGGAGATTTATATCCCGCGTCGTCACCGACGCGACGCGTTTCTCACGCTGTCTGCCGAATACGGCAATTAGGTACTTTGTTTCTTCCTCCGTTTCACCCGGGGACGGATCGGTTTTCCGCCATTTTCGGGATGAGGAGGCTACTCGTTTCCTTACGACCTACGTATTCCCTGCGTTCCGCGAGGAACGAACCCGCGGTACGATCTCTCCAACTCGGCGGATGAAACAAACGGTCGAAATAAAACGAGGATGCGAGAGAAGAGGAGACTCGGACGGAGAAACGCTCGGAGATCATCTGCTGCTGTAACAGGCTGCCAGCTGGCAAAAAAGTAAAACGAGAGAGCTGCTCGTACGGCCGTGCAAGCTGAAGCTTTGCGGCAATTTCGGATTATTTTCAACCTGGTTGCATACCAGGTAATACCCGAGAGCTGGAGGGTCGTTCTTCTGCTCTCGAGGAGGCGGGACAGACGATGCAGCGAGATCAGGGTTGATCAACCGCCCGTCATCCCGCTCTGATCCAAGTTGTAGTGAAATCGAGAACCGTGATCGTTGTCAGAGCTTGCGTTTCGAATCGGTAACAAAAACCGACCAGCCTCCTTCACCCTACGCGGCGTGTTACCGCAAGCTCGAAAATTCACGGAGAAGACGTTCATCTCGGGAATAAATAACACCCATCCAACCAAGGCGATGCGATCTCCAGGCTCTCCTATCTCCCGATTCTCTCCCACGCGACGAGGAACAACGGCCTGAAACGGAGCCCGCGGGGTAACGGGGTTAACGCCAGCCGCGACTTACCTACCTTCGCAAGCTACCCTGGGTTAGAAAGTGAGAGGTGGAGAAAAAGGGGGGTGGGGGGGGAGGGGGTGGCGGTGGTGGTAAGGCAAGGGTAGAAGGAACCCCGCGCTTCTGTCGACGCTACCGTCGACGGAGGCGTCCGCGTCGGCGTCGCCCGACGGAGGTGGGGCTGGTTCCATTTTGTTTCTCTGCCGGCGTGTGGCGATGCGATAGCAACGGCACTCTGTCAGACCCTGACGTTATCACGACACCCCTTCCACTAGTCACGGGGTCGAGGTACGTACGGACGGCTCCCGGTTTCTGGTTTCTGGTTTCTGGTTTCTGGTTCCCGGCTTGCCCCTATCCTCCCCTTTCTAACCACCCTGCCCCGCGTTATGCCGCCGCCCGCTCTACGCGGATCAAGTCCGCGGATTTTGCTCCCGGTTAGGTACTGCAGGCGCGGGGAGACCGGGCGAGGCTACGCTTTTGACGCCGATAAGATTTCACCCTTCCGAACGGACTTTGCTAACGGGCAAACCCGGAGGTGAAAACTAATTGCGAACGGTTTTTCGGCCTGCTGCAGAGACGTCGTTCCGGATCGTTGAGACAGCGAAAAGGACGTCAATTTGCGTGAGATTGATATGGGAACCATGATGCACGATGCGGATTGTACAGCTTACTATTTGCATCGGAGTGGCGTTTCCGTCTTATTGTTTGTACCGCTACATTGCAATCATGGTTGCCTCGGATCTGAGTTTTACCCTCATCTTGCGTTCGCGTCATGGGATTAAAGGACGAATATAGAAATTCTTGCTCACAGCTACTACAACGACGCATGAAATCATCTCTAAATCCGTGTAGTCGACAAAAATTCATCATTATTAAAATAATCTAAATCTAGTTTCATTCCTATTGATCAGATTAATGCGAAACAAATGTTGAAGGTGAGATGTCAGGATATTCCGAATAGCCTGTCGAATGTTTGCAGCAACGTTGACACCGCGTGCGATACAGAGTTGGAGATATTGCAGTACGGTTAAAGTCCAAAAGGAAACGCGTTAAGTTGATTAATTTAAAAACGCTTTTTTCATCGGTAATAAAAACTGCTGCACGCGGTAGCTGCTCGCAACCAGCAGCTATACCGCGAGGCTTGTACATACCACCACCACCACCACCACCACCACCAACAGCAGCAGCAGTAGCAGCAGCATCAGGTAGAGGGGCTGAGCTTCCGCGCACCAGTGCTCGCTAATGGTACGAAAGGGGTGGTGAAAATAAAGAGGCACCGATGGAGTGGGAAGCGGCGATGTCGGGGGAATGAGGAGGAGGTGGAGGAAGAGGAAGCGTGACGGGGAGTGAGGAGGGAGGAGGGGGTGACTGTAATTAAAACAGGAATGTTAATTACTCTTTGCATTACCGAAAAGCGCGTTATTACTGCAACTGTGCCGCCCTTGTCTCGCTCTCCCATATGCCACTACGCCGTGTGTGTGCTCGGGATTGTATTCGTGTTCAACGTTACTTTCGCAAGTGTGGCCCATGCGTGTGCACCTTCTCACACCAAAGCGAACCACCCACGCAGACATGCAAACCGACGGCACCGCCTAACCCGCCAAGAAGAACATCCATTCGTGAACATAAACCTCTCTGTCGACACGGACCTTTCGTCAATGCTCCTTGGGGCGAAGTCCACTCTCTCTCTCTCTCTCTTTTTCTCTTTCTCTCTATATATATATATATATATATATATATCTATGGCCACGGACAATCAACGGGCCACTCGAACAAATCACTCGTTATTCATCAGTTATCAATTAGTAAATCTCTGCCGCAGTTTCCCACTTTCCATGTTCCATGGACCTGAAGTCAGTCTGGTCTCGTCTCTTTTCACAATCAGACAAAAATCTAGTACCTACTTAAGTATTATAAATTCTTTGAATGAGGGAAGAAAATCTATCATCCTACCGTATTTGGCTGTAAGTTGAAATCTAAAATGTGACAAAAGCGCCTTTGTATAACGCTGCACGCTGCACATATAGGAAACATGTTGGACAGGGCAACGCAAGCAGTATGCGGTTTTATATCAGATTTGAATTTTCCCTGGGGTAGAATTCTCGCGACATTCCATACCGTCGTCTTAGACCCTGAGGAAAAATTCCGTACGCGTTGTGAAAGGAGAGATTAAGTTGTTGAGATTAAATTCTGACGTTTCTGTCGCAGAAATCATGGAGCACAGTCATCTGGACGGAAGTTCATTCACACAGTTTTTATAATACGGCAAATCTTTTTCTTCCAACGTGACTGCGGAGCTGGAATCATTTAAAATTATACGCGCTTGGAGATATGCGATGTTATTTTTTATCGCACGAGCACTTGGCTTCACGACTCCTGAGAAAGTCGTCGTCCACGAAAGTGATAATCGTTTGAAGGAAAGAGAGGCTACGGTGTTGCGTATATCGCTTTTAAAATGGTCGGTATAATTAACATTAACAAGAGTGCCGGGTTTGGCCGTTTGCTGCTCGTCGTTTCTCGTTTCGCCTAAACGCAGAGCTCTCTGCGGTCATTTTCCACCTGGCTAATTGGCGGCGAATCCCAGCTGCGAGAATATTACAGAGTGGGTATGAAATTTGTCTAAACAAAAAACGAACCTGCACTCACCGACTGCAGAGACTCTCCGTGGAAGAGAAGTTGACGCTTCGCATACACGATTATGGGCAATTTCCAAGGCACCGAATGATTTATAGAAAAAAATCTTGCAAGTATTCTTGGGTTCCATATTATTTTCTTCCGCAGCCGTCTTATCCCGCTTCCTCGGAACGCGTCCGAGTCTGAGTTTATCTCGTTTTTCTCTCGTTCGAGTGGCTGCACGAGGAAGCCTCGGACGGACCGAATGACGAGGAGTGAGCGAAGGAGGCAGAGGGCGGGAAGAAACGAACGAACGAAAGAAGGAAAGAAAGAGAGAGAGAGAGGGAAAGAAAGAAGGAAAGAAAGAAAGAAGAAACGCCGAGGCCTTCGAATATTTAATTACAGCCTGCAAAGACGAGAGACGAGGCGCGTTCTTCGAGGCAAGAGAAGTAACACACCGATCCATACAAGACGACTAACACGAGTTCGGTTCCGAAGGAACGAAACGGACGGGTGAAAAGAACGGTCGAGTGGCTGGTTGACTTCGAGGGAACTCCGGAGTCTCCTCCGGTCTGTGTTTACCCCGTACTTATAATTACTAGCTTCGGTCTCCGAGAGCGAGAGACGAGCAAGAACAACCGCTATTAAGAACTTCTCCCGTATACGGAACACAAAAACTTAAGACAGACGAAACACAGTGTCTGCCTAGCTTCTCCACACGACCATTATCGGTCTTCGAAATCCACGTGGCGTAGGACATTCCTCGAATCCAGGAGAGCCGGACTTGGACAAGCCTGGCAACCCGTCTTCCAGCTTATTCTCGAAGCTTGTGGTCCCGATCGACGAGAGCTGATTCCTTCGGTAAAAATAAACTCCCGGTAATGTCGTTTGTCGGAGTGTCTTGATCCCGGAGTCCCAACGTTTCTTCCGAACTGACACGGGTCAAAGTGGTATTCCTATTCCCCCTAGACAACTTTTCTACAGAAGATGTAAACAAAGCGACAGCAGTCGACGTCACAGCGCGGTCGTGGGTCCGATCCTGAATTGGCCTCGGTGTCGCAAGAGTACGGGTGTCGGGGAAGTCGGGCTAAATATACAAGGAGGTGGCACATGTGTACCGACGATTAATACACGTAGGAGTGAGTCTCGGCGATACGGAGAGGTGCGTGCGTGCACACAATGGTAAAAAGCTCGGTGTGTGTACGCGGAGGAGGAAGAGGAGCGCGGATCAGGCGGCGAGTCGGTGTGTTGATAGTCGGGCGCGCGCGGAGCGGAAAGGGGTATACGGCCATGTTGGTGAGGATGTGGCCAATGGCGCGAGGAGCACCTGCCTCTCGGATTCGTGTGTGCATGCGTGTGTGGGCGTGAGTGAGTGGCGTGCGTGCTTGCACTCCGTCGGCGTTTCGCCGCGTGCTTCGAGGCGCCCAGGGTGGCCGAGGAGGAGGCGACGTCGCGGGCTGCACAGTCGATTGGTCACCCGTCCACCTCTCGACGGTCACCTCGAATCCGCTTTCATTTGCACCGCGTTAACGACGCAACGACAACTCGCCGGTATGCCAGCGTCGCGCTAATCAGCGCGATTGTTCACCACCGATTCCGTATCTATCCGCAACTTTTTATCGTACACTCGCGCTCTTATCGAACGTCAACCATCTCTATAGATCTTCGCTCACCTCCCGATAACGAGCTCGACGATTATTCGATTTCACCCGGTTTTACGTAACCGTATTTTTTTTTCTTTTTATTTTTTTATCGGTGTACATGTACTCAACGTGCCTGTAGAGACGTGTATCTCTGCCCACGGTCAAAGGATCTTATTCGCAGTATCCAGATGCAGCGATTGATTTGATCAACTTGATTGATCGGTTCGTTAGACAAGCTAGATTACATTTTCCAACGGCAGTAATCTAAATATACCTCGGGTATACTTCACATTATCTCTGATACGCTCGGGGAAGTTGTTGTTGCAGATGAGGTATCGAAATTAGAAGATCGAACGGAATTTGTTTTCAATTCAACGACGGCTGGCAGGTCCGACGAGTAAAATTTCAATGAAAGGAGGTCGTTATTCGTGAAATAATTATAGGAATAGGTTAACCTTGTCTAATTTCTACTCAAAGAACGTTCGTAATCGTACGTTACCATAAGTTAAGTACGATACCATACGGTAAGTTAATACCATGGCAGATCGATAGTTGTTATTCGTCAACGAAAGCATCGACAACTTTCGAGATTCACTGTCTTCGTGAAATCAGAAACGGATTGTTATACTTGAATATTTGCTTCCGATATAGGCTGCAATCCAAACAACGTCGAAAAATTGTCATCTCCGTTATAATACAGTCTATTGAATACGAGAATCTGTGAGTGTAGAATATTACACCTGCGATCGAAATTCAAAACCGGGTGAGCAAATGACGAGGAATAAATTTGCAACGACGAGAAAAGAGGACCCGGAACGGTGCGTGATAACTCCAAGCCCAGCGCACGGCTTGCTCGCTGGAAGAAAGTTGTTACTCTGGTGCGACGTCATATTCGTGCAACTTCCGATCTTCGTCCATGTCATCCACCCTCCGAATGCGTTGATACATGTCTCCGACGTGCGATTCTCGGTTCCCTGACCTTGCCGCGTATCTGAAAGCCTCCGCTTCTTTGGCGTCGGCGTTCCGCTCTCATCGCGCGAGCGAAAGAATCCGCCTGGCGACTCGGTGGCAAAAACGAACCTCGCCTTCGGAGGCGTCCCGGACACTCGTTATACTTGCGCCGGCGGGTATCCACCACTTTAACTATTTACCCGAGGCCGGGAGACGTCGACTTCACCGCGGGATCTAGGAACCTTGGAACGACGAGGATCGCCGCTCTGCCGGCTCGGCCCTCCGAACGCCCGCTCCCATCTCTCGTCCACCATAATAATTTCCGGAGGTTTTTATTTCTTCTCAGGCAGTTGCCGGCAACGGCCTATGGGCTGCCGGTACGGCCTGTTATTAGCGTCCGGTGCTCGACCTAAGTCGTTATTGCCTCGACTACGCCGCGGCTGCACTCGCCGGTGCGCGAGGATCACCGCGCCTCCAGGAGAAGAGGGATTGGTCGGCCCTCGGCCCGTCCCCATCCCCTCGACGAAAGGGCCATTCTTTCGGAGGGCCTCTCGCGGCGCTCGATCCGCGGAGATATGCGGAAATTATCAGCGGCCGATTCGTTAATCGATAACCGAGGGACTCGGACTCGCGATCGGTGTCCCGGCTCAGCCGCGTCGTGTCCGCCTCCAACTTATCGAGAATGATCGCTCAATTCCCCGACATCAATCACCGGCTCGACCACCGCGGCTGTAACTCTCCGTCGCGACTCGACCGCCTCGCGACGGTCACCCGGCACCCGGTCCGGGTAGTAAACCGTCTTTACGACTCTCCGTTTGTTCGTTCGCTCGTCGTTCCAGCGCCTGCTTTTTTCGTCCCGTGCAGCGACTCGGAAAAAAACGGAATACGTTTCGCTCTCGCCCACCCGGCTCACCCCTAATTACAAACCGAAACACACGTCCGCGGCGCCTCTTCAGCGACTTCTTCTTACCTCGTATCCTCGACGCGGGAACAACTCCGCGGCGGCTGTGAGACAGCCAATAAAAATTTCAGACCCAACCTGCAGTCCCTCGGAGCTGACCACAGCCGGGACGCGAAATCCGGAGGCAGTAATGCACGGGGATGACGTGTGCGGATAATTGCAGTAGTTGCAGCCACCGACTAGCGCGGCCGGGGTTGCGGTCGCGAACGGTGTCACCGGGCTCTCACACCCTTAATCAAATTCAAACGCCGTGCACCGCGGTGCCAACGTACGAACCCCGTGCCACCTTCACGCCCTCTCTCCTGTATCCCGTCTCTGATGAAATTATGGTCGACTGCACTCTGTTTTCGAAACACCGGTCAGCTATTACCTCCTACTACTACTACCTTACCCTCTGCGCAGAATGGAACACGCGAATACACGCGGCGTGTGGTTAATCGAGCCGCGAAACCTTCCTGCTTTCTTCGATTTACTTCATCGATCATCGCTATTTGAAAATGATAACCTTATAAATAGGACGGATTTTTTCTCGGACCTTGAACACCGTTACCACCTAACGATCGTGCTCAAGTCCCAGCTTGCGGGCCCCGTGGCAATCACTGAGAGGGGGGGGGGCAGAGATTCGTGTTACGGGAGGGATGCATCGATACTCTCTGCACTTGCCTGCACGCTTGGTAGTATCGCGCTCATGCATCGCGTCGGTATCCTCTTGCTTTGTCCTCAACTTCGTCGATGTTCAACTTAATCCAACTTTAGGTTGGCCTCGTCAAACTTCACCCCTCTCATTTTCGAACAATGTCTGTAAACTCGATCCAGTACGTTTAAAAAAGAAATGGAGTAAAATCATTCGTTGCGTGAAAATTGAAACGACCGTCACACGCATTGGCGCTATATGTTATAACACACCTCGAGTTTCTGGATTGGTCATCCCAGTCCGGGCGGGAAGGAGGAAAGCCGTTAAAGATGTATAGCTGGTAATCGTTTTGATGGTTCCTGTAGGACACAGGGCTCCCCGGAGAGCGGCGAGGATCGTTTCCTAAGAGCACCGGTTGCAATTTTTATGAGGTAGTCGGTAGACCGATTCCTTGGCGAGCCTGTGTTTGTGCGCATAGCTGATTCTGAGTACAGAACCACCCTGGGACCACGAAAGGTTCGATTGGGGGCAGCGACGTTGCGGGGGTCGGGAGAAATGTATGAATATCTATATTCGCGATGTTTCCAATCGGTGTAAAGAAGAAAAAAGATGGATAGTTAAGAGGAGGGCGAGGGAGAGAGGGCGAGAAAAAGAAAGGAGCAAGCAGGCAGGCATGAGAAAACCCCTTGGAAAATATGAAAGCATAAACCGATCGGCCACACCGATATAATACGAAATCATACATAATGCAGGGGTGTAATGGACGGAATGCGTTATCTCGAAATGGTTTTACAAGGGAGACATCCCTCGTGTACATAAACTTAGCATACCGCCAACGCCGGTATACACGTGCATGCATACATCCGTACAACACACTTACATACCTACCCGCGGAGAGGAGAGGAGAGGAGCAAGCTCCTGCAACCTCGCCTTTATAGAAAGGGCGCGCAATCATACCGCCGAGAATGGAATCGGGAAATAATGCGACGATATATCAACCCCGTATGTAGTATACAGGGTGAAAAAGGAAGAAGAAAAATCAGACGAACCGGAGAAAAGGTGCTCGGCAGGACGAAACAACTGTACAGAGGGAAGAGGAAAGAGCCGAGCGAAACCGGGCAATATACGGAGTATATGCATGCATGTATATCTACGCAAAGGTCCTTCTGGGGAAATAAAAATCCTGCAGGCTTGATAATGCCGAAGTGCGGGTGTTCGTTGCAGGTCGCCTCTTTTCGTTCTCCTCGATATCGAGAGACCAAGATATTCGAAGGTCCGGCTCGTCGTAATGACCTCAATCAATAACGGCGTTCGGCCGAGGCGGTTCATCTCTTCTTTCCTCCTCTTCCCTCCTCTCCTCCTCTCCTCCTCTCCACCGTCATGGTACAGGCTCGTTAATGCGGCCCGCGGAAACGTGCGGAGCCGTGTTGCGTTCCGCCGTTCCGTTCCCACCGACTTGCCCTCCCTCCGGGGCACGGCGCGAGCTTTTTTTCAACCGAAGAGCTGGAGACCAGGCGGTATTTGATTACGACGCCCCCCGTCGATCGGCCGTGTAAAACCGCCTCGACGTTGTGCCGAGCCGACGCCGCGTATCCCGCGCCGTGTATCTTCGCGTGTATCCGACACGCGTGTCTTTTTCACTTTTTTCCACGCCACCGCCGAATGAAAACGTATCTCCCGTCGTCCTTCTGCGGGCAAGAGCGGCGACGGAGGTTGGGTCAGAGGCGTATCGGCCTTGAATCTCGCGTCCCCTTCGCCCATGCATCGTCTTCCGGCGGAAATAGCTGAACCCCGGATTAATTCTCCTCCGTTTCACTTCCGGCGATCATCGTGCGCCGGGCTTTCGCGACTTCAAACGCGTTCGATTTAATCAGGAATTATCTGTTCTCGAATATCCCGCGAATCACTCATGTTTTTATACTCGCCATTCCCTGGGTGGTTCACCTCAACTTTATGTCCTCTTCGCCACGGCGTTTAGTTTGTAAATACACGTATACGAAGTGCCGTGTCGTCGCGTTTGCCGCGGTTCTCGGACCCTGTAACAGAATACGTAAGGTCCTTCGTCTAATTTGCATACCGGTTTATTAATTACGATCTTGTATCCCCCTCGGCTCTCGGCCATTTGATTCCCGTCAAAAGTTTCCCCTTATTATCGTTACTTTTTATTTGTCCTGCACGTTTCTGTTCTTTGATTTTGCTGTTTTTTTTCTTTCTTTATTCTTACTTATCCAAGACTTGATATGCCCCAAGCCAAATCGACCCGTCCTCGACGAGTGTCGTGAATAAAAAAATGTGGAATGAAGGTAGCGAGATAATGAAATCTAAATAATCTTAACGGGAAAGAATGGAGAAAAGAGTGAAGAAAGAATATTTATTCTACAGATCGATTCTAATAAAATTTTTATTTTTCTGTTACAGGTAAGCTTTGAATTCGCAGAATGCAGTTCGTGAGTAAACCTATAACATACTGTAACTTTGGTATGTTGCTTTAAAAATAAGGGGTCCTCCGAGTTATAAGGCAAATGCAGAGAAACGTAGAAAATACAGGGCAAAATCATACATTCACGAAAATACATGCTCACGAGTTAAAGTCTGGAAAAAGACTGTTTCTACAATAATAATAATAATAATTGGCGCGGCAATCCAGTAAAGAAGCAACGACACCTACACATATATAGTACGCGATACACACGTTCCTGTAATCTGGAAATTGGTATGGCATTTGAATCGATTTTTTTTTTCCTTCCGTTTCTGCTTTCTTTTTTAAATTTGTAATTTCGGGGGAAAACAGATGTGGAAGGGCTAGTAGTTATTCAGAAATCCCATTTCAAGTTATCCCCGGGCGAAGATTGGTGGCCGGCTGAAGATCTCCCTATCCGAATGCAATCTAGAACGCATTCGTGGGCGTCCTGTAGGACGAATACATCTCCTAGGATATTATAGAATAGAATGGGAGGGCGAGCGGGCGTCGCAAGGTGGTAAGAGTAGGCCTCCGAGGCCCATAACCCCATCAGGGCTCGTCCCAGGGGCGGCATAACCTGGCCCTGCCTGCGTTCCGTGCCCCGACCTAGCCGACCTGATAGTTCTGCGGTCTAAATCGCCCGACCCCTTTTTCGGCGGTATCCGCGCTGGAAAAGAGCTTTTAGTTACTCGCCTGAGACCCTCGCCCATCAGCCGGAATGGGATCGCGTCCCGATTAGCATTTCCAGTACAGATTGAAAGTCGGCGAAGACCGGGAGGCGGTCGCTTCCTTGGATTCCCATCGCCGACGAGGGGGAGGAAGGAGGGCGGAAAAGTGGCGAGCTTGCAGGAAACGCGTCTACGACTGCGGCTCGCGTCCGGTTATATCTCGTAAATACGTTCTCGCTGAGAGGATTGTTGTCGGTCGGGCTCTTGTAACCTGAAATGTATAAACATGACGTCCCGTCGTACCGGCGACAACCCCGCGACCGGAGATGTCGCAATGCATCAAGACGAACACGCGCCTCTGGTGCGCACCGACGTCGCAAGCTTCGTGATTTTTCGCACGCGAAAGCGCCGCGCTGCGGAAATATTAGCGTTCTGTTTTTGTCCGCATCCCCCGCAGCGATCCGGTCGTCGATCCTGACGCTGCACGTTTCGTTTCGCGTACCCGATGCGTATGGTGCGCTCGGTTTTTATCACACCGCGCAGAGGCCTCGATCGGAATGTCCGCGAATAAGCTACCCGCACACGAACCGGTGCGTCGGTGGTTGTAAGCGAAATACGAAATGCGAAATGCATGTTGCTGCACTGACGGCTCCGAGTTTAGATTCGAGCCATTCATTCAGAACGCTGCACGGTATGCCCGCGGCTCTATTTGCGTAACACATTTTCCGGCCCATAATATTTCGCAATATCCATCGCTGATGGTTGTCCAATTATTTAGAAACTAACCAAACCACGCATTGCGCAAGCGACGAGGTAACCGAAGTCAATGCGTTTCGTGGCACGTCACAGTCAAGGGAGCTCTTCACGATGTCGTGCAAGGGTCTTGGGTCTTAGGGTCGCGCATTATTCAGGGGTTCACAATTTTACCCCTAGTTGTTCAATAATGCTGAAGGGTAAGTAATTTCTCGGGGGTGAAGGAGTCAGATCCCCTGAGAAAGAGTTAGGAGAGAGGAGCGGATTTGAAACGGGGAAAGGGTGAGGATTAGTAAATGATAGTTGGGCAATCGCTTGTTGAATGACGCAGACGAGAGATAAAATCAAGCTCTCACCGAGCGAGCGTAAGAAATTTCATATACTGGGGTAAAAATTGAATCGGTTTACAAAAGTTGCAAACAAAAAAATCAACGTTTCAGTCAGTGGTCATTTCCAAAGCGAAAGATTCAGCCTTGCTGCCAAAATCAAGTGTGTGGGTTGTGTATGTTTTAGATCCAGTCAGAATATAAAAACAAAAAATCAATATTTCGCAACCAAAACTTCCGTTCGAATCTGATGGAAATCGGGAACAGCATCGAGGAGAGAAAACATAATGAACCACGAACCGCGTTATCCGCCCACAAAAATTTCTACAAACTTGAATGAGACCATTTTCCGCGAGCGATGCGTAGCGACGCGTCGAAACGAAACTGCGCGGTTTATTTTCGACGGCGTAGGATGAAGAGGACGGAGGCGGGTGTTCGCGATATTGCGGAATATGTTTTCCGTTCGCAGCCACCTCTAAATTGCAGAAAACTCAGAGCAAACGGCGCACGGGTCGAGAGGACGACGCAAACTGACTAGACGAACGCTCGCCTCCTCGTTGAGCAATTATTTCAACCACACCGGACACATCGGAAGTCGGCTTGGTGATGACTGGGGACTGACCAACAGTCTGTATGTATACCTGGTGGATCGTGAGCCAAGAGGATCCAGTGCGAGTAATCGCGAGATCGAGAATCGATGGTTTTTGGTGTCAGCGGGGTGGGATTTCTTCGGAGCGAGGAAGAATCGATCGCTGCGCGGAATCGGAGGCTGTAGTTGGGCAGATAGTGCTAATCAGAGAGATCGCGTGGCATCCCTCGGCCGCAATGCATCACGGACGGCGCGGTTTCGCGATACCGCCGCGACTCCTATTGTTATTCATATATTCCGTATCACGTCTGCTCATGCGGACCCACACCCCCAGGGTGAACGACGCACCTACGCACCCGCCGCCTCGTAAATAGCCAGGCACCCTCGCCCCAGGCCGAGACCCGCGAAAACCGTTCGTCCGATCTTTGACGGATCCGCACGCGTTGCTCGTTCATCCACCGATAATCGCGCTGCTGCCACAAGGAAGGCTAGCCTCACGCGAGCCGTTTTTCGACCTCCACCCTTCGTCCCTTTTCACTTACCGATCCACCTCGAAGCCCTTCGAAGTAATCGAGATCGTCCGATCGAAATTCCGGGGATAATGCACTTTGCTGCATATATCCTTCGGTAATTGCTGACAAGGCTCGACTCTCTCAAATGAAATCTAATCGCGACTCGGAGACCGGAGATTGTTGGGGTCAACAAAACGCCTTGCTCCTCGAGCCAGCTGCCAAGAATTTATTTTTTCTACCTCTCTTTTACTTCGGTACAAAATTCCCGAGTGCTCGAGCATCCATTCGCCTGAACTGCGACTTGTTTCGTATAATACGTATTTGAGGAAAATATTCGATCGATTTAAACGGTATTGATTGACCGGTTTATTTTCATTGCTGATTGCGAATCGGATTATACTGAGATTTTCTGTCTGTTCGTGTTTCCGAGAAAATTCACGGCTAAACGAGCAGATATGTAAACACTTTTTTTTTTTAACAACCGTTCGAACTTGAAATATTCTCAGAAACGTGACGTGATGGAAAAACTATGCAAACACATCCGTTCAATACGTTAAAAATACGGGAAAGAAAGGAACAAGAAACTTTGTCATAAACCAGAGTTCTTTCGCGAAACGGCAAGACAAGACTCGAAGACGGTAATCCGCGCACAGCTCCTGGCTACAACTCCAAATATAATCGGTGTAAAAAACAGTCCGTTGTTGCTCACGGACGCGAGTGCAGGTCGAGAATACCTTCGGATTCTTTTTCTTTCGCTCCACCATTGGCGCATGAATAATTGACCGATGCAAACGCGGGCGAAGACTGGTTACGTGTCCGCCCGTCGTCTACCTACTCGAGCGAAAATTTTTCGTCAGGCAAACAAGTCGCGGCGCGATGTCGGATCGCATAAAGTCAGCGCGAGTCTATTCATCATGCGCGGCGGCGATCGCGAGATACTCGAAAGGTGGGTCCAGCCTCGATAATAATGTACTCGGTAGATTTTCTGGACCCACCATCGATGCGCCGCGTCTCTGGTTAATCGAGTTCGCGGGCGTAACGCGTTCCGGTTTCGGTTTTCGTCGCCGCGTATTTCAGCCGCGGCGCGGCTGCGAAAGGCGGGGCTCGATTGCGCCGGTGCCGCTCATTGTCTCGGTTAATTAAGTTTGTGAAATTCAGCCGTGGCCTCCGGCGGCTCCATATCCGCAACCCGCAACCGCGCCGCACAATCGCTCGTCTCCGTTCGATCCGTTGTTCCCGGCGCCGTTCGGTTCTCTCCTCTCCCCCTCCCTGCGCGGCTCCGGCTCCGTTTCGCGCTGTAAAAACCCTCGACGGCGTCATTATCGTTATTTAATATCCCGTCATTAGCGAGCTGGGCTAGCGCAGCGACTCGCCCAGTTGTTTATGTACCGCACCGTAGTCCGGCGACATGTCGTTGAGAGTCCGATGCTCCCTTTTTGCGGGGTGTAACCTACGGACGCGAGGATCGACGAGGAGCGAGAAAAGGGTTGCGACGAGAAAAGCTCCAGCCAGCCCCCTCCAAAAAGTGATACCTCGTCGATTGCGGAGAATATGCATATGATCTAATTCGGAACCACCGTCCCACCACGGTTATACGTATCCTCGTGTGCGAGTGACGGATTGACAGGGGAATATATTTTTATGCGGGTGAAGCCTCATTGAATAATCCTCGAGCTGTTTTATGGCTGCACTCGGTGCACCCCGCTCGTCCCGTGACGTCACGTAGGTAATGCATGAATTTGAACTCGGCGTTGCCCGGCACTGTATCAGCCTGCACCCGGCTTACCGGACCGCCCGGTAAAATGGGGTGGGTCACCACCCGGGCTCGATCCACCAGATTGTCTGCGCCCAGATACGCGCTCGTGTTTACTCGTTTTCGAGGCCCATTACGCTCCGTATTCCGGTTATTGACGGATCGCGTTTTTATTCCAGGTTGTATTTCACCACGCGGGTTTTTACTCGCAGGTACTCTCCGCTCCCCTCGCGGTCCGAATCGATTTCGACGAATCCAATTGACCGTGAGATCGGACGAGTTTTTTTCGAATCGCTTAGCGCGGTCATTGATCGTCACTCCGCTTTCTTGTACACGCGTGCACGTATCTCCGAAACGATCGTAAATCAAACACTCAACTATCTTTCTTGGACAAAAATTAACCGGAATTTGAACTCGGACTGTTCGAAAACCAGTTATGGCGCCTGTGACTCGGTCGAATCAGGACGCGCAATCATCGACACAATCGCCTCCGAGGAGCTCGAGGCGTTGCCAGAAGCCGTGACAATCACCTGTCTATTATCGTGGGTTGACCGGTGTGCGCAGGTGCGCTGGAAATCGTTAATCAGCACCGAGCCGTGTTAATTAACCCGTGAATCTCATAACCACGGACGTTAATTGCCTCTAAAGACGTTGCGCAGCGTTGCGCGCCGCTTTGTATTCCGCGAGAACTCCGTCTCCTTCGACTTTTTACTCCTCCGTATTTTCGCACCTTTCAACCCTTTCGCCACGTACGTTCAGGGCTCGCCTCGGTATTTCACTAATCGATCAACGCGCTCGCAGAATCGATTATCGGCTCCGAACCCCCGGCCTGCATTTGGCCGGCACCACCGACTGTGCCGGGTCGAAAAATTCCACCCCTCATCTCGCGCTGCAGTTTGAAATTTATGGAGCTTCACCGGCGTCCTCATTACGAATGTTGTATTTTATTATAACTCGGTGATATATTGGCAAATTACGTCCGTTGCGGATTGCGTCCGCGCGCATGCAGATATTCGTTGTTTGAAACGTGGCCTCGGGCCGCGGCTGTTTTGTATTTCATAGTTTGAATCCTCGGCGCGTCGTTATAACGCTGGAGCGATGATTTAAACCCCCGCGTCGAGGCCGTCAGTGTGCGCTCGGTTTTCCACCTGGTAGATTATAGAACCGCCGTGCCATCCCGGCGCTCTTTCAACGACGCGAAACTTTCCGAGACCCTTCACCAGAACGGGGCCAATTCGCATTCTGCGAAAGGCGCCCAGCCATGTTTGGAATTTGATTAAAATCGGGCAAGCCTCGGGGGTGGCGGCTCGGTATGTGGGTGGACTCGGGTGACTTCTCCGCTAGTTACAGAGTTATTCGGCTCCTCCTAACCCGCTGATTCCGCCAACTTACCAACTCCCTATAGGTGCTCTCTTAGACGGCGCAAGAATTTTCGCGAAACGATGAAAACTCCCACCGAATTACCAGTCGACGTTAAAATTCATTCGGCAATACCAAATTCCTCCCGGACACTTGCGGATTGATTCGAGAACACACAGCGACAGTGTGAATCAGGGTATAAGGCGGTATTGTTTTTCGGTTCAAGTTCGAAACATGCTGCTTTAATAATCGGAACAACGGTTGAATGACATCCGAGTTTTTATAGATCGAATGCGAAACCTATGGAATCCCGTGGAAACTACATTCTTGTTCAGATCCGTGCCTTCGTGAAAAACACCCCGTATAGCTGGCGATAAATTATTGAACGGAATGAGAGAGGAGCGTGCGTGGGGGCGACGGTAAGGGTTGCGGGGTTCGTTTTTCGGTAGACGATCCAATATTGCAAACCCAAATTGGTTGGTCTCAATAGAGGTTGCATGCTCCTCGGTAACCCGTATAGCCCATTCCGGGTGCCTCTACGGTGCCATTGCCGGGTGGCGGGTTTAGGATAGGGTCGTATAGCGGCGGGGGTGAGCGGCGGGTTACAAGACGAAATAAATACAATATTATGCAAACGGGGAGGTTGATCGCAGGCGGCAAAGCCTCGAAATCTCGGGAATCCCGAATAAATTGACACTAAACGCTAGGGGCTCCTCGAAGCGAGTGCGAAGAGGACGAGGCGTCGCGGTTCCGGGGCGACAGAGAGAGACGGGGGACGAAAAATATATTGATAGCTTCACAACACGCCGTTCCAATATCACCTAACAGCTATTTCGCTTATAGCCGCCGAGGAGGTTAGGGTCGGACCTGGGCGTGTTTTCCGAAAATCTATGCATAGCTGCGCGGCAATGATAGAGGGTTCGCCCTGCGCCCTTCGACTCCGCTTCCTCCCGACATCCCGGCTGAGCCGAGCTCAGTGCGTAACGGGACCGTTGTACACCAATTTTCTTGTGCCCTCACGGTTTGCGACGGTAGAAAACGAGGCGCAGGGGAGGGCCGGCCACTCGTTGGCAGGTCTTACTCGACTGGCTCGAGTCGAGGCGAGCGAACGAGGCGCGTTTCGCTTATGGGAATACAGATAATTATCACGTTTGAAACGTTCTAGTTGCAGGGCGGGCAGCAGAAACTCCTCCGAATCCAAGGCCCGGGGCGCCAATTCCCGGTTGATGCTTACATCCGAAACCGGCAATCATCCCCGGTCCAAAGTCCCTCAGTCAGTTCTGCTGCTATTTAATTATCCATTTAAACTATGTAATTTAGTCGAATGGATTTCGGACCTACTCGTACTCGGGCAGGGTCGAGATCCGTGAAACCGAAAAGCGTGGGAGTCTCCGACTCCGAATTTCCTCCCCGTTCCACGACTCGATTTTTATATTCCTCCGCGCATTCGTACGCACGTTTCTTCTTTTCGCCAATTTTCAGCGAACGAAGCGAACGGATGGGCGTGGCGGTGCGAAAACTCCCCGACTATCTTTGCGTTTTCCCCCTTCCCTGCCATCTCGTGTGACACGGGCACCTCAATCACGAGTAACGCCCAGACCTGTCATTATCACGCGTGCGACTGCCACGATACCGACACTTCTGCTCCTCGAGCTCACGTTCGACCCTGCGAGAGGGACGAAGAGGGAGTAATGGAACCCCGACAACGAACGCTTGGACATGTTCGGACGCCTCCTCGTCACTTGGCCGGGAGGACGAGGTGGAAAGTGGAACGGCGGGACTACGACGCGGTGAAACAGAGGGACCGCACCTCCTTCATTGTGTCCTCCTGGAAGCCGACGTCGCACCGTCGTCGGAGGGAAGACTCGCCGGGCTAACACGAACCGTGCCGTTCAATCTCGCCTTTACTCTCCGCCTCTCTTCCGTCCCGGGGAAAGAGAGTCTGCTACACCGCTGACCCCTGGGATTGTCTCCCAATTCCATTGATTAGGGGAACTCCGGCTTGTCGACCCCCGCGACGATTGCGTCCCGCTAATGAAACGGCCGGTAATCACGTGGGTCTAATCGACCGCGAGAGATACGAAATTAAAAACTTTCCCCTCGATCGTCAGGTGACGTTGCGGTGTACTCCTTTGTTTCTTCTGCATCTCGAGACGTGACGAGAAGAGAAGGTCCTCTGGTACCCAAAGTTCCGTGCACGATAAGTTCGACGCGCGGTAGGTACGCAGTTGCAGATTCGGACTGTTCAACAGGTAGAAGGTGAGGCTTCTTCCGAGGATCAATCTTTCCGAGAGCTCGAGTATCACCTGTCGCAGCGAGTCCGGGTATAGGGGGAATATTCGACCCGGTGTATCATGGGTAGAGAGGGCGGTTGGTCCGAGGTCCGTCTGGAAGGCAGAGGCTTGAAATAGTTGTTAGTTTGGTTGACTGATAGACGGGCGCGCACGCCTGGTACGGTGACGAAGCAGATCCTGGCGCGATATCTGGCGCTCGGTCTCCTCTCTGCTCTTGCCTCGTCCCTCTCCGAGTCAGCGTTGCACCAGCGTGGCATACCATCTTCAGGTTCCGGCTTATCTGGTATCAAGACAAACTCTCGTAGCTGGCATGTCGCGCTCGCATACCGCCGATGCATTCCATTGTGTTTCTCCATAATTACATACAAAGGGACATCGCGTCCCTTCTGCCGTGACTCATCACGTGGGAAATCTCACGAAGGACACCGCGCGTCTTTGCTCGATTCCGTGCGTTCCGTGCCACCGTGCAGGCGCGATTCGACCTCGTTTTGCACGAATTATCGCAGTCCGCGTACTATTCGCTCCGAGGAGACCGGCTCGATGACGTTACGTTCCGGGGTTGAGGAAAGGACGCTGACGTCGCGTCTTCCGTCAAATTCTAGGACAGACGTAATTCCTGACGGAGGTGCACCGAACGCGGCTGGCAACGAGCACCCCCTGGAGGCGAGAGCGTGATGACGAGGCGCGATCTCCGTCGGCTCCCACGCCCCCGACGCCCCCGACGCCCTGCTCGTTAGCCGGAGTCAGCAGCGGACGTCATCGACGTGTCATTCGGAACCCAAGGCGCGCACCGGGTTCATTCCCGCGCCCATCCACGCCCACTGACATCGACCTGACGCAGCATGCGACAAAACGCTCCTCGCAAATTACCGAGACTTCGATCCCGGAGCACCGGCGACGCGACCCTCCGACCTGGGGGGTGGTTGGGTGTGTCGATAATTATACTGAAATCAGAGAACCGTGAAGGCCAATTCGGATTGCTGCCTCGCGATCCGCACCCCTGTTGTAACTTCACGCAGGCTTTTATATCGTTGAAGAGTCTTTTCGGTCGAACGCGTCTTCGTGCCGCGTCTTTTGCCAGTCCGCACCCTCTAGGACGAGGGAATCGGTGAATCCCGACCCGGGGATATTGGCCATGCAAAGACACACGGCTTCCGGCCCTCTCCTCTGATCCGGAAGGAGAATAAGAATAATACCAAAAACGAGGGCGGAGCTGCAGCAGCGGAGCAAGTGTATAGGGGAGAGAATTAACCCATTCAGTAGGTGGAAGCGCGGCGAGGAGAGGGAGGGCAAACAAGCGATAAAACGAAAATGAGCGGTAAAAAGACAATATGAAAACGATTTGGGTCGACGATTCTCCGACGGGGTTTTGTCTGGAAGAAGGTGGCGCCTTGTCTTGAGGGAAACCCGGTCTGAGGAGGCGGAAACGATCCGGAGGAAGCGAGCTAAGTGTGTAAATGAGTCCCGGAGTCTCGTCGTCCCGTTATCCCGATTGCCTCGAGACGAGCCCTTCGCAGCCGTTTCTGCACCGCTTGCCACGACTAGGGGTGCCGAATCCCGTGCCCGATTTCTCAAAAGCTGCAGCTTCGGTCAGCTGATTCGGCCCAACTTTTTCCCCCCCACCTCTCGAACGTCTTCCGACTCGCGAACATTGCGAGTGGTTTTCCACAATACACGAAAGTGAACGAACCCCTCCCTTCCCGTCTGCGAGGGTACGTTCTCGGATGCTCGCGGGGTGGTCTCGACCCGCCGCCGGCACTTAAGACTATTGTTTTCAATGTAATTGGATAGCTTCGGCTCGTGCAGGGGAGGAACGACTAGCAGGCAGCCAGAACTCGCTCGGGTGAACGGCAGTCGTCGTCCCCACGAACCTTCGACAATTATCTTGATTGTTTTATGCATATAACAACAGATGAGAGGGGCGGAGGGGGTGGGGGGATTACAAAGAGAGACCGTATTTCTCCGTTCCTCGATAAGCAGCAGCCATCGGTAGCATCGTCCAGCTGAGCTGGTGTCACGACGCGTTCTTTCCCTTACTTACCCTTACGCGAACTTGAAAAAGTTTCTTCTGAAAATTGCGCGAAGGACTAGGATGTAGAGGGGAATATCCGAGTCGTCTTTTTGCAACCGAGTATCGTGGCACGATATCCCGACAGTCGATACCCGCCTCGTAAGCCAATCCTGAACGCGATAGGGTGTTGAGTTTCAAGAGGAGTAGCTCGTCTGAAGGCAGCTGCCTCTTATCCCGCAGTCTCGTCTCAATAACGGCGACGGATGAATGAATGCCGCGGATATTGGGTGGATAGGTTTGTCCTGAAAGACGGCGATCTCCGGTTCTCTGCATGATCTAAGTGGCATAATGGGTAAATATGCCTCTGGGTAATAAATATCGATAATCACTGGGGATCGACTGCGGGGACAAACAGAGAGTTTACGGGGGAGTGCAAGGGGCGGGATAGCGGTGTGAAAATCTGGTGAACCAAAAAACCTGATCACGGGAATACGAAGATGTGACATCGATGAAAAGAGCGGGATTCAGCGTTGAATTGAATAAAAAAAATGTCGAAACCCTTGCGGCTGGTCGTGAATCTTCTCGTTTTTTCGTCGAGAGGAGAAGAGATGGTGGCGCCATTCGAGAACGAAGTAACGAGACGTTGAGGTCCCTCTCGCAATTACTGGCAGTTTTTCACTCGATAATGAAGCCGGGTGCCAGGCAGCGTATCTGCGCGTTTCTACAGACATAAACATCGGCGTAGCGCAGCCGCCACAGTTGAGACAAGTTTGTATTTTATCTCGTTTCATCTTGTCCACGTTTATAACTTCCGATCAAGATTACTCTGCCACAGTTGTACCACGCCGCGCGTTAATTAAACTGTAATTTCTCACTCAAACCTCGTAAAATCTGACGACCACGGAGAAACGTGCGGGGTAAACCGATTCCCCTGATGCACTGCGGGCAATTTTTTACTCGGCCTTTGCGTATGGGCGTTTTTCTCGAACAGTTAAACCGTGTGCAGAGAATAAACGGAATTAGCAAGTATTCAAAGGTCAGCGGCTCGCCGTCGTCGGGTCAGCCATCACGCCGCCTCGAGCAAACCATCTGCCCCCGATCCGTCTGACGATAAGACCAGCTTGCAGGGCCAACGACACTTTCTTCCCTTTTTATTATCTCACGACACATAAATATAATAACTCGCTGCAGGTGCGGGACTTGAAAAATTAACGCGCTGCGTACATTTCCAATATGTGACTCAATATCCCCCCCCCCCCCCTCCATCATTTCTCTGACTGCGGATTGTATTTATTACTCCCTGGTGCAGCGAGGGAAAAATCCCGGAAAACTTTTTCCCAAGCTGAGCTTAAGGCTGGAAAAGGTCTTGAAAAAATTCCATGAACAGTAAAAGTAACGATACGTAGTATGAATTCTGAATAAGAATAACTATGAATTAAGGAAACACTGCAGATCGTTGAGCGAATCATATGTTTCAAAATGTACCTGAGACAAAATTTTCCTGAAAATATGAAGTAACCGTCATTTTTTTTTTCCTATCATTTGTTGCAGCATCCATACCCTTCGGAAGACCAGAAAAAGCAGCTCGCACAGGACACGGGGCTGACGATCCTTCAAGTCAACAATTGGTAAGTCGATTGATGACAAAGTTTCTAAAAAATATCGTTACCCTCGTGATCTAGTTATACGTCTCCTTTTTCTTTAAACTGAAGTACAACGGTAGAATTTTCATCCGTACAATGTATACGCATACCATTACACGAATATATTTATAAATCGCACGACGATCATGGAATCTCGTGTGACGTCACCGGTATCCGTACCCGTTTATACCTACCTACATACGTACGCTACTCGTCCCACATTCTCTGACACGTGTTACACTTTTATCACAATATACATACATATTATGCCTGCTGTACGTATTACACGAAAGAACACAAGCTCGAAGAGCTTGTAAGAGGATGTGGGTCGAGGCGAGAGCCTCCTGTGCAGTCGATGATTACCGAGCGATGATTATTTCAATGGTTCCGTCGCGAGAGCTTAATGTAGTTTCTAGTACCCCGTCAGTCCTATACGGCCAGATGATTTTACATTCAGGCACGATGCACGCGTACGTGGCTCGGGCTAGAGGGCGATACGAGATAGAAAATTTACAGAGAAGGGAGGACGAAGGAAACGTTGTTTCTTTTTTTTTCCAACGGAAAACCGACATCACAGAATCGTGTACGTGTACGTTTCAGCCAGCTATACGTAATACACTTGTCGAGCGATTAATCGTTCCCCGATTTTTTCCACTCGCCTCGAAGCCTCTGTGATATTATTATATACGCGATGCAATGTTTGAGAAAGAATATTCACCCACGCTCTCCTGATGGTCAATTCGCACTTTGCGACCGCCGGTTCTTCTTCTTCTTCTTCTTCTTGGTCTCCTACTTCTTTTCTTCTTTTTCTTTTTTTTTCTCTTTTTCACTCCTCTCCCTCTCGAAACGCCTGTCCGACCGAGGCTCTTACCAAATTGGAAAATACGAGCTCGTCTCTTCTTGTGCGGTCCGTCGGGGCTTCGGGATTGCACCATATTCACGATATTTTCGAGTGCTCCTCGATTATTTAATTTCTATATAAAGAATCTCGAGCCTCTCTACGTTCGAGCCGCTCCTACTTTTCGGCGTGAGTTAAGGTGCCAATTTAGTCTCGTTTAAAACCCGGCTCGATCCGATCCTCGAAACCCACGCGAGAAACGTGGACCGACACCGTTTGTGCCCATTGCATAAAACCCTGACTCATGTACGCACGCTTGACACTTTGACTGTGTGTTTGGAAATCGATGCGGCGAATGAAGCTTTCGATCCGAAGACCCGGCCATGCAGTCGCGCGATTGCAACAACGATTTATTTCCCCTGAATACATCGAAACAAAATACATGGATCAAAGATAATATTTATTTCAATAATCCTTAGCAGATCGTTTGTTCTTTCAGAAAAAAATATTTCATTCTTTCGATAAAAACTAATTTTATTTCGAGTGAACTTTTCTTGCTACGAGTAAATAACTATTTGACACGGTTAAATATCTACCAAGGGCTATTGTAATAAATATGCTCTTGGATTCGGCTATTTTCTATTCAGTATACGTCGAATTTTTCAATAATCATATTTTGCTACATCGCAAGGCGAGTTCGCATACGATTACTTTGGAATTTACCGCTTCCGGCCGATTGTTAATATTATATATTCTCGAGTTATGCATCCGGCGTACAACAATAGCAAAACAGCAAAACAGCAAAACACGGTAGTAACAGCGGCGAAAGCGACACTCGTTATGTTATATATCTATACGTAAACGAACGCGTATCGCGATAAATAAAATTGAGAAACACGTCTACCTGCAAACGTGTGCAAAAACGATGACTGCCAGAGCTGTGATGTCACGTGTCGATGATAAAAATAACAGCAACACGAGCCCTTTCGATAACGAGTCGCATCTACCCGCGCCTCTTTAATCTTCAGCAAAGTGCTGGCCGGATTACTCCCGCTATTATGTATCGTGTTTACGATTTTGATATCTAGGTCGGTGCGCGGATGTGCAGTGTGCAACATGCAGCCGACTGACGGCCCGCGGCCCAGAGATAGTCCTGCAATTTTATTGACCGAACTCAACTTCTTCGTCGTTAATGAGTCCTCGTCTTTGAGACTCGGATCGCGGTCGCGCGGTTTGTACGCGTCTATCGCAGGTGTGCCAGATAAGTCGAAAGTTACAGCCGTAAGTGTTGAACCGTAAAGTGGTTATTACGCCGCCACGCCGCCACGCCGCAATATTCTCTTACTTCGTGTCAAAATGTTTCCACTTTGCAGTGTTGTATATAATTATGCGCGCGTTTTCGCTTCCATCTATATTTCTTTGACGCGTCTAGGGAATTTGTTTATCGTTGCACCAGTCGAGTGCTGCGGAAACTTGTTATTTTTTGTTCATTCATTTTTTTTTTTTTTTTGTTTTGCTTTACTTTCTTAATTTTTATCCTCTTTTTTCTTATACATATTTGGACACCAATGACCACGTCGCTGCGGTTTATCTGACGTTGTAGTCAATTGACAACAAATTTGGTTTGGTGTATTCACAACGGAAACCGTTTCGAGACTCGTTAGTTTCTCGATTGACAGCAACTTAAGACAGTGATTGGACAAGGAAGTTGGCAAAATGTCATTTCTCAACATCATCTGTTATAGTTGTTGAACAACCTTAAGTTAATCATATATTCGACCATGTTAGGTCCAATCGATAATTTGCCTAATTGCGACGAACAAGATCCTCCACGTATGCATTAGGCGATTCAATTCTAACCGAGCATTGCTTTAAAAAATAAAGTGGAACAGAATTTTTCTTTACTATCAAATCGAAGTTTGTAAATTTCGTGTAACGATACTTTCTTGCGGAGGATCGTTGTTTCGAAATATAGGAATTGTTTAATACTCAGTAAAACGAAACTCTACCCCATCTGAGTTTTTCTACAAAAAGTTGACAAACAGCGATCGTTTTCAATATCAATTCACGAATCTTGCGAAAATTGTCAGACAGAATATTTTCCCCTCTTTTTGTGGACGGGCAAAGACGGCTTGTCAAATTAACGGGCAAGAAAATATCGTCTAGGTTGTATTTCTTGACTCATAACGCGAGCGCTAATGCCTAATACCCGCCTCCGGGGATCCGGTTTTAGAGGAAAATCCTGAGGGTAAGGAAGGGTTGAGCGTGGAACGAGGCGGCGGTGCGCTAAAGGAGCTTAGTCTGTCTTGTTTGTCTGTCGCGGGTGTCTGTCCCGCAGAGTCCCGATGATCCAGCGGGAGCCCTCCTCCCCGCCTTGATAGATGTTTCCCCGCGACACCTGCGTCACATCCAAATTATTGCCCGCCTCTCCCCGCTCCCCGGCATCTTCTCTTCCTCTCTCTTTCTCTCGCCGCGTCTATGTTTAACGTGAAAATTAAACAAACCTGAACACCCTGAGAAAGTAATCTCTTTGACTAACTTTAGAAGCGCGCGAGATCAGAATAATCCAGGGTTAGTCACTACGCTATTCGGTGATTCAGGCGTCTCGTCTCTATCTTTGCTCGCTGCACGCTGCAACCTCGACGATTTACCTTCTCGAAATATGCGTTATACGTAGGTATGCGCGCGAAAAATACGTTCTGTTTTGCCACCGCGGTAGTTTGTTCGCATAGCTTCGTTTCGCAATTCTCGTTTCTTCTCGTCTCTTTACTTTCAGCAATTATTATTCTTTCGCGCGTTGCTCACTCTCGCGGTCTACTAAAGATTATTTGCTACGGCACAGATGCGCTTTCGGCTACACGAGTACGAATATGCACCTACGATTCCTGCCCCTCGTGCAGGTTTGAAATTTGGAATAAATAGTGGGACGGTCTTCGCACGATCCCGATACATGCATATATCTGTGTCTGTATCTCTTTCTTTTTCTCCCCGTCGTAGCGCGGGTGGCTTGATGTTATAAATATAAAATGAACGTCCAGCGTCGCGACGCCCGGCGTCTTAGCGCGTTTATAATAAGAGGACGGTGGCCGGGGCGGCCGGGGCGGCGGGGGTAGACGAAATGCGTGGTAATTGAGCACAAATCAAGTTTAAGGAGCTCTCTCGTGTCAAGTCAACATGCTCGAACGTTCGCCTTCGAGTTCGTTCTCGGTGACGTCTTCGGCCCGCTCTCTTGACTCGTCGTCGCATTCGTTACGATTTCGACCTGCCTGCCTGTGTGTACAGGCATACAAACGATGCGTAGGACGTCCCAGTCACTCCCGTTGCCAATAATTTAGCAAAAACACTGTTTTATTTCAACGTCTAAATCAAACGTTCCTCATAGCTCGCCTGTAAGGTCTCTCGTATATTTTTTCGTTATTACTTTTTTCTCAATCTTCGCGTTTTTTATTTTTACTTTTACTTTTTTTTTTTTTTTATATTCTTTATCTCTCTTCTCCTCGTTTCCCAATGTATTATAAACTAACGAAATTCTGTCCCATTTCTATGAATTTGATTGTACACGTGGTTTATAAGCCGTTTGAGTTTGCGTAGGTTTTGACATTTGTGAATTGTTCGTAACAAATTGAATTATAAATTGTTTTTTTACCTTTTTTTTCACCTTTTGCTGCCCACATTTAGTCGGCGTTACGATTGGTTGATGTTCTTTGTAATATTGTACTACTCAAATTAATATATACCTGTGTAATTTAAACAAAGTTTCAAGTTCGGTTAGCTGCAATGCAAGTTCTCCGAAGTGGATTGAAAATTTGAATTTAAAAGTTGCTTTCGCGTGGCCGTATAAGCAGTGGCAGCAGAATACACAATTCCGTATAAGCGGGCAACTTTTCGATCGGAATAGGCTCGGTTGTATTTTATAGTCAAGTCGATAAATTATCGACCAATATTTGCCAACCCATTTAGCTGAGCTCGCCGCTAAATCCACATAACTTTGTATTTGCCTGCGAGAATGGAATTAAAACCCGTTGCCGAATAAATAAAATCTGTATTCCATTGCCCTTCGCAATATATAAATATAACGTGTATACCCGCAAATACTCATGTAAATATATATTTCGCACCTATAAAATTTCATAATCTTACCGTTAAATCAGTATAGCCGCGATTTTTTACAGTTATCGTTGAATTCGTATAAATTTGTGGCGAAGCAAATTACTTGGTACAATAGGTGAGTTAAAATTTTGCAAGTCGCAAGTATAAATCGAAGATAAACAATCGGAAAACTAGGGGGAACAAAGTTTGGCCAAGAAAATAAAAAGAGCAGTGAACAACTCCTGTCTATATTTATCTCTGGCCACTTTGTCTGATACGAACGACAAATAGAAACGTAGTCTTTTTTTTCTCTCTCTCGCTCTGTATCGCGTTCGTCTTTTTTTTGCTCCTTCGGCTTCTCTTCCTTTTTCTTCTTCTTTCCCGTAATTTATAGACGCCCTGACTCTCGTCTAGAGGAGACTCTCCGCGGGTTGACGACTGCACTTGGTCTTTCCTTTACGCAATTAAGAGTCCCACACTCCTGCCCTCCGGGCAGCCGATATTTACGCATCCAATGCGCTGCAGCCTGAAATTGCACTTTCGAAATAGCGACGGTCCAATTGGAATAATCTATGCAGGTACACTCGTGACTGTCTTGTTTCAACGAATGAAATGATTTTCGTTGACCCGCGCGTTCCTCACGCCGTCCCCTTTATGCACAGGTCAAGGTGGCAACAAATCTGGAAAACCTGGAAAACCTAGAATTGTCAGGGAATTTTTAATTTGGTGGTAGAAAAAACATAAAAAAAATATTTATCTTTATTTTCGTCGAGAAAACAAATCGGCTTAAGGGAGCTTTCCAGTGTGAAATTTTCAAAAAATCGATTTTTTTTTTTTTGCTTTATCGAATAGTATACACTCTTCCGAATATTCCCTGAAATTTTCATGCCGAAATTCAGATTATTTCGGTTACTGTACAGCATTTCTTGGTAGAAGGCAACGGAGCGCTACAGCTGCCGCGTCGGCCGTCTGCCCGTGCGACTGTTATTTCTATTGTCTCGTTCCTACCTGCACGTACATGAACTTGGCTCGCCAATTGTCGAAAATGTGAATTCGGACTATTGCATAATTTGCCGTTAATTAGTCGTAAATTAGTCGCGCAATTTATTTTTTTGTCGCACTCAATTTTGAAAAAAAAAAAACGGATGGCGTGCTAACTTTTCAAAAACTTAGCGCGCCATCCACCAAAATAACGCACAGCGAGCATCATTCGTAATTCTGACTTGGTTGATAATTTGCCAGAAATAAGCCGCAAATTAGTCGTCGAACTTTTGTTTTTGTCGCACTCAATTTTCAAAAACAAAAGCGGATGGCGTTCTGATTTTTCAAGAATTTAGCCCGCCAACTACCAAAATAACGCACAGCGAGCACCATGAGTGATTCTGATTAGGTTGATAATTTGCCGCAAATAAGCCGCAAATTAGTCGTCGAATTTTTGTTTTTGTCGCACTCAATTTTCAAATACAAAACCGGATGTCTTTAGAATTTAGCACGCCATCCGCTTTTTTTTTTTTAATTGGGTGCGACAAAATAATAAGGCGTGACTAATTTCCGGCTAATTGACGGCAAATTATGCAATAGTCCGATTTCATATTTTCGATAATTAGCGAGCCAAGTTCATGTACGTCCTACCTGCTCGTCGTTCAGTTCGATTTCGACATTCAAAATGGATAGATGTACGAAAGAGGAATGTGCGTGGCAGGATAGAAAAGGCTCGAGAAGCGGACATCCGCGAAATAGACGAAAAAGATCCGGTGGTTTCAAGGGAACAAATCGACACGATATCGAAACGAATCTAACGTTTGCGAGCACTTCGGCAGCAAAAATCTTGAAAAAGAGTCCAGAGTTTGAAGTCCGAATCGATCAAACGTTTAGCTACGTGATTTTGGAGTTCTTTTTGGTTTTCGGCGCTCTTCAGGAACTGTTGAAGTGCAAAAAGTGTAATAGCGACGTGAAGTTTTTTAAAAAATCGATTCGCGGATTGGGCTTTAAAATTTGTGTTCAGTGTTCGTGTCCAGATCCGGCCGAGATAGATTCTTGTCCTTTGATAAAAAATGCTTATGAAATCAATCGTCGTTTCTGCTTTGTCATGCGATTGGTCGGCATCGGCATAAATGGCATTAGAAATTTTATCGCCTTGATGGATTTAACTGCAAACTTCAATAATAACACCTATTATGGAATCGTAAAAATCCTGCAGATTGCAGCGAAATCAATATACGAGGCCGTCGTGAAAAAAGCAGGTACCGAAGAGAAGGAAAAAACTTTGGAAGCAGAAAATCGGGGCGATATTCTGACGGTGTCCGGTGATGGATCGTGGTCGAAACGCGGTTTCACGTCGCGCATGGGTATCGTGTCCGTGATTGGAAAATATACCAACAAAGTTTTGGATGTTGCTGTCAAATCAAGCTTCTGCAAGGCTTGTGTATTCTGGAAAGGACAAGAGGGAACAACCGAGTACGAGGCGTGGTCTGAGACGCATGAATCCGAATGCAACGTCAATCACGAAGGCAGCGCGGGAAAAATGGAAGTCGACGGTATAATCGAAGTATTCAAGAGATCAGAAGAATTGCACAACGCGAAATACGGTTTCTATATAGGAGACGGCGATACAAAAACATTCAAGATGTTATTAGAAGCCAAGCCGTACGGTGACGATTTGACGGTAAAAAAAAAGGAATGCGTTTTGCACGTGAAAAAGCGAGTATATAAAAGGGGAAACGAAGCAAGAAAAAGGTTAGTTCAACTAAAAAAGGCCAAAAATCAAATCGAAGACAAGGCAATGGAGAGTGAACCGAAAAAAAAAGGATCTCGTTCGAGTTCTCCGAAAACTAAAAAAAATCAAACAAAAAACACTGCTGTTGAACCGAAAAGAGCGCAATTGACGTTAAAATTATTGACAAATCTCTCGGAATATTATGGCTTGGCAGTTCGTCGAAATTCCAATTCCGTGGAAAATATGAGGAAAGCCATATGGGCTACATTTCATCACAAAAGCTCAACTGATGAAAATCCTCAGCATGAGTATTGCCCTCCGGGAGAAGATTCGTGGTGCGAATGGCGCAAGGCCGAGGCCACAGGAGAGGAGTACACCCATCCACCAGCACTCGACGAAGACGTACAACAAGTTTTAAAACCGATTTACGATGATCTAACAACGGAGGATCTCTTAGAACGATGTACGGGCGCGAACACTCAAAATAATAACGAGAGCTTCAATCACTGTGTGTGGCAACTAGCCCCAAAGCACGTATTCTGCGGCAAGCAGATAGTAGAAATCGCTACGCAGTGTGCTGTGTGCACCTTCAATGAAGGTTACGACCCAATTTTAAAAATTTTGGAGACGATGGGATGCACGATAGGGCCGAGCGCCGCAGATTTCGCCGCTAAATACAAGAATGCGCGCATCACCCAAGCAAACCGCCGGGCGTCCCTGGATAGCAAAGAGGCGAGGACAGCTCGTCGGATTGAACAATCCATTGAGCACGATCTTTTCGAAGAAGCAGAAGGGATATTGTATGGACCTGGCATCGCTGATTGACCGTAAGTAAACGATTTACCTAAAATTTCCTCACTTGAAACTTTGAACGCGTTTTTCTCGAAACAGCATTTTTCAAAACGGTGGCCAACTTGGAGGGCAGAGTTTTAAAGCTATCGAGTTGAATTTTTTACACAATATTCTTAACGTCATTGTTTATCGTGCTATGGAAGCTTTTTTTTTTTTTTTGACATCTTCCTATTTTTTTGTAAAAAAAACTGCCAAAAAAAAATGCTAAAATCGATACTTTTTGTTCAAACCGGCGCCATTTTTGCAAAAAAAAAAAAAAAGAAAAAAGCTTCCATAGCACGAAAGCCAATTATATACCGATCAATAATCTTTTTGTGTTTTTTGTCTCAGATCAAAATTGTGACCCCCAATGTGGCCACCACATCCAAGTGCATTTTCTGCAACAATTGTTTCATCATTTTTATAGATACTAATTAATAAATAAATCGATCTTTAAAAAATTGTTTTGTATTCTTCAATACCCAATTAATATACAAAAAAAAAACCAGACCGATTAGATTATTTTTTCTTTAAAAAAAAAAATCGCGAAAAACAGCGATTTTTCGGGCTGTCACACTGGAAAGCCCCCTTAAGCTGACTTTATTGTACATTATATTTTTCTTCAATTCGAATTGAATTTGAACCGAATACAGAGTTAATAAGCTGAAGGATTTAGGTTTCAGTAACTTACCGGAAGTGGGGAATATTTTAGGGAAAACCTTGAAATGTCATGTAATTTTTGTCCCAAAAATTTGTGGCCATCACGATAAATACGTACACCCGCTCAATTGCAGCCTTATGGCTGGACCTCTTGGCTAGCGCCGCTTGAAATATATACACACACATTCACCCATAATTTTCCGTCACATATATCAACCTGGACAGCAGTTAGAAGCACTGCCAGCTTGTTATATCCTGGCCCCCCATTGAGGCAAAAAACTGCGTAAACCGTCGCCTGCTCGATCCGCGATGCGCGAATTCCGCGAGAAAACTCTCGGTTTTAGGAAAGTCATTCGGAATAATTTCTTCAGCGTCAATTAGCGCGAATTCACGCTAATATTCCTGCTAACTCAGTAGCTCTTCTCACCCCTTGATTAACCAGAGGTTATTTATTATCCCTCCTTACCCGGATTCTCCTGGCACTCGCATCGTGTATTTCCGTATTCCAGAGTCCAGCTTCAGGGATAGTCAGGCAATGCCAGCCAGGCCCGGTTATCAGTTCGCGTGCGTAAAGCGTCACACGTCATATCTTCTACGGTAGTCTCTTTCTGAGGATTTGTAACCGCAGCGAGCTGCAGCCGAAGTAAACGTGACCGAGTCACAATCTAATTTACTACCCGACGTGCGGTATTTTTCTCCACTTGTTTTCCTTCTTCTTATTCATACATTTTTCCCCCGTTTTTATTTCCTTTCTTAGCGGTTTCTTACCCCCCGTTTTCGCCCCGCGTTATAAGTTTACCTCGACGCGGTTTGCGGGACGCACGCGTTACGTGAATTATGAATATAGACACAGCGCAGTAATGTTCGGCGTCGTTAACATCATAACTGTACGTCGCGGCGTAATTTAGATCCTTGTAAAACCGAGACCTGAGACCCTGAGACCTCCTATATTCAGCGCGCACGAGTTGCAGGTCAGGAACTTGCTAACGAGACATTTCGTTTCACAAAATTGTTTCGAGGCTGGGAGTCGGTTGAATTTGCTCCGTAAATCCTCCTACCGGATCTTGGTTACGTTTTCGCGAACAACCCGGCCGCGGCGTTTGCAATCTCGTTCAAAAGCCGCTCGCGATTCTAACGCAACATTTCCGCCAGCGAAAAAAGCCCCGCGTTGGACCGAATATTTAGCTCCCTTCTCCGTACGTTTTTCATTCGCTTACGCAAGTGCGCATAATTGAGCCAGGCGAGATTCTGGCTAAGGTGTGCCGGAGGTTGTTCAAGCTTGATCAAGCTCTTGATAAGCGGAAACCGGTGACGTCGCACACCCGGCTGACTTACGAGGGCCTCTTCACCTGCCGCAACGCGCGAGTAGGTATTTCGAAGAGCGGTAACGACTATTTGTAGATCCCGTGATAGAGCGATTTCCCAATTAGCAGTGCCATGAACGCCGCTTTCTCACTTCCTGAGGAACGCGTACCTTGCACGCATACGTGTACTCACACCACCGGTTACAATCTGTGAGATGAATTTGTCGCCGATCGGATCACCGACTTCTTACAACAAGGGTGAATGTTCCCCTACTCGGCGCAATAATTTCTCGTGTCGAAATACTTTGTAACGATTTCGGACTTATAATAATCCATATGTATAAACAAATAAATTATGCGCAAGTATTTCATTTCACTTATTATGCACTTGAATCTCAGCCTCAACTAGTCACAATTCACCGCAATCGTTTACCGGTCATGAATCTCCACGATGCAATTTACCCTGCACCGAGCAAGTTTATATGCCCGACGAGAAGAACGATTTATACTCACCACCAAGATCTAGGGGTCAAGTTTGCGACTCGTGACTCGTCGTAACAACGGTTCACAGGGTTGAGTCACGTGCCGTAGAAACTGCGGGGACCTTCGTAGTTCGGATCGTAGGATCGGAGACTGATTGCGATTACAGGTGAGGTTTACAGTCGTGAATGTATGCGTCACACGCACGCTTTACGCTTGGACTCGACGCTGCAGCGGCCGGACCCGTGGAATATTTCCAAGGCGTCAGCTATGATGGATCGGTCTAATCAATCCGTGCTGCGGGATTCCCGCGTGGAAGTAGCCGGAGAATCAAAGACGACGGTATTTGTACCACTGTACGATTCCTGTGAAATCGGTCCCGGATCTAGATCCCCGAAAGCAGCCGGCAAGAATGATCTCCCGCACGATATGCGACGCAGGGTTGGTTTCGTTACACGCACCGAAAATCCCTGGGAAATTCCACGTCATCCGGACAACGTCGTCGCAGGTGGCAATAATCCGCGTGAATTTCTACCCCGCGGAACGGGATCCGCACCTCTTTTTTTCCCCGGGAACACAACAATGCCTCTGATCGTCCCCCGCAGCCGCCATTACCGACGCCTTCTCCATCGCCCCTCATCCCCCACGGCACAAATGGAAAACGGATTGATTAATCGTAGTAATTACCGATCAGCCCCCGCTAATTAGATATCCGACTCCTACCCCCGCGGCCCCAGAGGGTTTCCGCTCGGCGTGGGACGAGGCGAGCTGCAGGTTCCATTGTGTGCGTACGGCGGCTGCGAACGGCGATCGACGAGCGGGGGAGAGATGGCGGCTAAACGAGATTGTTTGACGGAGGCGGCCAATAAGCCCTTGGTACGTCTGCCTACCGACTGCGAATCCCGGTTCATAACCGAGCCGAGTGCGCCGGCTGAGTCTCAAGACCGCGGGGCGAACGAGAGGACAGTGATCAGCGGCACAACGGCACCTGCGGCTGCGGAGGGATTTCGAACGCGCTCGCTACGGTTCGCCGGGAATTAGAGATTCATCTGGGGTTCGGGTCGTATCGTTCTGGTACCGAACCCGAGCCGGGGTGTCGTTCCGATTTCAACCAATATGCATACATTTCAACCCTGTAGCACTCGGAAATCTTTTATTGCATTAGGATCCGCCTGCATCTGTTCCCGAGACCTGAATCCCGCGCTCAGCTCGTTCGTTTTACAACGCTCGTGAAAGCCAATCTTTCGCATTGGTGTAGCGGATGGAAATTTCGTTTCACTGGTTCCGGTACCGCGTATTAACCTTGCGTTACTTTGCGGTACTTGGCGCGGTTCGAGACGTTCGAGTTGCTGCTAAGACGGGTCGGTGTAATATCGTAGTTACACCAGAGGATGACTTTCCGGAGGATATTCTACGGATGGGATGGGTGGCGGGTACGATGTTGCGAGAAAATATTATCGCGTGAATATTTAATGCCGACTAGACTCCTACGCCCATGGTTGACGGAGGAAGATGGATTACCGAGGAGTAGGCTAATGCAATAGGAGAGAATGGGGGGCATATGGAGCCAAATCTCTTGATGCCATTAGCTCCGACTTTGTAAATAGTTTTCGCCCGAAGAATAACAATCGAATTGACGAGGGTGGCGTAACCCTAGCCCTTCGTGCACCCCGTCTCCCCACGTGGTGCACGTAACTGCACCCGCACGGAGCGTGGATTTCGTTCGCGGAGCTGCTAGATGGCCCTCTTTCGCCGAGGAGTCAATAATGATTGATCACTGGGGATTGCCGGTCGAGATAGGGAAGGGTTGGAAGGGTTGTTGTGTCTGCTGGACCGAGAGCCCGAACGATCCCTGGTATTTGTTTTCGCCAAGAGGATTATCGTGTTATTAGTTCGCGTCGGTCAAGGGTTGCACGCCGGCTTCGAGCGGTCAAGAGCTTTCCGAAAGACACGCAAACACTTGGATATAGAATTACCACCTCGAGCAGTCCGTGGAGGAGGCCCGCTGATTGGACGACCCTCGAACACGCCATTGACGGTGGCAACCGAAGGGGAAACCCGTGCCGGGACATTTTCTTCTTCTTCTTCTTTCCTTTTCCACGTTTCCGCGACGCCTTCCCCTCGCGAAGCCCGGTTACTACCACCGGAAGAGGTGATTTTTGGATGTCGCGTGTGTCCGCGAGCTCGTCGGACGAGATTTTCACCGGTGCGAAACCACCGCGCAGAAAAGATGAGGACAATGCTTTCATCATTGCCGCTCTTTCTTTCTTCCTTTCTTTCTTTTATTCATTCATTCCCCCCAGCAGCCGGGGGACCGCTTTCTTCCCTTTTACACTCTTTTTACCAGCAAAGAATCCATTGTCACAAGGTATTGTAGGCCCGGGCCGCCGTCAGTACCGCCCGATATCACTGTCTACCGAGGCCGACGAAGTGGTTGGTGGCCCACCGCGATAGCCCAGGGTCGGTTTTCTTTTCGGCGAAAATCGCGGGGCGGCACGGAAAGAGCTGGGAGCCTTTTTAAAGCTCGCCAACTTGGAGCACGTTTAAAAGAGGAAAAGAGAACGGATAAAGGAACGAAGAAAAAGAAAAGCCGGGCGCCGCTTTGACTCTCGTCATTTTCTTCCTTCAAAGTCCGCTCATCTCGACGGAGGGAAAATAGATTCTCTAAACCGACCGAGCGGCGCCGCGACTGCCGCCAATCGCCCCCCGGCTACTCGGGTTCCCAAACACCAAACACTCGTCGCGGTACCGCCGATCATCCTCCCGTACTCGTTTTCTCTTTGACTGATCGTCAGACCTTCCCGTGCTCCATCGGCGAATTTTTGCACTCCTTCCGTCCCGCTCCCTCCGAGGGAGTTTCTTCATCTTCCCCCGAATGAAGATATCTTTCCGAGCATTACCCGGCGATCGCGGCATGATTGTCGTTCGGAGCCCCGCGGGAGACCGCCAGATGTTTCGCGGCGACCCAATCAGCCCGGCGACCCCCGTCGACGTTGTACCACCAGCGCGACAATCAACCATCAAACAATCCGCCACCCTCATCCAAGAGCTGACTGCGGTCCCAGTGCCGTCCGCAAAAACCTACGGTGCACGAACCCAAGGCGAACGAACCTTTGCAGCCTTTTCGCCGACTCCCCGAATGAGCATATGCTACCTACCTCCCGCGTGTGGTCGTTCTTTGTCCGCAAACACTCCACCTCGTACGTAAGGGGGCGCGTTTCTACCCACTTCACTTTGACAAACGCGAATTTTCCTACCCTTCAAGGTTTACGAGTCGGAAATCGTTCAGGTGATAATAGATCCCGCTCTAGTCTACTCTTGGTGGTGATGGGGAATCGGTGTTCCTGGGAAGGGTCGTTGACCGTAAACCCGAAAGGGAGAAGTGGCGATATTACCCCGTTAGGCCGGGTGGCTAGGGTGTCTCTGGGAAGTAAGTAAGTTAGGTAGAAAGGAAGGAAGGAAGGAAGGAAGGAAGACGGAGGTCTCCAGTTACGGGCTGGAAGTCTTGCGGACTCCTTTGTGCGCCATTTGGAAGCCCGTTTGATGGCTGTTTGATGGTTCGTGGGGCCGTTATTGTCTCCGGACACATCCGCGACCCGCTCCGAGTATCGCAGTAGGTACGGCTCTCCGAGCGCGTTGGACACACATCTGATAACGTCCAACCGGGAAATTGTTAAAAACCGCTCGGTCCCCCGGCGCTGTATGTATAACTACAAGGACTATTGTTTAGTTGAACGGTGATGCTCTCCCTCTCCTCATTCTTCGCCGAGCTGCGGCCCACTCTGCCTCTTTTTCCACGCCAGTGTCTTCTGTTTCCTTTTCTTCCTACTCTCCTTCGAAGGAGTTTCTGTTGGGAAAACTCGCGGATGGCGGCCAGTAGTAACTAAGTTTTTATTGGACGGTATATTTCTCGACCCGATGGCTTCAGTCTCGACAATGTCTAACCCGTGAGAAAGGTCGCTCCATATCCTCAGGGGACCCTGGTACTTCTCTCGTTGACCACTCGCTCACACTCGGCCATCAAACTGAAATCAATTTTCAACCGTGTGCGGCTCGCGTAGTCCGGGATCGTATACCATTGAGTGATGGAAAATTCATCATCGGAAACGAATTGGCGAGGTGAATAAAATAGCTGAAAGTTTTCCCACGAGAGACGACAAAACGGAGTGGAAGTTGGAAGTGGAAATACACGCGGAGGCTCGCTTCCTGCTATACATTCGGGGCAAAGCATTGCGCTCCGTGTAGCCCTTGGCACATAAGCTTTTCGTGTCTCTTGCGCGTTACAAACGACGCCCACTGTTCCCGTTTTCCTGTGGGAGGCGGGCGAGGTGGGGAGAAGGCCGGCTTTACAATTACCCGGCGTTGTAATTAGCACTAATTGTTTCTTCCGCGTAGAGGGTGTAACACTCTAGTGGCGATCCAGCTGGGATGCGCGAGCCTCCGGGTAAAGCGATCTCTCACCGCTCGGTGCGCGAAAAATCCAATTTGTAGGCCCCGGACGATCTGGGATGAGTTCCTCGGGCCGAACAACTCCTCCGGGAGCTTGGCCACCTGACCCATTAAGGGAAAGAATACGGTGCCGCGCGGCTCTTCCGCGTTGTCTACGGCCCGCCAAAGGGCACGAGGCTCCTCGTTGCGGTGGCGTTTACGAGTCTACGAAGGCCGATTACTGTCCAACAACCGTAATTTTCCCGAGGTACGGGTGACCTCGTCGTCTTATGTATAGTTGATGCCCGTAAGAGACGGCTGGGGGCGAGAAAACCTCTCGCGTTTTCGCAGCCGAGCCGCAGTTGCGGAACACCGAGAGGCGACCGCGGGACGAAGGGAGAGGCGGCGGGTCTGCGGAGGCTGGAAATTGGGTTGGTCGGAGAAGGCTCGGCTCTGCTCCCTTTTTTCTTTTTCATCTTTCTTCCTTCCACTTTTCGTCCCCCAGGATACCCACTTCCCACTTCCCTGCACATCCACTACCCCGATTTCATTTCTTCTACAAGCGCCTCGTCATCATTTTTCATAGAGAAACCCAACCCCGGCGTCCCGCAGGCACCCCGGGAAAAAAGTGCACGCGGGAATTCGGCTAATACTACATCAAACTTTACAACTCGCTCGGCGATGTTCAGACTGCGAAGAATATCCGCGCAGTGATTCAAACCCGGGACGATGAGACGAAGAGGATGACGTAGGCGTCGTGGAAAATCCTCGCGGCTTCCACGCCGCCGTCACTTCCATCCGTGTTACCCGGTGTATCACTCGAGCACCGCAACGGACACCGAGTCGCTGCCACGCTGAAGACGAGCGAGGTGCAATTTAGAATATTCGGTGCCGGATGTCAGCTATTGCTCGCCCACCGTGCCGCCATTATGTCATCATCATTCTCTTCTACGGCGACCGACCGTCCTGACGTTGACGGGAGGCGCGCGCCTGGGCATCACTCATCGCTCGTCCAAGGGGCCCAACTGCAGACACCCGCTTCACTTCACATCACATCACATCACATCACATCACATCACTTCACTTACGCCTCGTCTGACTAAACAATATTTATCGCAGCTTCGGGCTGCTGAATTGGAGATCCGGTGCCACCCACGGCACTCCGTCAACTCTCTCCCTCTCTTGCTCTCTCTCCATCTTCCTTCACATCTGGATCCCCGTTGTTTGGTCCAGTCTTTACGTGCACCGTCTCGCCTCGTCGTCAACTTCGAGTTTTGCTCATGCCACGTCTCGACTTCTGCACTCGGTTTATTCTCCGTCCGGTAAAGAAGACGAATGGCGATAACACCGCGTGCGGTTTTTGCGATGTTAAACGTCGGTCAAAAGACCTCGTGGACGTTGCGCTTTTTTTTTAACATCTTACCGCCCTGACATCTTCATGGACCATTCGCGATGTATTCCGAGATCCTTCGGATAAGCGCGCTCTCCTTTCCTCGCGGCTGAAAACTGCGACACGGAACCGAGAATTAAATTGAGAAGACGGCGGATCGGCAGAAAGATTATTATTACTATTCCCCAGGATAGCGAGATGTGGCTGCCGGTGGGGGGTCGGTTGGCTTCGTCTTAACGATTCCAATTTTGCGCTCTCTCCTAGGTATTCGCGGGCGCCAGTCTCCGAGGAAATCATTGAAAATGCAACTTAAGGAAATCCTCGGATATTGTGTTTTATTATAAACACAACCGCGCCCCGCACGACTTTGCATGTGAATATTTTCGGATTCGAGAGTACGATGTTCGCTCCTCTCCATCCCCAGGGATTTCCCTTCCCAGGATCCAGACAGTCTCTGATCGTCGGGATCGACTCTGTTCGCTACGCAAAGTGAGAGACAAGGGAAGAGAGAGAAAGAAAGTCCGAGTGCGCCACCAGGAATTCCAATTCCTCGAAAGAATTGAAGACGCGGGAATGAGGAAAGGGCGGTACTCTAGTCCTTGTATTGCAAGGAGCGCGAATGTTGAATCAAATTTTCCAACATAGCGTTGCCTGTCGGGGAATCCTCCTTTTCTTCATCGCCTGGGTTTTTTTTTTTCTTTTTTTCTCTCCACTCCTCTCCCTTTTTCGCCGTCCACTGCCGTCGTCTATGATCGCGCTTAGCATGACAATGAGAGAACGAGAAGAGGAGAGAAAAATACGCAGAGAGAGAGAAAGAGAGAGAGAGAGAGAGTGAGAGAGAGTCGGAGAGAGCGCCGCGGCGGTGCGCGTTTTGACAAATCGTTCGAGCCGAGAGCTGGAGATGCCCTTTTTTGATCCCCCGGTGGGGTTCGCCTAATTCCTCGAAATGTTTTCGTCTGGCGTCTCGCTGGGCGCAGCTTGCCTCCTTCCACAAAAATTCTCCCCCGTTTCTCCTGGCCCTCACCACCGCAGACGCAATTCTTACGTCGGCTTACTTTTGTCGTTGTCGTCTTCGGATCTCCAGCTCGCATGCCATTCAACCGTCACTGCGTTTAGATTATCTCTACGCGTCTCGAAACGTGAAATTTTTCCGTACCTCCTTCGAAAATTGCAACGTTCGTACCGGTTGATGCATGTATTCATCCTCGCCGATGCACTGCTCTCGATGAAAACTGGGTGAAAAATAGGGAAGCGGTGAGAAGCAACGCGGCACGGTCTACCTAAGAACTTATCTCCTCGCGACGATCCGTCGGGTTCTTACGTGCCGTACGAACAGCGTCGGCGTCGAGGAGGGTGCAGGGCCGTGGTCGGGGGCGGGGGGTGGAGGACGCTCGGGAGTGTAAACGAAATGGCCCCCGGAGGGGTGATAGAGGCTACCTAATAGCTCACCGAATTGCCCCAGAAACATCTTTTTAATGAACTATTGCTCTGCGCGAAATGAAAAGAGACGACATCCCGGGTTGGACTGCCGCAGCTTGCAAGCTCCCTGCAAACCGAGCGAACGCGGTCTCTTCGAGAGCGATTCGCGAAGGAAATGGAAGGCAAGCGACACAACGACCACAGCTTCGCTTCGTCTCGAATGCTCCGGTCCGTGGCCCGAGCCGACTCGAGACGATTTTCCTCACAGGATCATGCGAAAATGCGAAAGTGCAAAAAAAGCGCGGAGGATGCGGGAATTGAAGGCGTCGATCGAGCGGGTTCGGGGAAAGGAACATCGCCCTGGGCATGTCGGGGTCTGTAATTATACGGTAGCTAGCAACTACGGCAATTTAGGCAACGGCACGATGCTCCCTTCCCTCAATCTCCGTCCTAAACTGTAAACTCGTCGACCGGGAGAACCTGGGTCCAGCTACCGGTTTTCCGCGAGTAATATTCTCCGGTATATATCTCGTAAGGTATTAATGGTTGGCGGGCAAACGAGGTGCCCGTAACTTCGCCGCCGGTCGTGCAATTAGCCAAATGTTACGGATACCTACGCGTGCTCTCGGTGGAAATATAGGCTTGGATAGGGTAAGGATATCGAGTTCTCGCACCTCTCTTCCAGCGCCGGCATCGCATTGCCGAACAACGAGGAAGCGACGCCATACTTTTTTTGGAAGCTACTCAAACTCGTCACAGACTCTACGTAAAGTTTCACAGGCGAATTGTACTCTCAAAGTACCAACGACGTTGGCAGTTTATTTCTGCCTTCCTATTATTCTCTCGTTCCTCTGTACCGTATGAATCATACGCGCTGAATCTTCGGATAATGATTTTTATCACCGTTGCTACTAATTTTTTTTATTTTTTTTTTTTTTTTAATTTCGTTTTATGTTTCGAATTGTTTTTTTACTCCTTCCAACGCGCGTAAAAATCACCAAACTCGATAACATTTACATAGGTACGGTGGTCTGTTATCGCTTAGCTATTTCGAAGATCGTTTGATCTCTGCGGCGGCAGCTGTAGAAGTTCCTATTGTCAACAATGATTCAGTGACCGGGTTGTACGGCCAGTTCTCTCGTTTATAGGGTGGTTAAAACGCGTTTGTCGGTTCTCTGATCTTCGTCAAACTACACACATCTCATCCTGTCTATACTTGAAGCAAACAACTCCCCACGCCCATCGATTCAACCTGCAACTGTTGAACGCCGGTTTAACGTCTTTGCAAAATGCTATCGGTCCAGAATCCGAATAACAACTTCCTATCAACGATTGCCCCGAAAATATGACATTCGCTTATCGGCCTCGTCGATTAACCGCAAAATTTTTTTCTTCCTATTTGTTTCAGGTGAGTTCACATTATTACGCCTACACAAAACTACTGCCGCACGATATCTCTGCGTAAACCAACTGCTCAAACTCCGGTGAGTGACTCTAGACTAAATTGTATATGAGAAAGGATTGAATGTAAAAAAAAAAAAAAAAAAACAACGAACGACATCTCCGTTATACGGCAGTCGAATCTCCGGCCGTCCGCGCGTATATATGCAACGTATAGGAGAAACTCGTCGCGGGTGGATTGAAAAATGCAAATCGGGTCTGAAAGTTGGGAAACGTAGTCGCATCGTCGAAACGCGGCGCTGAGCGTCGGGGGTGGAGAAGTCGATCTGGTGGACCGTTCGGCTGTGTTACACTCGGTGATGCAAATGCGAATGCAACTCTTGGCCGTGTAGGACGGAGGTGGCGGATGGCGGTGGCGGCGGCGGTGGTGGTCGACGGGGCTGTTTCGTCGCCGGGTGATATATCGCTGCTCTCACGGACGCCGAGCGAGCGAAGCCCTCTTCTCCTAGCTAAACGTATTTCCAGCCCCGGGTCGGCTCGCTCCTTCTCTCGTTCTCTCGTTTTTTCGTGCTCGTTTTTTTTTTTTTTTTTTTTTTTTTTTTTGCTGTCGTTTTTTCTTCATTATTTTTTAAAAAATTTTTTTTCCCCTGTTTTCTCCTTTTGCAAACGGGGGCCGAAGCAGGCTTTAGGCGGATCGCGACCAACCCTACCCGACTACCCGTTAGTCACCCCTGCACCCTCTCCTCTGCAGTATTAGTTTTTACGAGAATAATACACAACGCTTAAAGGGATAAGGGATTAAATCTCTCGACCGGCACCTGACCGGCCACTGTAAGCTCTCCCCGCGTCGCCCCGCTTGTCCCCGTCGGTGAAATGCGGGAGTTGTGTGCCTTGTAGATCTCGGCGGATTATTTCAAGCTCCGGAGGTGTCCTGCAGGTTCGCCGGATGAACATAAACGGCGATTTTCGCCAGCTCACGGCGGGGTGTACGAGGCACGAAGATAGAGAAAGAGAAGGAAACGTCGTGTGAAATTCGATAGGGACTCGCTTGGTGCAAGGCAGAGGGGAGAGGGGGGCGAAGAGGGTCGTGAGATTGTCAGCTCGTCGCGAATATAGGTAGGTTTGGGAGTAGGAGGAGGAGGAGGGTGGCGCGAGGGTAAATTTTTTCGTTTTATTTTCTCTTTTACTCATTTCGCAATGTTTCTTCCTTCCATCCGAACGGACACCGACGGCCCTCCCAGCAGCTCCTCTTTTTCTCTTCGATCGGACCGTCGCTCGCGTCGTGCTGCCATGGTCCGGGGTTTCGAGTCCTTTTCTCTCTCTTTCTCTCTCTCTCTCTCTCTCTCTCTCTCTCTCTCTCTCTCTCTCTCTCTCTCTCTCTCTCTCTCTCTGCCTGCAGGATCGCCCGGACGGATCACGGCGAGGAGCTGGTCGGAAAAAGCGTCATAAATAACGTTCAACTTTACTTCTCTCCTATGTTTCAGCGTCCCCCTTCCTCCCTCCGTCCCTCCCACCTCCACCCTTGCTTCCTTCCTTCCTTCCTTCTTTCCTTCCTTCCCTCCCTTCCCTCCCTCTTCATGGCCCACGCTATCCACCCGACCGATTTCCCGCGAACCCCGTGTCCTCGCGAAATATGAGTAAAAACTGCGAATAAGAGGGTTGCCGCTGCACGTTCATAAATAACGGTACGCCTGACAGCCGACCGAGTCGCGGTGTATATGAGATCCTCGTCCTCGACGCCTACGCGCTAAAGAGAATTGGACGTTGCTGCCGCGAGAAAACTCGCCTCCTCCTCCTTCTCCTCCTCCCCCCTCCCTCCACCCCCCTGTTCCTGGCAGTCCGCAATTTTCCATATGAACTCGAAAGCTCGCAATGCTACATGGTGTTGGTGTTGGTGCTGATGGAAAGCAGGTTGGTGCGAGCCGCGCGTACGCTTGTATCATAAAAAAGAATAACAGCCTGTTTTTTAATCCAGGGATTTTTGTTTTGATATTTATTATTTTTTATTTCTTTATCCTGGATCCGTTTTGTTTTTGTCTTTCTTTCTTTCTTTTTTTCCTTTTTGTTTCTTTTTTGCCCTTTTTTTTTATTGTGTTTGTTTTTCATTGTTATTTGAAATTTCGCTCAGATCTCTTTAATCCACGGGAATATCCCCGTGCAGGATATTCATCCCCTTCGGTTGTCGGATGCCTGGCATACACTAATAACCGGTGGCAGCGTTCGCTGTATACATCGGGGCAATCTTTTACAATTCAATTACGTTTATCAAACAGCTATTTCATTTTACGATTTAAAAGGGTTATATTCCTGGACTCGTTTCCCACCACCGCGTACCCACCCCCTCAACACCGGTTCACATGTGCGTGTTATGAGTCTTTCAAAAAAATACATTTTTGTTTCCCCCTTTTTTTTTTACAAATATTGCCACGCGCTAACAAGGGAACGCAAAACCGGTCGATGACCTCAATTATCTGGCTTCGATTTTTTCGATTAAAGGACAAAAAAAAAAAAAACACCACTCTGTCGAGGAAAAGTTTTAATACCATTAATTTTTTTCAACCACATTGTAGGTATACAATATTATTCACAAGTAGTTGTCGCAAAACTTTGGGGATAGTGGAGAAAAATTTCACCCCTAAAATGTTCGAGTTTTTATAGTACATCGATCTGTCTTTCTCTGACAAAAGTTAGACACCGCTGTAGATGCTCAATTTTGGTCATCGACGATCACTGCACTCACAGAGAATAGATATCGGGCAAAACGCCGATTCACGGACCAGTCGCGGCTTCGTGTACCCCGTAAATGTAGTTCATGTCGAAAGCTGCAGGTAGACCAGACCTGTCGCGTCATTCGCTTGCCGCTGAGTGCTCGCTGCAATATTCACCTTCCATTGGACCCGGTACCTCCTCCTCCACCTCCTTTCGTTCATCCTCATCCTCACTCCCACGTTTCGTGGTCGGGCTAAAACATCACGCAGACACTGTAAACTATTCACGGGACGTCGTATCTACACCGGTTGACGCTGCAGTACCATCTGCGGTAGCGCAGCTCTCATCCCGTTCCCACCCCCGACTCGAGGATGCAAGCGCATTTTACCCGTATCCACGTCGGGCGTGGATGACAATATGGAAGGGATGAACTTTTCTCCCCGTCCCGGCGTCGCGACGCTCCTCTTTTTGCTCCCGAAAACTTTTTTCTCAAAGCGACGCGGAGGAATTATTGGGAATCCTAGCCACCCCGTCAGCTACGTCAAGCAGCCGCATATCCAAGATATTCGCCGCGGTTTTCTTCGGCGGTCTTTTGTGATAGCGGGACCGCCGCGAATTAGATTGCGTAATCCTATTTGTATTGGAAATTACAGCGTAGCCTCGGCGCGGTTGACATTTAGGCTCCGCGATAGCGTATCTGTCGAGCACTCTGAGTGGTAATTGACTCTGACTGGAAAATTCGATTTGGATCGGGCGAAGGCGCGGCGAGGCTGAGGGGGATGTTTCGCTCAGCGAATAAGCTCGTTTCCACAAAGCCAAAAGCTTTGTTCCCTTAATTGCGTCAAGTGCGCCTATATTGACATGATTTGTGCGAACGAACACGCATGAATTAGACGCGGCGAGGTCCGTGGAGCGCTCTCTCCCGTCAAGTAAACCGGCGACATACCGCGCATGTCTTCTTCGTCGTCCTCTTGTACGACGATACAATCTGATATCAATTCCGAATCATATTCTGCTCGCATTCGGTAGACCGACAATGAAACTGCTGTGGAATCGCGTTTGTATCGCGGCGCGTTACGAAACGCTCGAGCGGGAAAGACGTCACGAGTTTCAAGTCGGCCGATTGTTCGACCGTGCAAAGGGTTTTCTCGGTCCTAATCGAAACCATATTTGCTTCGTCGTAATCCAGTCGCTTGGACCCGAAGGACCGTGGCCGCAGAACGGCAACGTTAACAACCGAACAAAGATTCCACCCCGAGTTCATGCAGCTATTTCCACTTCGCTATTGCCCACCGTTACTTCTGCGATTGGTTCGTGCGTCCGATTCATCGTCGGACCGCCTGGCATCCATTATACATCCCCGTCCTTCTTTCGCCTTCTCTTCGTTCGAGGAAAGATAGGTAGATGGATATATAGATAGGCAGAGGGAGGGAAAGGAGAACCGCCGCGGCACAATTAGTATTGTACACTGACTAAACAATGTGCCCATCAGTGCTTTGTTTCCTCGCCCCAACCTCGCTCTCTCTTTTTCAAAGATCATATTGCTGTATCACGTTATAGAATACCTTGCGTCACCTTGGGCAAGGTTAGGCCGTCTTCGGAACGACAATTTGAGTAGGTACGTTTCGTTCTCGTATTCCGATCGCAGATTACCCTGTAAATTCGAAGAATGTATCGCGTTAGTCGCAGAGGGTGAGATGGACGATGCAGCATCCGCGTGAACATCATCACTAAGGCTGGTTAGGCGTAACCTGGATCAGGATAGAAAAAGCCCACCTGGCACGGCGAAGGGATTCGGGCAGGCAGAGAGCGGAAGAGAAAAGCGAGAGAGGACGGAGCTCAGTCCTCTACTTACGTAATTTTAAATTAAACTGTGACGTTTTCAAATTAACGTTTTTGCCCGTCTCTCCCTGCACCGGCAACGGTGGTGGCTGAGGGAGAGCCGGAGAGGAGAGGAAGGTTGGAACTTGTGATATTACCCGGAGAGAGAGAAAGAGAGAGAGAGAGAAGAGCGGGGCGAAGGGGGATTTTTCGCCGTGTAATTTAGGTACCAGGAAATTGGTTTTCTCGACAATGAAATAGAAGAATACGGTGAATGCGATGAGCAAAAAGCAAAAACTCGCTCGCTCGCGCCTCGGTTGCGCACCCCCATCCATTCCTACCTCGCCCCCTTGCTCGTCACTCCTTCGCCGCATATCCCTCGTTAGTATATATCGAGAACCGTGTGAGCGAGTCAACATGGAGTACACGTTATTCCGTAATTCACGGATTTCGCGAAAATTCATCCGGATCCATTCTCTCGGCGTATTCGCCCGCGGCCGTTACACCATCTATTGTTCAAGAGCGCGTGTCTGGAAATTTTCCTCTCGCGTGTTCTTGATTCTTTTTTTTTTTTTATTCAAATAATTTCTGTACTCAGATGTGTAATTACCACTGCGATTGCGACTGAAACTGCTGTTCGGCATGTTTTTTTTTTCCCCCAAATTATGCTCAACATGTAGGAGCAGGATCTCGGTTAGTCCAAGTACCGAGTAGTGACAATCGGGGAAAGTTTTACCTTCTCGCAATATACGGGTGAGGTCGTTGGTTGAGGATTACGTAATATAATTGCTCATCGGGCGAGCACGCGAAACAGATACATATTTCAATGGGCATCTTCCTCGGAGCGACGCGAAGATTTCGCTTCTTTCAATTTCTATTCTCATTATTATCACCATTGTTTCCTTTTCTCTTTGACCGGTCGACAGGATGCGCGGCCTGGTCGTTTCGAGATCCCGGTCGCGGACGGCTGCGTTCGTGCATCGTCGCGAGGTCAGCAATTATCTATACCAGCCAGAATCGAATTATCCCATCGCGGGCACTGCGCACGGTGAAGCAGCTTTCGTACATCCTGTGTGCGCCCGCTTTTCACATTCGCCCGATGCGTGCCTCGACCCCCTGCCCCCACCCCTAATTGCCCGGTCGCCGGACTTTGAATAAAACAGAGGCGCCTGATAGTCCTTTTCGCCCTCTCCTCTCCTCTCCTTATTCGTACGTCAGAACCTAGCTCGCCGGTCTGCCACGCCCGTCACGTTTGACGTGGGAAGAAGCCACGTGTTCCCCCCCCCCCGCCTGACCGCCCGCCGTCGAAAGCTAGTTACGATTGTTGGAAACTCATGAAGTCATGCAAGCTCCGCGGTTCCCGGTTCTAGTCGGGTCTCCACATCCCGCGCTTAATGCTCGAGCAATTCCACGGTCATGCAATCATAATCAACTCCCCGAGATAATGGGACCGCGATGAGCGAACTCGCCCGGCGACTTTGTTCCACGTCATTCTGCGCCGCCGTCACGGATGCACGAAGGAACCCGCTTACATATCTAATCCTTCGTTCGCCGGTGGATTTTTTGAATACCCCCCTTAGGATGCGACGCGCTGGGACGTTCGCCCGCGAGTTTCGACAGGGTACTCGAATTTCTAAGGGCATCAGCCACTTCTGGAGGTCCTCGAAGACCGAGCGGTTCAAGACGATAGACGTCGTCGTCGTCGTCGTCGTCGTCTTTAACCTGCAACGGCTGCTCCGCCCACGCGAAGGTTACAAAGGCTTTGGGGTCCGACGTCGAGTCGTAAAGGGTTACTTTGAAGCGCAGCCTTTTTATTCTCTATTCTCCTCTCTCCTTCTTTTACCATTTTCTTTTTCCTACTCGTCCGGCCCTCGGTCCTCGTCCCTACTAAATCTTCCGTTTTATTTCCATGCGCGAGTCAAAATGCTTTAATGGGTATTAAAAAGCCGATGGTGATGGGGCGGCGGGGGGCGGCGGTGGAGGGAGGAATAAAGATGGCTGCCCAGAGTCAGGTATCTCGAGAGAATCTCGGACGGTGGAGAGAGTAAGCGAGAGGGAGAGATTCAAATCGGTCGAACAAATAATTTGATAATCTTGTCCGGTCTATCAAAGCAATTAGTTACCCAGCAGGATACGAATCCTGCAGTGAACCTAGTCGACAAGAAGGGCTGCGGCGGCTCTTCTACGCCGAACCTCACCAACCGTTTCCCGCAAGTTTCCGCAGCGGATTTCTCAAATTACCTAAGAAATTATCGAGATATCACCGGTCTGACCGCAACCTGCGAGTTTAAACTATTCGTGCACCCTTTTTTATTTCCCCCTTGAGAAACTCTCGGTTTTCCCGACTCGTAGCCGCAATCTAAGTGTCTAATTTGACTATTGATTAATCACCAACGATTATTGGCTCAACCCTCCGGGCCAGCTGCACCCGCACTCAGCGTCTACGGAATCGTATTCGAAAAGCACAGCCACGCGCTGACCCCTCGAAACACGATATACCTAATTACGAACGCCTCGGCTAGACCGCAGGGTGAAAAAATATGCCCAACGAACGTAACGGCGAAGTCAAAATATGTCAATGGCTCGACTGCGGTGAACCGCAGGCCGACTCGACGGCGCAAAGCCGTGGGGAAGGAGGATAAAAACGACGAAAATAAAACAAAAAAAAAATGCAAGAACGAGGGAAGCAAGCCGCAGGCCTTTATTCTGAGTCACGGTAAGGGTGACGTGTCGACGATTTGCGATAGCCGCGATTCCGTCGCAAATAGTGCCGCGCCGCATGCGGTCAATCCTACAGCGTGCAGCCTAGCACCGCCGACCGGAAGTAACGGATAGTCAAAGACGCGCCTCGTTGGCGGCGGAACTTTGGCTTTTGAAAGAACCGACAATTACGGCTGGACGGACGTTGCATCGACTGTCTCATCTGACGGGTAAACTCACGATCGGCTAAAAACTCCAAGTTTCAACTTTAATTCCGTCGAGTGATGGGATTTTCACTGCAGATATCGATATCTCGCAATGGAGATAGATAGAGAGGGGCTGGAGGGGGGAGGGAGAAAAAGCGGGGGTGGTCGCGTCGCCCGGCAGCGAGAGCGAGGTCCGCGGATGGAGCTACTAATGTATGTAATTGATCCATTGTGCGATGCATTAGTCCTCGAGGCAGCGGATAGCCCATTCCGTTGCGAGGAATGGGGGGGATTCCGGGGTTCGGTAGCAGCGTCTCCTCTGCTCCGTGCTTATTACTTCTTTGTGCCGTTAGATTAGGCTAATGCACTCCCTGGCTCCGGGTGAATCGATCCTCGGGGTCACTCGTTACCGGTGAAATTGACACCCCGCGAGTGCAGAATAAATTTTCAATTCAACGGTGCGAAACGGATCGAAACGCGGTACGCGATGAGACGATTAACGAAGAATGTAAATTCACCGGCGGGAGGTATGAGTGAAAAATTGACGAAGAGAAAGAGGAATAACACAACTATCCTGCTCGCTGCAGCACCGTCAAAGAGATAAGCGAGTACACGACGTCGACGTCTCAAGCAAGCTGCTCGACGGGGTCGGAGCGAGGAATTGTAAGTTAAGATGATGGCGAAGAAGAAGAAGAAGAAGAAGAAGAAGAAGAAGAAGAAGAAGAAGAAGAAAAAGACGGGGGGAGGTGGAGGACGTTCAGCCTGAGGTTAGCCTCGGCAAGGCATAAAGTCGCAAACATACGGCGCGAGATCCGCGATACCCTGGCGGCCAGGATAAAGGCACTAAAAAGCTCCGAGTATGCGACTTCGGACGCAGATCGACGCTGCACTCCCGTATAATTCGCCGCACGCAATTCCGCGATACCGAAAAAATCGCGGCGAAAGGGAGAATTTTCCGTGGTCCATATCGGAACACATACGGAACCCGAACCTAAGGTTCACCTACGGCTTCCGAGGAACTTCGGAACGCGTGAAATATCGCCGTCCCAGCGATAATGACGAACCGTGTTTACACTGGACGGGATCCTCGCGGGGCGCCTCGTCAAGATTCGAGGGGGTGAAGGGGGCCCGGCTTCTTCCTTTATCATGTAAATAGGATGTAGCAGCATCGCGTTAGGGCTGCCGAGCTTCGAGGGCATGTGGCACAATGTGGCTCTCGCTGGCGGCCAGGCCGCCGTGCCCGTAAGGAACAGCCGCAGAAACACTCCGCTGTGAAATATATCAGCCTCCGTGTGACTTCCCGGGGCAGTAACAAATCACGCCGACCCCCCGCGGCTCCTGCAGGACACCGAGAGTCCCGACGAGTCGTCCGAGTGGGCGCTGCGCTCGTCTTTCTCTCCTCGGCCATGCGGCCCGGAGACGATCGTCGCGACTTCGCGACCCTCCGGGGAACCGCGCTCTACGGGCTGCGGCTCGTTAGGCGGAGGAGGCTTCGAGAGCCGCGGCACTGCGTCAGGGTGAATGCCATTAATGAGGCCCCCGAAGGAGGGCCGCAGCTCTTTTGAGACGCGGGGGCTTTTGTTGGGCCCGCGGGAAATAATGCCGGGAGGAATGTGACCTGTGCACCTCTCGACGCATCACCGACGGCAAAAGATCCTCGTCCGCGGCTCGAGCCGCGTCATTTTGTATTACGAACAACCGTTTCGCGTGACCACTCCCACCCACCGCTGTACGAGCTGGTACTCGCTTCTCGAATCGTCGAAAAACGTAACGGTGTAAGGAGGAAGATGATGTCATCGGAAAGCTGTTGTGGATACAACGATTCTCGCTGCATTCGGAAACCGTGCGGTGGAATGCTTCAACCGGTAGCTACTACCGTCGTTATAACGATTCGAATCTACCGACGATCTTCGGTCGGCTCAACCATCGCCTTATTATTAATTTTAAATAACGAGGACGCCTGCGCGCCGTCGCTCCAGTTGCGGAGGTGCGTTTGATACCATTCGTTATTAATGATCCTCGCGGTGATGACTGTAACGCAAGCGATCTTTGTTTCGAGGAACGACCTGTGAAATAAAACTTGAAAACGTATAAACGTTGTACTCGGGTGAGTTATACCCGGCATTAAAGACCGCTGGCTTTATCTCAGAGTCGTTGGCTGTAAGGCCCCGTACCTAAGGCCCAAAGCAGGTATCACACAGTTGCAATAATAGGAACGAGCGACTGACAGGCGTGGAGAATTAGTCAAAAATGGACATAATCTTGTCGCGACGTCTGCCTGTCCTTCACCTTTCTTCCAAAATGAGCTCGCCGACGGCCGATAGCGTCTCCATTCTCCGAATAAAGCGTCATATGTGTAACAGAGGGGACGTGAACGACGTGAAAAAGCAGCGAGCTGCTCAGCCGACAGCGTGATGAATGGATATTCGTGCGACCCTTTCGTTTTGGGATCCAACGCTAACCTGTGATTGACGAAACGGGAAGTTATTCAGCGGCCGTTGGTTCACGGAAATCGCACCTGATGCGCGAAATACACGCGGACGCAAATGCGCAGGGTTTGGGAATGGCGGAGCCGCGCAGTCGGAGGAGTGCAAACCAGTTTTCATATTTTTTCGGAGGCGCGATAAATTCGCAACGAAATACGGATGAGATACTCGAGACCTCGGATGCACAAAAGCGCTCGCCTCATGCGAAACGCACCGCGCCGGAATGAGGATGAGTTACCAAAGGCTCTGCAAGAGCTCTCCTGCCGCTTGCCTGGTCGCGCGATTTTTTTCGGATGGTACAACGTACGTGTGCAGCGTTTCGCGAAGCTTATATTGCATCGCAAATCTCACTTCGAACGATGCTAAGAAAATAAATTTTGTTCTATCACCCTCTGATCAGCGACGAGAAGAGCCGGACGCACCAGGTATACGTATACATATGTATTATACGTGTAAGAGAAACCTCCGGATCTTTTTTTATCCGCCCGGCGCTTTCCGATCTTTAATTAAGCCCCGGTACTTTATGCTTCTTTCTTTCTTTCTTTCTTCGTACAGATTTTTACCTTTTTTCCTCCTCCGGTTCTCTATCTTCTCCTCCAACTCCGTACCGCCACTTCCCTCTTTCTTCTTACAATTAGGCGTACCTACTGCAGGACGATCTCAACAAAGTGCTAACAAGGCGCCCTTTTTTACCTTTGTTCCAGGCGAGTGAACCGTCCCTCCTTATATACTCTTCCTCTCTCTTTCTATCCATCCATCTTCGATGATCAGATTTACCACGGGCTGTCGTCTCTCGTTTTCCATAACCAGCTAACGGTTCCGCTGTGCTGCGGAGTGCGGCGACGCGTCCGGTGACTGGAGTGATTTTCGTCGATTAAAATTAGAAGAAAAAACAAAAATAAAAAAAGAAAAAAGAAAACTACTCAACGAGACAACAAAAAAGAAATCGACAACTCACGACTCATCGATTCGATAAAAATAACTAACGCTAATCGCGGCCGGAAGTGCGATGATGTCGCCTCCCGCCCCACGGTCAATTACATGCTCGACATGTTTGCTTTCTTTGGGCGCCCCGCGCATTGGGGTACTTTGCGAGTGCCGGAATAAAGGGACGCCTCGCATTGTGCCCGTTTCGCGGGGTGAGCGAGAAATAAACACGTGTTAAAGTCGGCGGTGGAGGCAGGCAATAGCGCTAAAGGGTGCCGGGGGATTATGCGTGTAGGAAGTGACGCTCCCGTGCACCGAGTCGAGGGCCGCAAATTTCCGTGCGAATTTGCCGCACGCATCGCGGTGGCCAAAAACGGAAGATACGCGTCCGCGATTCACAGCCGGTACGCAGCTCAGAGCGGCTAGGAGAGCGACCGGAAGGAAGTCATTTGACAGATCGTCCCAGCACGCCCTGAACAATCGCGGACGCTGCAACAACAGCGTGCAACAATGTGCGACAATGTGTGCAACCCGCTATCTGCTCGAAATCGGTAAATCGAGCGTGCGGTTGTCGGACAATCGCGTTCGGCTCAGGCTTTCACCGCGTCTCACGTGTGTGCGTAGGTATCGCTCTAGCATTGTCCGAAGTTCGCCAATTCACGATTCAGGGATATTTATCGCGTTGAGAACGGAGCTGTATAATCATTTTCTGCATCACTCGCACGATCGATGGGAAACAATGAGAGCTTCTGAAAGTCGTTAAAAAAAAAGACGTAGGTTGTCGAGGTGAAGAGAGACAGAGAGATAGAGGGAGAGACAAAGATAGGGAAAAGAGGGCGTAAATAACTGGAAGTCATCTTGATAATTAAATAAATAATAGTAGGGACGGGGGAAGAAGGCGAAGGTGAAGCGAGCGAGCCCCGAGATAAAGACAAGGTATAGGAAGAGAACAGATACGAGCTGCGGCGCTCTGCTCGAGAAGTTTTCCCCGCTTTTCAGTAGACGACTAAACTAAGACGAGGTGGCTGAGCGGTTTTAGCGGGACTTGCGCTGCGGGGTGGAGAGACAAGCGAACGGGCCAAACGGACAGCCGACTTACTTACCTACGTCACACCCGGCTCGGATGGGAAACAATACAATTTAGATAATTAAAGAGATATCGGGTTGCCCAGCGTCGAAATAAAACAACCCTTGTTTCATGGTCGGACGGGATCCGTGCGATGGGAGAACCGAAACCAGAATCGGAACGAGGTTCCTACGATCGGCCGAAGGCGCATCGGCGGAGGCTGAGATGAGGACATGACGTAATTATCACAGACTTATCGCTGCCCAGTCTGACACAATCAATTTATCCCACGACAGTCACGGTCGCCGCTGCCGCCTCGCTTAAACCCGATTCGAGGAGTCATCCTGATTCTGCATTTCTTTCCTCCGCTGCCCCCTCGTTCCTGATGCAGTTGGCGCACTGCCAGCCGACTTTTACTTCTATTCCATCAAAATTCCTGTCGAAACTACTCGCGCGGAATGGACTTTTTACAGTAGCGGACAGTAGAGGGAGATGGAAGGAGTCGGGATGTAAGTGAACTCGGTTTCGCGACTGTGAGCCGCTCCGTGTACGTATACGTGGTATAAAATAAAAAAAGCGACGACGAAATAAAAAGAAAAAATTTTAAAAATGCAGAAACAAAATCTGAACGGAAAAAGAGAAGGCCGAAAGTAAAGAAAATAGTCGGAAAAGAGTAGATGACAAAAAATTGAAAAAAATATTGAACATATGACGATATTATCTCGCTTCCATACCACGTGAGTTCCCCGTGGCAGGATGGGGACCCCCCATTGAGCCTTGCGTGTGTTAATTTGAATTGAGAGAGATTACGCGGAGACCTCCCGTCGGGAGCAGCCATTTTGTATCAAAATGTCGATAAAAAGACCCGGGGTCAGCAGAGATCATTTGGGTAATACGAACATTCGGCGTTTTCACGGCCATTCATCAAGAAGCTAGCGAGGATCCCTCTCACCTGAGGGTCGAATCGTGAGCAAAGAGAGAAAACACGATCGTTTCGGGGGGTTCTTCGAAAATCGATTTTTTTTTCTTTTCACCCACCGTCGATAAGCTCGCTGACCTCGACGGGGTAATTGCGAATGAATGCGGTATACTGAAAGCGGCGGGCTGGGGGAGGGGGAAACTCCGGGGATCGTATACGAGGAAAACACGCGGAGGAGAGAAGAAAAAGAAGAAGAGAATAAGACCTGGGAGTGACGCGAACGCCTCTGCCTGGGTTATATGGAAATGTTGGTCAAATATATCATTCTGGCTTGACAGTGCAATTCTCTTATCAGCCTCGCGCCGCCTGCCTCTACCCCAAACCATCCCGGGCGGAGGCTCCGAGGGCGACGGGGATCGGGGTGGGGAATTGGGGCCGGGGGCTGGAGCGCCCGATAGAGGATCTGCAAACACACCGCCTCACCCCATTCCAACCTCCACCCTCTCATTCCACCCCGACACCACCGAGATGACGAACTACTGGGCAAAATAGAGCGGAATGCTGGAAAACACGGACGCCGAAAATACGCGAAGGCCCTTCTTTGTTCTCTCAACGCCCGTCTATTGAACGTGCGGTAATCGATGAGAAGTTTACGGAATTCACTGCATCTTCGGGTGATAATGATTTATCAAGAAAATGACGGGTGGAAATCCATTTACGTACCGTCGTACTTTTATCCGCAGTACGAGCAGTATAACAAGATGAACAAGAGCCAACTAACCAACTAATTTTTCACTACGTATTGAATCATGTGCGGACCATTTCATGTGAAAATAGGGAGAAATCATAAGATTATTCTCAAACTTCAGAATGGCCCGTCTGTACTTCTCATCGTAAAAAATTGTCGGAATCCATGCAGACGAGGCACTTTGGAATTTTTCCTAACGCAATCCTCAGTCTTTATCCCTCAAAATTTCATCTCAGACAGTAATTGAGGTTGAATAATTTCCTAATAATCTTTTTGTCTCGTCAGTTTCACGTATCGAGTTATCAGGGGTACAAATATCGAGACAAGAGTGCAGGTCAAAGTTACGAATGATCAAAATTCAGATTTGCCGTCATGTTGAATTTCATACAGTCACGACTTGGCATCGGGATAACAAAGAATCCGATAAGAATTCAAGTTTTTTAAATTTCTGCACCGAATTCTCCAAACGTGTTACACAATTTTTCATCACGGGTTCGAATGGATAAAAATTTAGAACTCGAAAAATTGGACTCGATGAGATTTGACGTAATGGTAAATGCGACCGCGACTTTGAACCATTGAGAATTTCTACCCACGCCATCGAGACATAAAAACGTAATTCACGTCAGAGACGGCGAGCGTCGCGTCGCGTCGATGCTGCGGGGTTCCGACAAAAGGATCGGGATCAGAGCGAAACGGGGCGCGATTAGAGAGTTTGTCTCGACGCCCTCACGCTGGGTGATGGATGCCTGCCGCGGTGGCGTTCCGATGGCTCGTCGCCGCTCGCCGGGTGGGTTAAGCTCGCTTTATCTGGTCCGGCGGTCCCGACGCGGAGCGACGCAGACCCGCGTGCATGCATATATTTGCAATCGCGGGATTAGCATCGCCGGGGAAAAATATAAACCTGCGCGCGGGGTACCCGTGAAACGGTGAAAAAGTGAAAAAGCGAAAAAAGGGGGTCTCCCGCGATTCTTCCCCACGTGTTTACCGTCGAGGAGACGAAGTGCCGGCAATACGTCAGACGGTAACCGAACGCCCCGAGCCGATGCACGTGTTGAATGTTTGGATCGAGCCGACGCGAGGAGACGCTGCGCGATGGGAAATTTCTCGAGAGCTTATGTATTATAGGTACATTTAGCTCGCGCGGACCTCCCGCCGTGATTTTGAGCCCCGCGGAGGCTGCACGCGAGGGGAATCGATAAGGCAAATAAACAACGAACCCCGGGTAATTGAAGATCACAGCAAGGTCCGTCGGTCCTCGCCTGGAGGAGATTTTTGACTCGCATTCGCGGTCGCTCGCCGGCGATCGACGGTGCCATGCGTGTAAAGCACGCGATTCCGCGCCGCCGTTACGATCGCTTTATCGCATTCCGGATCCCCGGCACCTCGAGTCGCGGGACGAACCGTGGAACGCTTTACGGCTTTCGGGAAGAAGAAAAACACCGGGGATCAGGGACCGTCGCCCGAGGGACCGGGGACCCTTAACGAGGCCGGCCTGGAGACAATCAGTTTCCCTTATCAGCGAACTCATATCTCCTCGTCGTCGTCGTCGTCGTCGTCGTTGCGGCCTCGCTGCCGGTCGGCCTTCCTTTTTTATTGCCTCGTGGACTCGCTCCTCTCTCTTTCGTTTCCACCCCCCCCCCCCCCCCCCCCGCCCCCCGTCTCCCGCTCTCTATAATTGCTTCTTTTAACTAAGATTCTCAGATTTAACTTGGTGGCGGCGCGGCGCAACCCGCCGCGGCTTTCCCAGGACTTTTCCTCCCTCTCCACCTCTTTTTCTTTTTCCCTTCTCGAGTTTCTCCGTATCTGCACCTTCATTTTTAAATTGGTTCTTATAAGTTTAAATACACCGGGGCACCGCGACCCGTCGAGATCCTCGAGCGACTCGCAGCTAGGTGGAATCAAATCAAAACTGTTTTAAAACTTTCTTCCTTTGCCATTATTTTCCCTTCTTTGCTCGTTTCTTCGAGCCCCTCTCACCCCTTTGCCAGATCCCCTCACCCTCCGCCCCCCCCCTTTCCAGAAAACGCTTCTCTGTTTTACTTCATTTCCTTCGGTTATACCTACCCCGCAGCATACCCACCCCTACTATTCGCCCCCGAGGTATTTCTTTCCGTACTTAATTTCAGTCAGGTCCCGCAGCCATCTTTCATTCTTATTGGACCAGGGAATATTTTCTTGTAATTTCCTGTTGGTCGCAATAAAAAGGTTCCTGCACAGCTCGCCTTCTTCGCTTCCCTTCAGCCCTTCTTCCCTGTACCTCTTCCTGCAATTTTTCATTATCTTCTTTTCCGTCTCTCTTTCACCTTTATACCGTAACGCACCTTACATCCGCGCAAGGTTACCCCGTTTAAGTATCACACGGGAATGTTTCGCTGGTTCATCGAGTCGCCGACTCTTAGTTTTGGCACGAAGAAACGGGGAAACGAGAGTCTCGCACGGCTCCGCGGCGATATCGATTTCAGGCGCAAGCAAGCGGATGCGAGCTTTTGCCGCGCGATGCAATCTTTGAAAGGAGGACCGCGTCATTACGCTCCGGCGGTGGTTCACGGGCCATTGCCCCCACCCCCCACCCCCGCCCCCACATCCTCGCCGTCGTTCTCGTTCCACCCTTCGTCCACCCCGCATTCCCGCTGCAGGGCGGAAGGCTCACGCGATTGAGAGCAGCCCAATGACACATGACTCAACGCCCGACAACCCTATACGTCACGCGGCTCAACTCCGCGAACCGAGACCGAGAAGCGGAGGTGGTTCGTCGTGACCCGGGAGGCCGACCTGCCCTCGGGAAAAATAATCTGCAGCTAGAGTTTCCCTCAACTGACCCGCTCAACCGGCCATCAAACCGTCGAAGGAGACGCTCTACGCCGGTATCGCGGCGAGTAAAATTCACTCGGTGCCATCTGCTAGGATCGTAAAAGCCAACCCCTCGACGGAGAAGTGGGTACGCGGTTAAAGTAACGCGAGCGTAAAACTCAGTGGGGCGAAGGTGACTTCCGGAATCCAAAGTTACACGTCGAAGCCGTTCAACGGTCGAGGACTGCAGCGGATAATCGAGGTGCAACGCGTTTTCCCGTGACGATATTACTCCTCGCAAGACTCGCATCGTGGACTCTTTTGCTCCTGCGGGAGCCGAGACGTTGATCAAGGCTAGCGAAGCGAGCAACGCCAGCAGCTAGTCACTCCCCCGACGCACTGGGCCCTGGTGCAAACTCTGGGTTTATTATCAAGCTAGGCTCCCAATTAACCGGCAGCAGCTGTGAAAATTAATGGAGCACAGCTTTTAAGATGTAATTGGGCACATTCATAACGCGGCCGGAGGTGGGTGCCTCCTTGTGTCGGACGGGGTGGCGAGGGGTGGGATGGGCGAACCGACTCTCCTGCATCCAGCGCCAAACCGCGCGTCCGCCAACTCCGGAGCGAGAGAGGAACGGAGAGACAGAGAGTGGGAGAGAGTGAGAGGGTTGCGCGAAGCGCCCCGACGCCGATGCCGGCGCCTCCGCTGGATGGTGATAGCGACGACGTAATAATACTGAATGACGTGGCATTGTGCGCCCGAAGGGCCAAAGCGAGCGAACGGGGGTTGACAGGGGAAGCCCCTTCAGACGCTCGTAAACATTTCGTAAATTTGCTCCACAGGTGTGCCATCGCCGCAGCCACCGTCGCCTCGCCATTGCCCCCTTGCCGTCGCGTCAACTTGGTATTTCTACCTCGCGATTCGACCGAATTCCGAACGCCTCGATTATACGCACCCCGCGATATACACCCAAGTCCTTATCGCTCATGTTTCCAAATCGCTTCGACGCCAGTAGCCTATGATCCCGACTCACCCTTTTACCGACACAATGTACCGGCTTTACAACTCTACCTCGTCAGGGTCTAAATCCGATGATCTGTACCTTTCGGATCGACCCTCGTTCATCCAGAGAATCGAAGTAAGCGCAAACAGGACCCAAGCACCACGGGATGATTAGTGCGAACGAAATCTGACGCTTTGCGTGATCAGGGCAATTTGGGCATGAAAGTTACGTGATTGACAGTCTACACGAGGACGAAGAGCTTGGAATCCTGGATGACGGTTTAGTCGTGAATGCAGCAACTCCGAAAGCGGTGGTAAAAAATAAAAAAAAAAAACAAGCGATTACGGTGACCGACCCGACGGACCGCACCCTTTTTCGTCCGTTTTCCTGGTCCACTCAATCCCCGTTAACCCTCTCTGCCGCCCCATGGCCAGTGTAATTGTTCGGGCAATCATTAGCCAGGATTATCTCGCCCGGGTCGGCGTCTCGACTCCCAACACCCGTGTCCGTCCTCCCGAGGGTCCCCGACGAAACCCTCCACCTCACCTCGCGTCGGTCGTCGTGTTTCGTTACTTCGTTTGCGTTTGTGTTCGGAAAATGAAAGGACGGTACATGGGAATAGCCGCCGCACACCGTCGACGCGGATGCGAGGGTGGAGGGAAATCGCGAACCCAGAGGCACGAGAGGGACAGCCCGAGAGGAATGCCAGAAGGGGGAACACCGCGCAACGTTCCGGAAACTAAGCACGCGGCTGAGCAATGGCGCTCGTGGCTCATGAGTGATGGAGGACCACTTCTGATTCCTCGAGGTTCGTTCGCTCCGAGGCCAAATTTACCCTTGCAGGAAGTTTGGGCTCCGGCTTTAGTGGGAAAAAAAAGCGTTTACAAAAAGCGTGTAACGGCTTCGCGGTTCACATACTTACTGTGGGTATCAAAATTGGACGAAGATCAGTGGTTCAATGCGGGTAACGCCGATGGTGCGAGGTAGTTTTCTGTCTTCGGTTCCTGCGTCGTGGGGACCAGAACGGAGAGTCAAACTCCGTCAAACGCGCTACCGTGCAATCCGATAGAAGGACGATTTAGTGCGAAGAATAGGGGCGTCGATGTTGGCGTCGGCAAAGGGTTGCTTTGAAACAGAGAGAGAGAAAGATCCCCGCGTCTCAAGGGACGTCGGCGTCGGGCTGCATCGGGGAAAGGGTAATACTCATTTATGTGTAATCGCGCTCGCAAAACTCCATCACACTTTGCTAATAGAGCCCGCGAGGGTAGGGATAGATGGCCTTCGGAGCTTCATGCTCAATAACAACCCCCCTGTTCCCTCGGTCTTCACGCCGCAGCTTGGCTGTTTGGCGGAAAACAGTGCTGGATGAAATTCCTCCGGCATCAATCGAAGGTCGACTTTACGCTGTAGCGAAATCAGTTAGTATATTCCCGGAGTTTGTTACGTAAAACAGAACACAGCGTCGAGTCTCGACGGATTGACGGAGAACCTTAGCAGCGCGTAGGATAGGTTATTTGTAATTTTCATTATCTTGGAATTAAGGCGGTCGTTCGGTCGCCGAGCACGTAGGGAGTTAATAGAGCCGCGTGGCCGTTTCTCGGGCGGCCTGCCGGCGAAGGTCGGGGGTGGTTTTCGGAACAGGTGGCGGAGGTGCGGGGGCGGTGCGCGACGCCGGGTCGTTTGTCTATTCCGTCCGCGACGCCAGACGTCGTTTCGGACGTAACAACAATTTCCCGAAATCTGACGAAATTGGCGGCGGTCGAGGGTTGGGGCGAAGAAGGTGGATGGCGAACCGGCGGCAGGGCCGGGCCCCGGGCCGCGTAACGGCGTTTATTGGCTGCTTTAGGGCCGTTTCTATGCGCGACACATTGCCGCTAAATAACGCTCCCGAACCGGCCGTTCTCGGCCCCCACACTGCCCTGCACGAAGGGTGGTCTCTGCGCCAGCGGCAGCAAGCGGCAGCACGTTACACGGTATGAATTACATACGCGTATGCGGCTCGCGTGAACGAAGGCAGTTCCGCCGAGAAGTTGAGAAATATAGGTACGCAAGTTAGGGCATGGACGGCATCCAGTGCCGGAGCCCCGATGTACGGTCAAAATAACAAAAAAGGAAATATCTCGGAAACCCGACGGTCAACTTACGACCCGTTTTCGTTTCAGGCGGAGCGCCGCAGCGACCGCCGTCACTGCGTTCGGTCGCGAGAACGCATCCTGCGAGATACGGTGACGTGTAAATAGCGTCGCGTTGCTAATAATCCGGGTGGTTGATGCAGCGAACAATGCGCCCCCTTCCACGATCGCTCGCTTGCTGCTTTCATTCGCGCTGCAGCACGCGCTCGTGAAATTAGTTTTCCAGATAATCATCTTACGGTATTGCGTTACCTCACGTACACCTTCCCATACATACCCTGCGCCACCCTCCACCGAACTCCGGATATAGAACGACGCTGTAAGCACACAAGTGTACGGATCGTGTACCGCACGTTTGTACGTACAATAAGCATGAACAAGGATTAATGTTAACTCGTGAAATACCCACGACGCGCATTACGTCTACTGATAAGAAACGATATTATTAGAGTTTCGCGCGTGCGGTGTTAGACTCCGATAAGTTTTAGATATTGTCTCGGTGGTTGGATGTAGTCTGGCCCTCGTACCCGCAAGGTCCTCAACTCGCGGATTTCAATCGAACTGAATTTACGATTCGTTACACGTCTGCACCAATGGACCTTCGAGATTCATGGCTGCGTTCTCAAGTCAGTGTCGGAAGATTTATTCACATCGGTATGGTTCGAAATTCTACCATAGCCTTGTTCGGATACTTCGATCGAGGGATCGGCGAAAGATTCTGCTGGTTGATCAACCCGAGCTTACAGCATCGAATAAAAAGACGGTGCAGTGGTGTAAGGAGACTGATTGGACGAATGGTAGTTTGACGGTCTGGTTGTATCGTTTGAGCATCGAGACAAATCGTAAAGGCACAAGACGCAAAAGTGGTTGAATTGCGTACCATAACAAATGTTGTAAATCAAGCGTTACTAAAATTGCCTCCGTGTTCCCAACCTGCAAACATGGTCTATCGGTGACCATTATCCGTACAGTGATCGTAACTGTACGGGTATTTCAGTGCGGTACGAATTCAAATTGATCAATGTCGGTAAGTTTCGTGACATCGAAACATTGCAGACAGTCACTGCGAAACGTTAACTCATAATACCATCGACTCCCAATGTCAGCGTTCTCCGTTCACCCGCATCCGTTCGCTTAAATTTGTATGTACGAAACGGGACCTTCGAACAGCCTTAAGCCGCGTGTGCAGTTCAAGGTGGTGCACATGCCGCGTGATGAATGCGCCTAGAAAGTGACGATTAGCGAATGTTGCAATCCGGTTACACAGGGAGTTTGGCGAGAAGGGTTTGGGTTGGCAGGGTTGAAGTTGGTCCCGGCCGGCAGGCGCGCAATATTATCAGTTAATTTAAAGGGCTCGCGACGGTCTGCGAGGCGGGAGGAACCCCGAAGAGAAGAAGTTATTGGCGGCGCAGCTGTCGCCGATCTCGCCCGGGTGCGGACCTGATTGTCGGCGGCCACCAACTCGTCGACACCCGGGGTCAGACCCATCGTCGAGCGGAGGGCGGAGGCGCGATATTCGCCGCTTCGAGTTCTCCCGCCCTCGACGAAGGGGCGGCGAAGAGGCGCCAGCTTGCAACGGTCTCTTAAACTCCAGCTTCCGCGTAGGTACCCGGCAACCCCGCGAGTATATATATGTCCGGGTGTCGCAGCCGCTGTCGCCGTTACAAACTGCCGTTCCTGGCCCGCGGGCCGCCGGTCGCAGCGTTATTACCACCGGGGTTGACGCATTGCGGAACGGCCGAACGTTTCTTTCCGGAATCTGCAGGCCTGCAGGTGAAAGCGCGGAAAGAGCTTCGCCTCGAGCCATCCGGGGCCGTCTCGCAGTCGTAACTGCGTTATTTAGATTAAAAAGGAGGCATACATCAGAGATAAGCGTCCTCTAGATTGACCACTTGGCCGCCGGATGGCCCTAAAGCGGCTCCGTGACCGTCCCACGCGAGAAATCTCTCCCGGCATCTCGCCCTCCTCGTGTCTTTTCCCTTCCCCGGCCATTCTCATCCTCCTTTTATTCCCGCTCTTGTATATTCTTACCCCGCGGTCTCCACGGCCGCACGCAACGACTCGCCCCCGCCTCGTTCCCTAGACCAGCTCGTCGTTTCGCCTCGGAGATTTAGAGGTCAACGATAAAAAATCGGAATTTTTATCCGTGCCAAATAGAATACGAGGACCCCTCTTTGGCTCGAAGAGAACCGAACCAGCCACGCTTTTCGCTGGTTTATGGGCAGCCTCGCGGGGAGGGTGTAGTTTTTATATTCGCGGTACGGGGGCAAGGCGGCTGCCCGCTACCGCGTGTGTGGAATTTGAATCCGCTCGTAATAAAATCCCAGCTTTATGCGAAGGACGGGGCGCACCGCCCCCGCCTCTCAACTCTCAGATTCTATACCCACAACCCAACGCGCGCCACTGACTTCGTTCGTTCCCACAGCAGCCGTGTAGATTCATACCGCAAGAATAGCCAACAGTTATTTGCCCAACTCCTTGAGTTCCTCGAAACGTGGTCGACGCGAGAGTTCCTCACCAATTTACTCAGTTCTTTACGAACTTCCCCGGTCCTTGCTTTCGTTTTTGTTCAAAGTTGCGAGTATCCTTGGTGGGACGACTTTTTGATCCAACGGTGAGGAAGCATTTGGCTTTTTAGGATCTGAAAAAATCAAATCTGACCGGAGGCACTAATCGGTGGAAAAACAGTCGGGCGTGTTTCGGGGCGGTAGATAAAGATGGAGCCCGACGAGGGGTGGAATGGGTTTGTAAAGATCGGACTGCCAATTAACAAAATAGCCGGTGCGAAGCACCGCCGCGCGGTACTAATTCGGCTTAGCGCAATCAACCCCTAACCGGGTCTGGCTCTCTCCCGAGGGTGGACGTATTCGGTCTGTAGGGAAGATCCGTTGTATAATTACCCAAGCGAGCGAACGAGCGAGGTTGAATGTTGATAGCGAAGTCGAAGTAAATCGGATTAGCCAGATATCATCTGCGTAATGTATGTATGTAAGCCGAGCCGCCGCGGTGCGCGCAACGCCAAAGCCGAAACCCCGTGTTACACTCGGTGCGTAAGGAAAATAAGGGTGCGCGGACCGAGATAAAGGGTGCATCGGGGCTTCCGCCACCCCGGCGGTGCGCACTCCCTTTCCCCAGGCGCTACGACGTCGTCCCCCGAAGAGGATAGGACATGTTTTTCCAGACAATTTGTTCGGCAACATTAATCACACCGATGGATGCATGCAAACGCGTCTCACCCTGCGTTTCGCGAACAAGAATGTGTCACATCCGCGTTATCCAAAACTCTCCGTGGAAAAAGAAGAAGAGTCGCGCGTACGTTCTTTTCTATCCCATTATTTCTTCTCATTTTGTTTTGAAAATATTCTTCATTGTAATTCAGTGCTAATTGTGATCAGATAGTTTATAAATATTTCTGCATCGGGTGATTTCACGTACCAATTTTCATCCACATCCTTTTTCGAACCTTACATTTCTGGGGTGGTTTTCATTGCCCGGATTAAACGCAACCTCGGGATTTTGCGCGGATAACGAGATTGAGGTGAGTCGAGGGAAGGGTGGGCAGTAACTATCAGTGACGCGTACGGCGTTAAATCGGTTTGTTGACACACGTAAAGCTGTCGACGGATATCGGTTTCTACATCCGTCGACGAGCTCCGACCAGCAGCAACTCTCTGCCATCCGATCAGCCTGGCAATTGCTAATTAACGCGCGATAACCCGAGCCGCGTATCAGCGGGTGCGATAACTCTCCGTCGGTCGTATCGGGCCAAACACGGGGCTGCGAAAGGTGACGCGGAAAATATTTTTCAGGCAAAAAACGGGCGAGAAAGTCGTTTCGTGACTCTTTTCCGCGACGGTGCTTGACATTATATTGCAGTCAGTCGCTCGGCGAGCCCGGAGCGGAGCATCGAGACCTTTTGCATTACCGGCGTGCAGCAGTGAAATTGATTACCAATAGCACTACCTACCAGCCGAGTCGGCGTTCCCGGTTCGCCCAGCTTCCGAGGTAGTAATGATGTTTTGATGCGAGCCTCGGGGCGGTGGATATTGACTGCAGTTAACTAATGGAACCTCTCTTGATAATTACGAATGGTTACGCGAGGAGTAAATATTACCGCGCTGAGCGGCAGTAATCATCGTTATCCTCGGCATTCCTGAGTCGTCGGGAACAACGCGCCGGTGTTATGACCGAGGCTTCCATTGCGGCATTAATCCCACCGACGAAATCAGGCGACGTCATTCGGTACGTAAGTTATCGTCGTACGCTCTGCGGATATGAAAAATTTATACGTACGTGTACCGCGTTGCTATCAGAAATTCTACCCCGAAAATCAGGCATTTCGATGAGCTGTGAAAAGAAAATGGTGATTAAAATCAATGATTTAAACTGCGGCGCCGTTCACGTGGATATCATTCTCATCGTTTCCTCCAGATTTGCTGAAGGCATCTTGATGTTCTCAAAGTTATCCTAATGTTTCTCAAATAGAAACGTCATCAGTCTATTCTTAGATGTTGAATAATAAAAATTCAACGAAATCGTCCAGTCACTGATTTGTCATTAGATACTCGCTAACTTGTTTTCTTTTCTTTTTCTTTTTTCATACGAAATTTCCAAGTGTTAAAGCGCTGGGCACCAACTGTCAACACTTTTTGTACTCTACGCAGTGTAAATGTGTATATGTGTACCTTTTTATGATACACGAATCTTTATCTAATTAACGTTATGCAAATTTTTACTGTACCAGAAAAAAACGTCAACTAAGCGTGTTTTTTTGTTTCGTTCCTTTTCTCTTCTTCGTTTCCGGGCTCACGATCTTTTTTCTTTTTTTTTTTTGCGCTTTGTTTTTTATCACTCCGTCTTTTTTTTTTTTTTTTTTTATTTGAACACAGCTTGCGTCATTGCGAGCATATCGCCAAGTCTTCCGCATCACGATTCCCACGCGACACGTGATCAAATTCACGCGTTATTCACGCACACGAATCGTGCCCACCTACGTATGCATGCACGTACAAGAATCCACTGCCTAGTCCGCGAAATACAAGGTCATGCAGTAAGCACCCTGCAATAAATTTCTATTTTATGGAGTACCATCATATGCTTCGCTCTCTCCAGGCCTCCCATAAAAATGTAACGGGATCTGAGACCGCTGCAATCTATCGCCGCTTAGGTATTACATACAGTATCAACGACCACGATTGCACGTATAGTGCCGTTTGTTTCTCACTGATTTTTTTCGCCAGCAACTTATCACAACATTTGTCTTCTTCTATGAATTCATTTAAAGGTTCTTTGAGAACACTGATGAAAAATATAAATTAATTTTTTATTGACCTGAAAGTTTTCCTCACCAAATTATCGACGCATTCAGCGACGTCGATGCGTCGGTGTAATATTACAAGGTGTTCGTCGCATAATGAAAACTGCATTAAAAACGCGAGCCGAAATTCCGAATCATGGTGACGTCGTCCAGGGATGGGGTGTTGGAAAAGTGTTTTGTCATCCATGCAGGGGTGAACGTGGTGCCGAGGAAAGCGGCAGGCTGCTAAGAGAACAATACGTTCACCTCGTACCTCGGCGCCCATCCTCATCCTCCCCCTCCCCTCCCCACCCTCCGTAACCCCAGAGGCTTTGCATCCGGAGTTCGAGTAGGTTCTTCATTATGTCGCGATAATCCGCGCAACGCCTCCGGAAACAAAAGCTGTATCGATTTCGGGTCATTTGTTGCGGTTGTTCCGTCGTGATATCGGGGCAGGAGGATGTACCTCGCGGATTATCGAGTGACGAGAGGCTGCGGAGAAACGGAGACAAGGCTCGTTCGAGTCGGTGGTGAAAAAATTCCAATCCAACCCCGCTGGAGGAAAGCCCTTTTTCGAATTTTTCTACAAGTTTTCCGGGAGGGGATCAGCCAGCTCCGGCTCGCCAGCTCTTGTTGGTTACAGCCGGGGTGGAGGGCGGACTCGACGGTTTCCGAGCTGCCGAGTTTCTCTGCGCTCTGCTTCTCTCAGCCCGCGGGTTGGGGGCTGGGGTGGCTCGGGTGGCGCGCCATTGTTCGGGCGATATTTCAGCCACGGGGGCGGCTGGCAGGGGCGGGAGTCAGCTGGCTGCGACATGCCGCCTACACCGCCAAAGGGGAAAGCCGAGGCACTGAGAGGCAAAGCGACCGGGGAGGCTCGGGGCGCGCCGGCATACTCTTTCATCTAACGATATCCGGGGCCTTGACACAGAGCGGCTAAGTTATATCCTCTCTGTTCCTCCTGTAATTCGATTCAAAGTCGCGCTGCGGTTACCCTGCCTCATCCCACATCTTCCGCATCCACCGCGACAACAGTTTTACAAATATATGTATACACGTAGGTATATCCGGGTGCCACGGGCTTCTTTAAGAGAGAGAGAGAGACAGAGAGAGAGCGAGCGAGTACCTGCCCATTTGTTCCTTGAAACCTGTTCCGCTGAAACAGCTGATATATTCACTTGAATGCTCCTAAGCGCAACTATCGCAGCGGTGAGATCACGAGATTGTGTGCACATGGAGGCAGGTAACGTAGCGCAGACTTAACGAAAGGGTTGAAACGGTGAAACGGTCGAGCTATTAAAACACCGGGATGTTCGACTAATACCCGAGCGATAGGCAAAGTATGTTTCTTGAACCCGTCAACTTAGATTGGTTCTGAAGGTTCTTAACGGCGAGCTGCGGAACGCGCGAGGCATCAACCCGTTATACTCACCATCTCTGACTTATAACTTGCCCGACGGGTTTCGTACTATAATGGTATACATAGACGAGAGTTTAATAATTATTATTCATAAGACTCTCCCGGGAGTCAGCCAGGCGTGAGACTAAGCAAGAAAGATGTGCTGCAAAACAAGGGGGCTGCGCCTCTCCTGCTCCCATCCTCGTTCCCCGGATTGCCCGAGTCCCGATTTCACCCGGTGCGTACGACGCCCTCCATCCACCACCACCACCACCCCCGCCTCACCCCCGACGATCCGGCCAAGGGTGCCCGGACCCAGTCGAGCGGAAACCCAATCACTTCCGGCGTCTGCGCCCATTAGGGAGCCGCGACGCTGACGTCGACTGACGTACAGCCCCGCCGTCCCTCGTCCTCCGTCCACATCGCCGCCTCTTATGCCCCCAAAACATACCGCAAATCTATTGTTTGGGAAGCGCTCGCTCGGAAGCCTCTCCAATGGGCTAATGATCCTGCCTCGAACCTTCTTCTTCTCGACACCGTATATATCGTGTATATAGTATGTTCGAGTCTTTGTTCCCGCAGCCGAGGATATCGCTGTTTTTACTGAGTGAACCGCGGATACGAGGTGTGGTAGGCAACAGTTTGGCCGATGATTTGCTCCTTCCTATCTAATCGCAACTTGCTTCGTTCTATGTTTCAGGTTTATCAATGCGAGACGTAGAATCGTTCAACCCATGATCGACCAGAGCAACAGAGCCGGTAAGTCGCAGCCGGTTGTGTCATCGCTTGACCATTACACACGATTACATTCGACTCACGCTAAACACGAACATACTCACACGCGGTGGTGAACGGAGCTACGTTGCACGCGTGTGATCCGCGTACAACGCGGGAGAAAACGAGCCGGGAGATCCTGAAACCTTAGCTTCGGTAAATTTCGTAGGAAGTCGGCGTGAGTCAGGGGGCGCGGTTCATTAATAATAGTGACAGTTTTGCGTGTACTTAGGATGTTTAACCAGCAGTCAGGCTGTCTTTCGAATCCGAATTGAAAACTTATTCTCGAACTTAATTTGTAGACATAGATATGGATCGGGTTTCACATCGCTGTGTTGCGGTTAATCGCATTATACAAAACTGGTTGTAGACCGACGGTGCGTAATTGATCATCCCACAATCCAGAGCGACAATTGTAATTCAATTACGTATCGCGCTCTGAGCATACTTGATAACGCTTAATAAAATCAATCAGTTCGAATAGCCGATATTTTACCGAACGCCTTTGTTTCACTGCCCCGTAATTGAATCGATGAATTATTTAAACCTACCGCGATGTTTCACTCAACCTCTGACCAAACGCTACCGCCCGGAGATACTCGATTCGTACCTTTTAGTCGGACAGGTTTCCAACTAATTTCGTTTCCGTGTTCGCTTCGACGTTTCCGTAGAAAATACCCGCGTGCGGGAGAATATTAAGGTTCCAAATATGTCGCGGGGCGAGACTAGAAACGGATTGAAATATCGATACGAAATTGAACCATTTCTCACAATTTCTAGAATATTTTGCCTCGTAATTGTCGTTAAAACACGGCGCTGATGTCGAGTTTCATGGTTTTATTGGCTACTAGAATGAATTGGACGAGTATCTCGAGAGAGTTATAAAGATAAATTTACTTTCCGACAATTTAAAATCTAACTTGATATTCCCGGGTGGCCTCCCGGGCGGTTGAATCTTGATTTCAAACGGGCGTGAATTTAGTTAATTTCTTATCTCCGAATCCGAAGCAACGCTCTTCAGGAGGTGAGAATCGCCCCGTCGGATACAGCAGAACGAGAGACAACAAGAAGGGGGGCGAACAGAGAGGAGGGGGATGGTTGGCCCTCGGGTTGAAGGGTTCGGGAATAAAGGGGCGAGTGGTGAGGGGTGCGGAGACGGGTGGATAACGCCAGGATAACGTCCGGATAACGCTTGGATAACGGCGGGATAATTGGTAGCGGTGATCAGACTGGGTTTTACGATCCGGGAACATGCGGCTGTCCCGGGAAACCTTTCCGGCCGAGTTTCGCCCCCGCGCCCCCGCTTTTACTCTCATCGGGAAAACTACGGCTCTTAAGAAAACTCTCAGCGGCGAAACAGCGGCGGCGAGGGTTCCGGGTCCAAACGCGGGCCGACATTTCGCGCACTTTTACGACTCTGCCGACCCTCCCCGTCCACCTCTTCGTTCTCATAAACACTCACTGAGTTACGGGTTGTTTGTTTTACCGAAACCAGGCTTTAGGGGCGGTTTAGCGCAAGTAGCTTTCCGCCCCCGGCCTCGCAGCTACGGAATTTCGGCGAACGCCGATTGAAAAATTGCTAAAATTATCGCCCGCCTCTCTCACTCGGCGGCGGAGGGATTCGGCAGCTGAGGCGCGTCGAGACGACGACGTCGCGTTATACCTTCGCCAAGAGCAAAGTGGAAATCCGTGTCCGCCAGATTATCATCCCGGAGTCAATCCTGATCAGTCCAACCCCTCCACTATCCCTCTCCCTCTCTCTTTCTATCGTCCTGGAACGAAGCGCGCGACGCGTCTTGATCTTGTAATTTCTAAGGCAAGTCTGAATTATTTTCGTGATTCGCGTTTAGTCTCGTGCGCCGAAAAGTGGAACAAACTCCCGATCCGCGTTAGGAACACGTACGAACGCCCTTGCTTTAGGCAGCATCTGTTTGCCCATTTGTTTAGTAAATTTAAATCTGATAAAGGGTTGCAAGTAACACCATTGGTGTGTAGCCTAGGCTAGTTATTGGTCACTAATTTTGTTTGCGCCCTTCTTTGTTATTTTTTCTCTTTTTTTATTATACTAATACTTGCTTTGTTTTCTTTTTGTATACTTCATTAGTCTGAATACTAATAAGATTGTTATAATATTAAGCTTTGTACAATGCGATATAATGCGAGTAGATTTTATCTACTACCATATGTAAATAATCACCTTGGTATGTATATTTTGCATAATGCTTAAGCTATACGGGAACTCTAGTCATTGACTTCTGGATTCCTAGCCTCTAATAAATCTAATCTAATCTAATCTAATCTATCTCTTTCCACTTTCCCGAGCTCCTCCACCGCTCTCCGACGGCCAAAATATCGCGCGATTTTCGTGCCGTCTCTATTTTCAAAATCATTTCAATCACGCGCCCCAACGCGCTGTCTCAGGGGGAGAGGAACGCATAACCGCAAACTATAAACTCTCGGTGCATCATTTTACGAGGGAGGAAGTAGTCCCTTGCTTAGGATTCTATTAACTTCGTATCGGCGCGTGTCTCCTCGACGAGAACGATAACGGCGCGAGTCACCGTCTCAGTCGTAAGTTGCGAAAATCCAACCTTCCGCGCATCGGTATAATCACCTACGTTCGAAAGGTGCCTAAACTTCTTTTCGAGTATCGACTTCGTCGGATCAGGTTATTTCAGCGATACGCGAAAATCAACCCCGTCACGCGGCCAGACGTTCATATATTCGGATCTCTCGGATTCCCGCCGAGCCGACCTTACGCCCTTCTGACAATATCGCGAGGAATCGCCGGAGGTGGAACGAGGAACTCGAGCACAGCCGGGTAGATACACCCCTCCGCGTTTTCAGAACGACGTTGTAAAAACGTAACAGCTCGCCCGAAAGTGTCGTAAAGCTGAGACTTTGCCGCGGCCGCGCGCGTACACTTGGCCCGATGTTTTGTGCGAACGGCGCCATGACAGGCAATAAGACGTATACGGGGCGGGGGTGGAGGTCGCGTGGTATTCTCGTAAAATTACCCCGAGCGTATGCCTCGCAGGCAGTTATATTTATTGCGCGACAAACGAGAAGGAGAAAAATTTCCTACCGCCCGAGGTCAGGGTTGTCTACCGCCCCCGCTCAATCTCCAGGACAGCGTCTCGAGTTTAAGGACGAGTCCTGAAATTGCCCGGACTGGATTCTCGCCCGGTTCTGAACCGCGCCAGTGTTTTGTTTTACAATATTTTTCGAGCTCTCAAAATTTTCGAGCGCCGTCAACCGCGCGTATAAATTTCTTTCCTCGATCAAATCCCAGTCAGTTTACCGACCGCATCCCCGCCTTTCGCCTCCTATCCGTGCGGTTATCCATTAACGTCTAACGGCGAACGCGAGTCGGCTTTATGTGGAATTTTTTCGTTTCAAAATACGTCGAGTAAATGAATTTTCGTCCGGGTTAAGTGAGTGGCGGAGCGCCGATTGGCGTAATGGGCAAAACGAGCGATAGGGCCGCGAATGGCTCGCCGAGGGAGCCGAGGGATGGTTTTTGGCGAGGGGATCGGCCCGAGGACTTACGCAGCTAGTCTACGGGTCTTCCATTACGCGTTCCAAGACTTTCCCTTCAGAATTAATAGCCGGAGACACACTCCGGTTATTACGCAGCGTTTCTGCCGCGGTGACGGTTTTCAACCAGGGGTCGGGGTTCCCTGCTTTCTTCGAGTTCGTTGTCGCGGGAAAAATTACGCGCGAGGCCCGACAGTCGGATACTTCTATTCGGGATGTTTCTGGCGCAGGGCGCACCGGCAATCGTCGTAATGAAAGTATGATTGATGACGCCCTCAGCCGTGCAACGCCGGCATCATTAGCCCGGCAAGTAGGACACAGCCGACGGGTCGGCCAGCTCTCGTCGTTCCACCGCAGCCGTCACACGACTCGGAACATGTCACGCACCCATTAAACGCATTATGCATTAGTCCAATCCGGAGATGCAGACCGGGTGCCAAGCCGCACGATTACCACTCTCAAAGTTGTATCTCGTAACGTTAACTCCGCTCGCGCAACAATCTCGCGCCCTCCTCGAACATCCGACGACACCGAACTGCGATTCGCGAACATTCGGATACGAACATACCGAAGAGCGCGTAAGGATCGCTGACAAGCCGAAGGACAACGCGTGCACGTCAAGCTTCCTTATCGAGCTATACAATTCCGGTGGATTTTAATTTCAATAACGAAAACACCGGGGCGCCGTTGGTGCTCTCTTTTTTAATTACACTTTCACCCGTTCCGTCGTTCCCGATTTTTGGCGATCCTAGTCCCGAGTACCAGTGCCCTGAGACCCGCCGCAGAGTTTCGGTAATTGAGGAGAAAAAAAAAACAAAACAAAGAGCCAACGCGAGGCAGCGCTGTTTCTAAGGGCATTTTTGTCCCCTCGGACATTTATTTTATTTAGCCCCGTCCCCTGAAATACCATAGAGCAGAAAGAGGTGGCGGGAGAGGATTCGGAGCTGGTCACTCCGCTACTCAATTCTCCCGTTCCATCGGCGAGCCGTAGGATCCCGTCGAGCGTGGAAGAGAAGAGGAGGAGGGCGGGGGGCGGGGGGAGGGAGGGAGCCTGGACCCGGCCGAGATGGACACAGAGAATCGCCATTACAAATTGACAACCTTGATTGATGGCGTTGGTGCGGGCGGGGTGGCCCGGGTGCCGAGCCAAGTGAGATGGAGTGGATTCGGGGCGCTGGAGGGACCTCGCCTCCGCCTCCGCATCCACCCCCGCCTCCGCAGCGGCAGATAGCGACCCGCAACCCCGGAGCCCCGAAGGGAAAGACCCGGGCGAGCCTTATCGAGACGATGCTCTCAGCGAGTCCGTGACGAATGACCCGAGACTAGATGCGAAAGGACCCGATGCGCGGAGCTGGGGAGTCCGACCGAATATGAGATCGACTCCGAGAGCTTCGCTGGACTTATCTCGACGACCGGATGTCCCGAATGCCGGACAGAGCCGGGATACTCACCGAGGCAATTTTCCACCCGAGTATCGCCGCCCGTGAAACTATTCTTATAACGAAAACAACGCGGTTCGGCAGTTGGAAAACATTGGAACCGATGGTAGTTTTCACATTCGTTGAAGTAGCGTCAGTCTCGAATATGTAATTCTTGAGGGAAATTGGCCGGTTGAGAATCTTTTATAAATTCGATAACAAAAAAGTATCGGAATTGTAAACAAGAGCTTGGATATCAATTTTTCATTTTTCGATACTGAGAAGAATCTTCCGGATCGCTGTACCAAACTTTTTCGCAAAAATGCCTAAAGTATTACCACTGATGCGAAATAGTTCGCGTGATTTTTTGTAAGTTGCGTCGACGCAAACGTTTTATGCGTTGTATACACGATTCCGATTGCCAAAGGCCGAAAACTAAAAGTTTTTTTTTGTCTACAGTTGTAAATTATCCGATCCGCAATACCTGGACGAAGAGCTACTCCGTCCGTGCCGTGATAAAAATTCCGAAATTCAACTCTTGCCAAACGCACAGCACCGAGATATTTTGGCCGGTTATCCGGGCTCCGAAAAGCTCGGAGGGTTTCCGGTTATCCCGAAGGGGAGAAGCGTCTCTGTTTCGACGGACATTACGTCGTTCCTGTCACGTAGTAGTATGATATAGAGTTACTTAGCCGCGCGACCTCCGGCATTACGGCCCTGAGCGAGGGCGAGAGAGGTGCTCGGATGGTCCTTATACGGCATACGTCATACGTCATGCGTTAATTGAAACGGGGGTTCGCGGCGGCGGGCGTCGACTACAAACGACCGCCTTATAGAAATGTTATTATTTGTCGGAGGGGAGCCGCGACTTCGATGGCTCGAAGGCTTACCTACGCCGAAATTGCATCGCCTTTCTCCCTTTTCCGCCGCATGACGCGAGGAAAAGTCGCGTCCGATCGATTTTCCTCTGAACTCGGAATACCGGCTTAATCCCGAATGTAAATTCGACGCCGAATCAACCAGCGCCCTGCGGATATAAATTGGTCCAGGAAATGAAGGACCCGACTGACCAGCGGCGCTCGATCGGAGCCCCGAGATAGCCGGCCGAGGGTCGTCCGACACCAGCGGCAGGGTTACTCCTAGATTTTTCATGCCCTCGAGGCGCGTCCGGTGTATCAAGGTTCGAGTAGCCGGCTCCGAGGGTGGACCTATCTTATCAGGCCGGCATAATGGCCTGTTCTATCGCATCTCGAGCCGTTGACCGGTGACCCCTAGACAACTCGGAGCGCCGTTTTACCCCGGAGAGTTTGACCGTAGTTTTGAAGACGGTTTAGACGAGGTCTGTATAGATATACGCAGCGAATCGGGGATGAGAACGTTTCTTCTTTTTTCATACAATTACCGCGATCCGTTGTCGAACGAACAATGACTTGTTTCTATCGGTATTTCCCGCTGTTTTCTCATCCCCCTTCAACCGTCGGCTGATGCTCGATTGATCGCTTCTCCCGCACCGCACCAATTACGGAATGTTTTCCTTCGCAATATTGTAAAGTTTGAAAGAAATCCCGCTCTTTTGCGATCGCGAGTTACTCTTCGTCTCGATTCCGATTAATATTCCCGTCTCGATCGGGACCGCGCGGCGATCCGGGTTTGAAATATATAAAAGAGGCACAGGAACAGGCAACGATTCCAATTCTCTCAACTCTCCCAATTACCATAATTTATGGTCGATCGGTTAATTAAAATATCTAAATACCGTAAGGTGCGCCATATAAAATCGTGGTTCGCTCGAAGGGTGCACCCTTCATCCGGCCCGTACGGCTCTCGCCTCTGTATACGACGTATACCTCATACCTTATAAATATTAAGAGGTTTATAGACAGGCCTCCTCCTCGCGGCGCGCTCAATCATTAATTATTTATTACGTCAGGCAACGGCGGAGAGGCGGACGATCCGGTGAGTAGCGGCATCTCGTTGTTTACCGTCTTCTTGTTTGACCCGATCGGCAGAGCAGATTTGGCAAATCTCGCCCGTCCGCAGTCCTCGCAGTGGATGAAATTTATGAGAATTCGAGGGCGTGCAAGAAAGAGAAATGTTGGAAAAAAATATGTGTATCGCAAAATGAAATACACGCGCGATCATCATGCGATAAAACGAACCCCCCGAAGAAATTGGTTAAAATATGCCAAACCGCGACGCCGATGTCGGAGGGTGAAATTAATTTAAACTCGTCGTCGATACTCCCATCCATAAATGCAACGGCTTCTTTCGTCCTGCCCTAACCGAGGACTCCGTGGGACTCCCGACGTCGGTGAAGATCGAAATCGTCCGGCAGAAACCAGCGACGATTCGCGTCCTCGAGGTGTGCAAATCGTAAAATATTTTCGACCCTTTTCGGGGGCAGGAAGCTTCGTTTCAGTGGCCGGCCGGCGATCGATGACCGTCCTCCTTTCATCGGCGAAGAAGGCTAGGCGGGTATCCCGGGATCCTGGAGGAACCGAGGAAGGAACTCGCTTGCTGGAGACAGCGGAAGAAAAATAGCGGAAGTCATCGACCTCCAAGGAGCTATATATCACCCCGATGCAGGGGTTCGCGTGTGTGTTTGCGTGTTTGCGTGTTTGCGTGTGCGAGCCCCGCTCGTCGAGAGAGTAAAAGGGTGCGGAGGAGGAGGCGGGAATCTAGGATAGTAGTCCTGCCGTTTCGTCATTCCGGTACGGCGTTTTCCGCTCTTCGCTTGCCGTCCGCATCTGTTCTTTATTTCCTTCCTTCCCTGTCCGCGCGCTTCTTTCTCTTCTTCTTCTTCTTCTTTTCGCTAGACGGGTTTATCTTAAATGAGACTCCCCGAGGCTTAACTCGGCTTGGCAAGGTTAACGGGGCCTTGGCAAGGATGTATCTGATTGATTAAATTCTTGCAATTACACACGCCCCGCACGGCCGACGGCAGCTGCGGATATCTTTCGACTCATTCTCCGAGATTATATACCTTTTACCCGTTTGCATTCCTCTGCCGCATATGTTTCGCTTTCGTTATCGATTTTTTTTTCTTCATCTTTATTTTTGTCGTTCGTAAGTACGTCACAAATGTGCCTCGATTATCTGGGATGGCTCTCGCCTTGATCATCTCTTTCCTTTTTTCATCATTCTTGATCCTCTTTTCTTTTCTTTTCTTGTTTTTTTTTTTTTTTCGTCCAGCCAACATCGATAAAACGCCGTTCCGTTTCAGCCGCGGGAGTTATCACGTGCGAAAACGCAAGTAATGCAGGAAAATATAGGAAGCTCTTGACTCACCAAGTCGGAAACTCGCACGCTGTTTTCTCTCCGCTCGAAGGGTTCAAGTGTCGCTGACTTCAGCGCGAAATCTGAAATCGATTGCCAGCCGCTTCCTCCTCGTTCAAAATACGTTATCTCATACTGTTTCACCGTCAGCGCTTTTCTCGTCTTCCTTTTTTTTTTCTTCTTCGTGTTCTCTTTTTCCCATTCCCTAGAATATCATGCCACTATTTCACTCCATTATATACATACAATTGCCGAGTCATGGCTTTGCGTAAATTCCAACTCTATTCTGAGACTAATTTTGATTCGTTACTTTTTATACATCTTGTGGCAAAATTGTACGAAGAAGATTACACCGCGTTGCATAGAGGCAAAAACTACGCTTGTTTTTGTCCGGGCGATTATTTTGGAGTTACGCAAACGTCGTCACGGTCAATTAAAATGGGCAGCTTCGTGGATTCGTGGTTCGGTGTTGTTCTTTTTCGTATCCTTCTCCTTTCTCTTTCATCCTCAGCTTCGTTTTTTTTTTTTCTTTTTTTTTTCTTTGATCATTATTTTTCTCTCCCCGCGAGTCACGAAGCGGAGAAACAAGAGAAGAGATTCCGGAATCGGAAAGTCTCGGTAAATTACCCCGGCCGTTGAGAGGATCACTCGTTCGTTCCTCTCGCTTCCCTCTGCAGAAGAACGGCGGCAGTCGGGACAAGCTCCGACGCTCTATGGGGCAGCGATTCATTGGCTAATGGTACCTTTAACGATAGTTGCGGTAATCAAGGAGCCAGAAGAGCATGACGGCGTGGCCGTGACTACGGCAAGTGCAGGGGAAGCCGAGGAAAGTGGGCGAAGCATCGCTGGTCGGTAAGAAGGGCGAAGGGCCGAGGAGAAGGGCCGCTAAGCGGAGCGGCGGAGTAAACAATGGACAATTCGGACCCGAGCTAACCGATGAGTTATTAGATCCGGGGGCATTTCCGGTATTGCGTCGCGGATGACCAATAGTTTCATCGAGGGATCGTTGAAGGATCCGGAGCACATTTCCGGCTTCCGTACCGCGACTCGTCTTCCCCAGTTTCCCGGTTATATCCACTCTCCATCCTCGGCGAGATAGTCGTCGTGGCCAACGTTCCCTTTCCCCGCTGCGGTGTCTCCGCGGTTTCCCATTCCGCCCTACTTTTCCACAGTTTCGAAAGATATGGACCGTGCCCCGTAGATGGTCTTCCGTTTCAAATCGAGCCGCTTTTGTCTACTACCGCCTCGTTCGCCGATCGCGCGGAAATTCCCCTCTCGGCAGGATCAAAAATCAAACCAGCAGCAGCGTCGTCACGGCTTAACTCACGTTGCTAATAACCGCGAGTGGTACAGCCGAGGACCTGGAATTGGTGCCTGGAGAATGCAGCTAGTCTGGAGGGGCATTTCCGGGGAAGGAAGAAGTTAGTTGGCGGCGACACGAAGTGGTCCAGGGTAGTTTGCCAGAAGTTGAGCTGCCCCGCAGTTGCTCCGGCTTCTCATCGGGAAGTTTCGAGTCCCGGATCGAGAATGGTCGCGCCTAAACCACCGGAGGAGTTGGTAGCCAGCTACGCCGGGCTCGGTGATAGATATGGAAGTCCGGAGAGTAAGAACCATCGGTTTCCCGCCCCGGAGCGAAGTAACGAACCCAACTTCTCAAGATTTCAAGGAATTTTAAAGTTCACCTCGCGACTCGAGCGCCCTGTGACGTTGGATTGATGGTTTAATTACGACCACCTCCGCATTTTCTCTCTCGATTCGCGGGCTTTGAACGCCGGCGGCAACGCTCCGGATGGAACTCGTCCATATCTGCACTACGGAATGCAACCCACGGCGGTGGCAAAACAATGCACAGGTTCAAGGTGCCTCGTTGGAACCGCTCGGAGCTACGGGGTAGGCGCACACCAGCTGGTAAACACATAACCGTAACTCGGTGGCCGGCAATGAATCTCCTTTTAGAAGTTTCGGGGTTGTTCGTCGGGGAGTAAGAGGCATGAAAGCAGCAGGGCCCGTTTTCTCTCACTCGGTTGGCCGCCCTCCCATCCCATATACCCCCTTTCCTCAGGACTCTCAGTCTCAGTCTCAGTCTCCGAGCTTCAGCCTTCAGCCTCAGCTTCCCTCGCGGCGTGCAACTCCCTTTTAGATCCCATCCCAGAATACTTTCTCGCAGCTTAGCGGACGGCAATTAACGGCTCCCTCATTTCCCCTCTAAATAAATTACGGAGGTATAACGCCCGCGCTCCTGCGGAGGGCTCTCTCTCTCTCCTTCTCTCTCTCTCCCTCCTCCACCCCCTCTCTACACTCGTTCCTCGCCGTAAGCGCGGCTTCGGATTTACGTTCCGAAGGCTTTATTGCGTCGCCCCGCGCCTTTTTCCCCAACGAAACCGACCGACCGACCGAACGGTATATACGGTTCGCCCCGATCTCATCCGATTTCGTTGAATTTCCCCTGAATTTACAGGCCAAACTCAAAGCCCCGCGAACTGCATTCGATTAAGCAAACTTCTCCGAACAGAAACGATCAACGACCTTTTACTCGATCCGATCTACGACCGGCCGTCATCGTCGAGAGTGGACGGATGACGGGGGGCCCGGATTCTGGGACTTGACGGAGCGTGATTTTAACAGCGAGAAACCAGTTTTCACTCGCATGTTTTAACATCGCGAGCCTGTATCCCAGATGCAAATGATGCTTCGAACCGCAGTGCCGGTCAGCTCGGCTAGTTGGATTCCAGCGGTTTTTGCGAGGCTTTCGCGAGAGAAAACGCTCGGCATGTGGGTCTCATTTGGTGAAATCCAGGGTTCAGAGCACGCGGGGCTGCTCGGGTCGCCCTGGGCTCCCATCCTGGACTCCCCGGCGCGTTACGGCGCAGTTTAATCACACTACCAGCGTATCTCTCGTTAGTGGATATCGCCTGGGCGGCTATTATATGAGACTACATTCCTCAGTCTACCCTGGAGATGCGATACGGCTTACCGCCTTGCCGCCGTTATAGGTATACGTGTACAACATACGCGTATAGAGGTACCGCCTCTTACTGCTGCACTGGGATCTATTATCTTTCGAGTTCTTAGCTAGGATTTCACGCCGGCAAAAACTCTCTGTTATGAGTCCCCTCGTGTCCGTATTTTATTGCAGGTTTCAAATTGCAACCGTTCCCGGTATATGAATACCTTGCCTACCATCATCCGGGAAATGGTAATCGAGTATTTCTTCGTTCTTATTCCAATCGAGCCACGTACGCTTGCGAAACGATACTTCAGCCCCCCGTTCTCTTCCTCTTTTCGATCCGCAATTGACTGACCAAAAGTGAAACTTACCCGGTGTTCAAAAATTAAACACCGTTACGGAGATAGACGAGATGTGGAGGATTTATGGGTATCGATAAGGATCGATGTGGAAGGGGGTAGGGGGATGAAGTTGTTGTCAGAGGGTCGGTCGGGGCGCCGGGCGCCATTGAGACTCTGCGAGACCGTGTATCGGCGTAGATTGAGGTCGCGGCTAGACTCGGGTTGGCTTCAGTTGGCTTCGCCGGCGGATTTAGCATAAGAAAGGCTTGTGGAACGATGGTGCACAATAGTGCGCCCTTGCATTCAGGATTTCACCGAAGCCGTCGCCGGCGCTACTCAGCAGTCGGCCCGGGGCTGATCGTGGATGGGGAAAAGCGGGGAACTCGACTGGGCCAAGAGAGAGAGAGAGAAAGAGAGAGAAAGAGAGAGAGAGAGAGATAGAGAGAGAGAGAGAGAGAGAGAGAGAGAGACAGAGGCTGCAGGGATCTGAGGGTGGGACGCAATCACGGTACTTGATTTATTGAGGCAATATACATTAAGATACCAACATTAAAACTAGGGGAGACTCACTCCCGTCCGGCAGCCACCGCGGCTCCGTTACACACGAGGAGTTGACAAGAAAGCTCACAGGGAAGAAGGAGGAATCGAGGAAAGTGGAATAGGAGAAGCTTTCCTCCTATTACAGGCGCTGCTCTACTTCTTGTAGCTCCGTTAGAACACACGCGCACACACACACACACACACACACAGTCACACTCTTGAACAAAAACATGGCGAACATTGTTCCTCGATCTTGACCCTTACGTAACAAGTCTATGTTACGCGAGTCGTAAAAATTATTCGAAAGCACACGATGCTTCGGATCATTCGAAGTGCGAGTCGAGGTTCAGGTCCGTTCATGCGCCATGTTGAAAGAGTGAGGTATGCGGTTCCATCGAATTTTCGAGGACTTTTGTCTGATCGTGAAAATTGTCGATCGAATCGCGAAGCGGGAAAAAGCACAGCTCGATCGAATCGAGAATGTCGCGTAGCCGCCTGCCGGCTGAAGAACAGGGTTCTAACCGTAGTAACGCGTAGTGTTTCCGCCGTTGTCTGCAGGGCCGAGCGGGGCGTACAGTCCGGAAGCGACGATGGGCTACATGATGGACGGACAGGCGGCCAGCATGATGCATCGACCGCCGGGAGACCCCACCTTCCACAACCAGTACCACTACCCTTCGGAATACTACGGCCACCCCTTATAAAGGTAAGCAAACGTGGCGCTGTGTCATCATCCCCTTAGCGACAGGGTTGGAGTCGAAAATACACTCGGAGGTTCGCGTTCGGTTTAACGATCGCGATGCGGATCGATGGAAGCGGTTTCAGCCGTACCGCTTACGGTTATTTCATTCACCTAGCGCCAACTCTGTCGCGCGAATAAGGGTTTTTAGTTTTTCATTCCATTTCGCGGATACTCTTCGATGATTTGTGTTACAGCTAAAGGCGTTCGAACCGAGTTCAGGCGAGAAACAAGTTTTACGTCTGACGCCGTATCGTGCGTGAATGTATCTGCGGATCACGGATAAAAATAAAAAAGAATAAAAGAAAAAAAAAAAAAAAAACGAAACCACGGGATGTTTTTCGCAGACGTCGTCGATACGGAGAGCCAGCCTCAAGGTAAGGGGTGTCCGATTGTGAGACATCGTGAGCCCGTGTCGCAGAGCGTCGATAGAACACACCTGCACCGAAGAGTTGCCCGACGCCGTTTCACGGATATTTATTAACAGCAATATCGTGGCGAAAATGCGGTACATACTACATGCACAGCTTTTAGATGTCCTGCGTGCGTGTGTGTATTATATTATATATATATATATGTATACATATATGTATACATGTAATTAATCCAACGAACTATACCGTGTGAAGACGGGGGAATTGATTGCACTGCCAAATCCCGCGATAAAAAATTACGTATATGTATATAACATGTTAAAATACGTCAAAGATTCGATTCGACGTTCAGATTAATGAATATAAAACCGCATTTCGCGTCATCGCTCCGAGTTCTGAGGCATCGCGACGGTCACGCCGGCTCTGGTGAAGAAGGAATGAAAAACGAAACGAAATGGAAAAACAAAAGGGAAGGGGGAAATTCATGTGATTGTTCTCTGTACAAAATAACGAGGTGTAATATTGTAGCGAATGAAATATAAATGTTAAATTTTAATACGATTGCAATGGAGAGACTATATAATAATAATAATATTAATATTATAATAACATTTAATAATGATTATTATTATAACAATAATATTAATAATAATTATAAATATAATATTATTGATAATGAATATCAATAATTAATAATTATAACGATAACTATAATAATAACAATAGCCGTAGATGTAGTGGTAATAATATTAATATTAATAATAATAAATAATAAATGATAATATTAATATTAATAATAATAATAACAATACACTATTTCTAGCAAATATATATATACTTTATATATATGTATAGTTAATTGGCGGGCATGTACATTACCGGTGCTCGCGTGAATGTCCAGATCGTGACACGATTAAAAATAAGATGAAAAAGTTTGCGGGCAAGAAGCGACTAATGGAAAAATGATAGAAAGAAGGTGTGAGGAGATATTGAAAGATCATTCATTGACGGAAAGAATTTGACGGATTAGAATTGCATCGTATATACGTAAGTGATTCTAATAGCTTGGCTAATTCTGACGGGATAAAGAAATAGTATGAGAATTAAAAAGTGCTTGATGCATGCGTTGTGCCGGAACGGAGCGTCGACATTCTCTTAGGACATTCAATTTGTACAGTTCTTAAATATAAATAATTTACTAATCGGTTAGGAGAAGGTGTAACAAACAAGCAAACGAAAATAAAAATTAAAAAAAAAAAAAAAAAAATGAAAGAAAGAGGACAAAGAAGTTGAAAATTAAATATGAATAATAGAAAATGAAGAAGAAAAATAAAAGAGAAAGAAATTGATTATATGTACAAATAACGCAAACCCTTTGTAATATAATTGAAGAAATTGGGTAAAGATGAAATTTAACTGAAAAGATAAAAAATGAAAATTGCATATATATACATATATTATATATATTATATGTATTATATATGTATTATATTATATATATTATATATATATATATATATATATATATTTAAAAAAAAACGAACACGTTTTCATAAACAGACGAGAGATGAAAATTATAATGAAATAACGAAATGCAACTGCACAAAGAAAAGAGAAAAAACGAAAGAATAATTCGTTACACACGTAATAACAGCCGCGCTCTATATTCGGCTGCTACGGAAAAATTAAAGTGAAAAAGTGTAAATTTTTAGCGAAGGATTGTAATGTTGTGTCGCGATCGATCGATCGATCGACGGTGAATAAAATGCGTTAACGTCTGACGGGGACAAATTTGTATTGTGCATAATATGTCTAACTTGTAGAATTTGCTCGATCTATACAACCTGAAATTTATAACACGTACGTAAAAATAAATTATGTATATATGTATATATATATATATATATATAATATATATATAAATTATACATATATATACTGTACGATGTGATGGGTGATACATATTCGTTCCCGCAGAACACGAATCGCCGCCGATCGACGACTTGGGAACTCTAATGATACCTATATATATATAATTGTAATAATAATTATTATCATTTACCTATAATATATTGTGTATAAATAGTTAAATTCAATTGAACACTAATCAGCGGACTCGATCGGGGACTCTGTTCGTTCACATGGGACACACACGGAACACACACAGAACACACGAAATGTGATATGCGAGAAAAATGAAGTACCTAGAGGTATGTTTTTCACACGCCCGCGAAGATATCAGCGTACTTTTTTAAACATTTAAATTTCTTTTCATTTCTTTCATATTTCATTCATCGTTTGTTTGTTTGATTTGTTTTTTTTTTTTTTAGTTTCTCGTTTTTCACTCCATTTACAACATTAGATTTATATTTTTCCCGCGCAAGGGTATCGAACGTAATCTTGTTGAAATGATATAAAAAAAAAAGGGTGTAACGTGCAATAACAAAATATCAAATATGAAAGAAACAAGTATCGACGAACCTCGAATCTTTACGCATATACAATTAATACACACGTACGGTAAAGTGCAGGTATATAAATATAATACATGCTATTGACGAGGTGAGGTGAATAATCATAATGATAACGATTACGAAACGGATTTAAACAAAAAAAAAAAAAAAGAGGTGAAAAATAATATAATTAAAATTTACAAACTTTATCGCGGAAACGGGGAAGAGTAAGGAAGAAAAAGTTTTAAAAAAAAATTAAAACCAACCAACTACAGGACAGCGAGAGATTGGCTTGCATGCGTGCGTGCTCGATCCTGTAATATAATATTATATATACATACATATATATATATATATATACGATATATGTATTATATATGTACTATATATATATAGATATATGTGTACTGTAAGTTCGAAGGTGCGATAAGGTGCGAAAGTACGTCCGAGGTATATTATATACGGAGAGAGTGGATGTGAAAAAGACAGTGAGAAAGAAATTTAAGAGAATTAGAAGAAAACGATAAGTAATAATAATAACGAACAGATGATGTACCATAGAATATACATATTATATGCACACACACAGTTGTACAGTTTTTGCGAGCGGTAGGTTTTTCCTAGGGCCCGAAACTATCCTCGGCTTCTTTTTCCCAGATTTCTTCGCCATCCGCTTTATCGAAATTCATTTCTATAGTTTCTCAGCGCGCGGTGTGCCCGGCCTTTATTTCCCCTCTTCCGTTGCTTTTCGACACCACCAGTGATACCGGACTATTTTTTTATGCCGTTTGCCAGCTCAACAGTTCGCGATGAAAGCTTGACAAAGCTTGTTTTCCGCTTCTAATCGACTCCTGTAAATGATTAACAATAAGATTATTTTTTACGGTTAAGCGACATGATGTATACGATGAAGACTATATAATATTGTACATGTAGGCGTGTATCGCGTTGCCTGGTCAATACACTATATATACTATATACACATTATATATACATACGATAAAATTAATTAGTCAAATTTAGTGTTAGTTATAGCTTTAACACCGTCCCAGTGTAATCAGCGGAGCTGAAATTCGACGCGCAGACGTTTATTTATTGTTATTATCTTTCAATTATACCTTCTTCGCGATTTTTTTTTCTTCTATCGTTTCTTCCGTAGAATGTTTGAATTATATTGACATGCCGCGATTCTTCCGAATCAATACAGCGGGACGCACCGAAATTTTTTCTTCACTTTAAACCTTGACTATTTCGTCACGGTTATCTTTCTTCCGTTTTAAAAATTGTAAACTTCTTGACTCGATTATCCCCGTGATCTATAATTATACGGAAAGCCAACTTCCGCAATGTTAACTCTCACCTACCGCAGTAACATAATCTATAATATATATCTTCTATGTACATCGATCGTAAACAGTTGTTTGCGCGAGCCTGATATACGTAAAGTGTTTTTCGATTAACGTGTATGTACGTATGTATATATAAGTATATATGTATATGTATATATGTGTGGAAAAAAAAAACAATTTGACAAGCATTCATCATATACATAGGTGTAATGATACAACGGGGTGAAATTTATCGAAAGAAGAAGAATGAGCAAACGATTAAACAAAAAATTAAAAGAGAGTAAGGTTACAATTAAAAATAAAAATTAATTTTATTTCTTTCGTACGAAAACAAGAATACACAAAATAAGTATCGCATGTGTATAAAATTTTCTGTATTTTTTGATGGTCAGATTATAACAATATGTGATTAAACTTAGAAAAAATGAGAAAAGTAACGAGAGATGAAGAAGAAGAAAAAAATAAAATAAACTAACGACACTTTTATCACTCGCGTATATTTTGAGCGGCATAAATGTAAATTTATTCATATAATCCATATTTTTCCGTATACGCAGACATTTGTAAAACATTTACGAGACGTATGTAAAAAAAATTCTTTCGATCTGCTTGTACGATAATTATCTGCGAGATTCAGGTATAAAGAAAAAAAGTAGAAGAAAAAGAATTTAAAAAAAAAAAAAAAAAAAAAAAAAAAAACCAATTAAAATGACTCCACTTTTGCGTGATATTCACGACGATTTGTATACTAATAACGACTGTGCACAGGTGTATACTCGACTCTAAGTGCTCGGAGATAAGAGTTTTTTGTACTGAGATACATTTGCAGTGTCGAATAAAACAGCCACTGATTCTCTACCACAGTACAGGCAATCTTACAATTAGCTGATCGACTCGAAACTCGTTATCTCCGAGCGGAGACAAGCCGAACAGCTATTAATGACGAAAGAAATCGAAAATACCGGGGAAATGAAGATTTTCCGAAAAGGCGTTAATTTTTATCGGTATCATCGTTGATTTCATCTCGTTTTTACCTCGCAACTACCGACTGTCGTCGCTTATTTCTATCGACGATACTCAACGATTTCATAAATTAAAGACTTGGAAAATTTTCATGCGGTATTCTTCGACGTGTTAAAAATTAACAAAAGAAGCAAATTTCCCTCACTGCACACCCATATTGCATACTATATTATACGACACAGACAATCACTGATGTTTCCGTGTGCGACGATCGCCGGCAGTGACGTCACGGATCGTCGACGAGCAAGCATGTTTTAGAATTTCTGTTTGTTGACCAGTAGAATGTTTAATTTTGTTGACGCCGTCTCTGATACCGTCCGTGACGATGCTCGACGGCCCTGCGGGCGCACCTGAAGCTAGCGCAAATTACGGATGATTTATTTAACCGAGTTTCGCAAAGGACGATCGGCTTGTCTCGAGTCGCAATCTAATTATTAATTCAATTTTTTTTTTCTTTTAAATAACATTTAAATCGCCGTAAGAAATACTCTGTATACTTTTATGGGCCGTTTCTTAATCCCCGAATTCATTACAAGTACTTATTAACCAACGTGTATAAAATAAATTAAATTAATCCGTACGACACGTTGAAAAGATGAAATTTATGAATATTAATTTGTGTACGTTTCAATCCGTTTACAAATATATCTGATTTTATCGCCCAATCGCACTAATCGTGCGATTATGTATATCAACCTGCAGGTGTAGATAAATTTAAAAAGTGAACAGCAATCTGAGTAGTTCGCGCGAATCTTTCCTTTCACATGTTGGCAATACTAATTCAACAGAAATTATCCTTATACTTATGACATTGAATTTCGGGAATCAAGAAGCGTGTAAATATATACACACACACATATATATATATATATATATATATATATATATATATATACACATAAATATATATGTATATATCATGCAAATCTGGGAGGACGAAACAAAAAAAAAAAAATATGCAATCCTCAGTGTTGTTCCAATATTAATAATTATTTGTTTGAAACGACTTATAGAGCTGTAGCTGCAGTTTATGTGAATTGAAATCAATTCGATGCTTTCCTGCGTGAAATGATTCAGTAAATCTTTTGAAGTATCTCCACCCCATTCCCTCAGATTTGTATTATATTCAGAATATACGATTTGCCGAGAGCAAAAACGATGACCCTACACATTGGCTGTTCGTTTATAAATGAGTTCATTCAATTGAATCATCGCCTTAAAAATGTATACGAAGTAACGCTAAGGTATCTAAGTAATAACCACGTTAGATGATAAACGTATTAAAAAAAAAAAAAAAGATTAAGTGAAGAAAGAGAGCAGAAAAAAAAATCCACACAAAAAAAGATTAAAAATAGAAGTAATTAAAATTAACAAAAAAAAAAAGAAGTTTTTATCAGTGCAGCGATACGAAGAAGGAAGAAGAGAAAGAAAAAATTATAAACAAAAAAGTTAACGGGAGAGTCTGCAGCGGAAAAGATTTAGAGTGAAAGAGTGTGTGTGAGAGAGAGAGAAAGAGCTTGAACGTCTGCGAAAGGATATGAGATAAGAAATGAAAATATATTTGATGAATATTACTGTATTATTATACGGATGATGATGTATAATGAGCTAAAATTTATTATTATTATTATTATTATTATTATTATTATTAGCATTATACATCGTAAATATGAAGTCAGATTTTTTCCACTGTTTGCGTATATAATCGACGATTGACTATTGACACCTGAGTATAAACGAAGCGAAGAAGGAGAAACGAAACGAAAAAACAAACAAACAAACAAACAAACAAACAAACAAACAAACAAACGAAGCAAACAAATTATCAAAATGATAATAAATTGTATTCTGCTTTGTAAAATGATCACCGCTCTTCGGCTATGTAAGACGAATTGTGATAGTTGACATATGAATTCTTATTTCTAAAATACATAAATACTATATTAATACTATCGCGACGAAAGATCCACGCATACACTTGCATACGCATTTAATATGAACATAGCAAACGACGAATAAGTAAAGTGAGAAAGATAAAGAGTGAGAGTGAGAGAGAGAGGGAAAAGAAATTTTCGATGTAAAATACACATTATATTATAATATAAATACTACGGGACTATATCGTGCGTGCGCGTGTCATCGAAAATGCATACAGGCACGATGTAACAAGAGTGTGCATAAATCATGCGCAGACGTCTCCGCTACGTCGTACATGCATGCGTGTGGAGGATTGTATATCGTCACATGTTTGCGTGTGTGTGCGTGTGTGTATTTTGTGTGTGGCGTGTATAGAGTGGTATGCGAATATCTGCGTATGTATGCATACAGTTATCGCATAATTATTATGTACCCGGTGTGTATGTGTGCATACGCAAAACAGGGGCGCATGCGTGCGTCATCGCTTGCTCGTCAAATCACCGATCAATTGTGTACTGGACTGATTTATCTATCATTCGGCTTATCATTCGATAGATTTTACGATGATGATCATGATGATAAACAAAAAAGGAAACGATGTTATGGTGGTCTATGTTAGAGAGTGTCCATTGTATAGTGTTTTTTGAAACGTGAGCATTAAATGCTACATCTTGTGTAAAACCCTCGTCTCGTATTCTTTTCAATTATTTCTTCCTCGCCTTCAAATCTCCTTTACGTCGGTGATCAGCCGCTGTACATTATATACCCAATAACTATCAAAACTTCCAGTTTGAATACGGCGGCTTTTCACCGATAAGCATCCCTTCCATATCCTCGAAATTTATTGACTCTTAAAAATAAATAATCACTTCTATTTCAGGTATGACAACTGACGTTTGAAACATATTCTTTTCCACGTGTATCCTCTTCCACCTGTCTGTAAAAGTTTCATTGCTTCCTTACGTTTTCAACGTGATCTCCGTGTATCACTCTTCCCTGAATCGCGGCCACGAATTCCACCCACCCACCCCCCCTTCCTCGCCGTCCGCTGTAAGTGACGGCTGTCATTTCCACAGTCGGCCCTCATCCTCGTTCCTCGTCCCCTGCACCGTGGCCTAGAAGAACTGACCCAGTGGGTAACTGGATCACCCGGTTTTATTATAACTCGGCTGTATATCCATTCGACTATACGGTGCTTCCGGCAGGTATGTGGGATAAGTTGTCAAAAGAGGAGCGATACGTCATTCGGAAACGTTGAGGGGTTGAAGAGAGTCGTTATTGCCGAGTGCTTCTGCTTCGTTATCCCGTCTCGGAGTTGATGGCGAACGAAGCCGTGTCACCGCTGCATAAAACAAGCATTTCTACCCCAACTTTTCCCTCCCTTCTCGCGAGTCCCTTTCCTCATTGAAATATGAGCCCGAGCTAGGCGGTCGGTACCATACCAATGCCAATTACGATCTACTGGTATAACCGATGGATATCGGCCTTGTTACTTCCTACGCATTCGTCCAACGACCAATTACCCGAGAAAAGCTCCTCGCGGACTTTCGACGACATGTGTCCGCAGCGAATCAAAATTCCAACGCTATGCGAAAGCGAGATATTCGCCACTGACAGTGAGTAAATAGATCGCGATGTTGGTGACTATAGAGATCAAAGGTAAACACACGGCGTCGGAACACGGTTCACTTTCGCAGAATGACAACAAACATCTTGAACGGGAGAGTGAAGAGGTGTCGAGTCGTCAGTCATACCGCAGCGGTCTTACCAAACGGACATATATCGATTCGAAACTTGTTCTAGTTCGAAATAAAACTAACAATCGTGGTTATCGATCTGCTTACACTTCGAAATAAATGCAGTGATGAAGATAACTGTGGTTCGTGATTCGGAGTCTTCTTTGCCCCCCCAAAAAAAAATAAAAATAAATAAAATAATAATAATAATAATAGTATATTCGTTACTTCGCGTCAATGAGTCGGACCTTGATAAATGATTCACATGAGAAACCTTGCCAACTTCCAAGTTCCGGGTGATCAAAGTTGTTCCTGGAGGTATTGCTAGTCCTTACTTTCTACAGCTATATCGAAGTACCTACCTATCTTGCACTCTACTGTAGTCTGTGTACCCTGCACTATCCCTCAGATGCATCCCTTACCGACGGGGATGTCGTGTCAGTGTTTGCGGTGTACCTAGAAGCCCGCGAGCGAGCAATCTCTTAATGGCAGGATAGGACGACTGTACGGTGGCACGGTAATGAGATATTAGCCTCACTGCTCCAGGGAGTGGCTCGCCGATGTGTATACGAGGGTGAAGATATTACTCCAACAGGGCGCGTATGGTGGCTATATCAAGTCAGCCTGGTCGCCGGCCGACTATCTCGGCACTACTCCGCTGGTATCTAGGTGCCGGGGAAAGATACTCGCGGTGCTCGTCGGCGTCGCGACGCCTCCGAGGGTGTGAGGGTGCAGCGTTAACACTGCCCCCGGGTATCGCCTTGCCCTCGAGGGACGCAATTACAACCTAGTAGCCCCGGAAACTCCTGCTAGCAAAATTGCCTTCCTTCTCACGGTTCGATTGCTGCGATTGACGCCGGGTAATGGACGAGCTTGCACCCCTGCCTGTGGCGAAGAACCGCTCAAGATTATGCAGAGGACCGGAACATTTCTACTTCGGACATACAAACCATGCTGGTTTTCGAAGGTAAGTTTAGACCAAGGTCATTGAGAACAAAGTATCAACTGTAGAAAATCACTTCGAACCCTGCGTTCGATATTCAAATGTTTTCGAACGGTCCAGACTGAGTAGATACTTGCATGAAAACCAAACTACACCGTTGACGTGTGGTTTCGCATTACAAAACGAGTAGGTACTAGAATCAGAGTCCGTCAATGTCGGGGTAGGGAAAACGGGATGTGCCTGATAGAATCAGCAGCCCTTAAGGTGTCAAAACCAATAAAAGTTCACCGACACGGTATAATCGAAGTCGGCGATGCGGTTGACGCCGCTTCGATATACGAAATTATTTAGAGCTGAGCATAAGGCGCCGTTTGTTTTTGGGGGTAGGTAGGTGAGCCAGGGGATCTCATTTGTCAGAGGAGCGGACAGCCGCGACGTGACTCGGTCCATAATAGCGGTAAGCGACGGGCCGAAACGGGTCGCGTTGGTTTGGCCGGTCCTCGGTGGGTCCGCGTTCGACTCCTGGCCAAGACCGGGTCTCGCACCCCGAACGGACAAATGGGTGTCTCTGCATATGTAAAAGCACCGCTGTTCGGCGCGCCCTGAGCCAGCCATTTGTCAATGTCAAGGCGCCAGCGCGTATCCATGGCAACCCCCCGACCGTTCGACGGACCTGGAACCCTCCGCCTCGCGCTGCTCCCCCAGCTACCCTCCCGGCCATCCTCGTACCCACGACAACCCCGACGCGCACGCGCCCTCGGCTGGGCCTCGCTTCTCACCGCCGACGCCGAGCACCGAGGGCGCCGCAGGACGATCGTCCGCAAGGACCTGCGTCGCGAAACCGACCATCGCCGCTGATAGCGTGATTCCGGGCCTGAGACTAGGACAATTCGAAAAATTCAAGGTCGAATTTTTCGGGGCGGAAGAGGGTGCAGGGTCCACATGCTAATCCATTCGCTGCAACTCCGATCGATTGGGTCGTTAAAAGTAACGGCTTGTTCTACGAGGCGCTGCGGGGTGACAACGTGAATGGAACGTAACAGATCGACTTTTATGGTATTGTGGAATAGGCACGGGAACGGGGGGAGGGGGGGATAGGAGGGTTGGTTCACGTGAAGAGGATGGACATCGAGTCGCACAGCTGAGTGCTAAGACGCATCAGGTTGTTACGAGGTCGTATTCGGAGGTGTAAGGGTGGGAGGGAGATGGGGAAAGCGAACTATCGGTGGGAACGCGGTTGTCGAGTAACAAATCAAGCAGCCCAAAGCCCTGTAAGACTTAACTAGCAATTTGAGGCCCGGTTAAATGAGCGAGCGTACCAATGAAAGTTTTGTAAACCGTTTGACGTTATGGTTATTAGCTCGGAGCAGCTGCCTTGTTCGAGATGTCAGTATAATTTATGGATAGTAACGCGTAACAAAGAAAATGGATGTCCTAGCACTCCAAGGAGCCATAATCCCAAATGAAGCAGCATAAAAACAATGCCAGACTCGTCCTCGGGTCTCGATTCTCCTCAAGGATTACCCTGCGCTACGTGCAGCAACCGAATAGGCAGCGTCCGTCTCTGTTACCAGTTATACAGTTTTCAAAACAGGCTCAACAGAAACTCAAACAAATCCTCCGGTCACTGGCTGTAAGCTTACCGCTGTTCTAATTAATGGCTCGACATTTACACACTGCCAAAGAAGCGCGGGACTCGGCGACTGTCGGTCGAGCCATTCTCGTGGTTCAACGTCACGTACCTCACCTGCAGACCTCTTTTTCCCACCTTCCTCGAGCCACGAGGCAGAAGTAACGCCGGCAGTAATCATTCGCTGAAAATGATTTTCGCACCCGCTTCGCAGCTATGCGGGGGTTTGTTTTCAACGCGATCGAGCTGTGGAGGGTGTGCTGCCGCGTCCCGAGGCAGCTTCTTCGTTAAATATGCAGAATGGGCGGCAGTCGGAGTTCCGTGGATAGCTGCTAACCGAGGAGCGGGGGGCTGCCCTGCGTCGCTTGAAGTTCGCTGCAAGGGGTGAACTGACTGAGGAAAACACAGGGCTGAAGGTGCGCAGGGGGCTCGATTCCGCGCATGCGTCGCTCGTAATGATTGACTGGCTCCCTGGCAGCCAACGGACAGACATTTGCCCCTCCACGAGCCACCCCCGACCCTTTCGCTCGCTCGCCCATGCCGGAGACTCAAAAAGCTCCGCGATACAATAGTACTTTCTGCTCCTCCTTCACCCTCGCTCCTAAACCTCCCCCCCCCCACTTCCCGCGCTTGCCCTCGCTCTCTCTTCGCCGCAACCCCCTCGCCACTCTCTTTTCACCGTTTCTCTCGTTTTTCCATTCCCTTTTTTCGTTACTCTTTTCTCTTTTCCCTCTTCTCTTTGCTGCCACCCCCTCTGCCACCCCGACTCGCCATTTTTTTTTTTTTGTTTTTCGGTTCTCTTTCTCTCTCGCTTCTTTTTTTTTCGTTCCTGCTTTCTCGTTCTTTTTTCTTTTCTTTTTCTTCCCTTTTGCAGCTATCCGAGTTGCCCGTCCAACCCGTACTCTCTCTCTCTCTCTGTCTCTCTCCGTACCTCTCTCCCTCTCACCCTCTGCACTAGAGAGATGTATGGGAGTGAAATGTTTAATTTTTCGGAACTCTCGAATTTCACCTAAGCGTTCATTGGCCTGACGCGACAGTTTCATTCACCCGTAGGCTCTTCGGGTTGAACAGTTTACCCCTTACTCATCTATGAGGCATTCCGTGTTCTCGACTTGAGCATGATTTTAAAATCAAGATAAGTACGATCGAGTCAAGGTAAACACTTTCAACGTTATTAAATTAACGCTTACCCAATCGATGAGGAGCGAAGGCCGCACGACGTCCACCTTTACATGTCGACGAACCCCTGCTACTATAACACAGCGAGCAAACACCACTAGAAAAAGCAAACTCCGATAGCTGAAGAAGCGGAGTAGGAAAGAGAGGATAAAAGGCAGCGAAATCGTTACCGTGTTGCTATTTCCCTATTTAGCGTGCTGCGAGTTAGTGAATTTGCATTTTTACTCTCGGGCCGAGTCTTTCATGCTGCAGGTATACCGGTTAAATTGGCGCTACCAGCGTGTTTCTGCTGTCGCATATAAAGTCAGGATGCAGTCCGTGAAACTGCCCGAGGAGTCGGAGAAGGCGTCGTGAGTTACACCAGGATCGCGTTTCAGCACTCTCAACCGTTGGCAATTCGCAATGGTTTCGTCTGCCTTGCGGAATTCGTACGGGTCCTGCTTATCGCTCGAAGATGCTCGGTGCGAACGTCGCCGCGGTGTTCGCCTCCTCGGTTTCAACACATGCCGCAAGAAATCACCTCCGTTCAAGGAAATCCCTTTTACCTAAGGCCGTAACATATATTCACCAGCAAAATGGGCAAACGCGAGTCCTGGCAGATCCTGCGATCGAATAGCGTCAGAACGACGACGGTGCGGTTCGATCAGTACCGCACCGCACCGAACCGGAACCATCGGAGGAGTTTGAAACCATGTCTGTAGGATTCTTCAATTGCTTAATATCTTTTTGCATCAAGCTCAGCGAGACAAGCCTCGGACTTGTAGCCTTCCGGCTGGAATTTAAAGTAACTCGATATGGAGCGTTCGGGGTTGGTAATAAAAGGTGAAAAAAAGGTCGTCGGAATTGGTACTCGAACGGAAGAGGCGACCTCGCTGGACACTCGAGCCGGTGGGACTCTTCACTCGGACTGCGGATAGCTAATAAATTCCTACAGCGCGGAATTTAAGTGCGAACAAATTTGTATTCCCGCAGAGCTGCAGGGCTTCACGATTACACGAACATCAGCTCACCGTAAATGGCCTTACAAGCCGGCCCTCCACAACCGGGCCTTACAACTCGCTCGGGACCGTATAATTAATTGCAATGCTCGTTGACCGCGGTGAACCTTTACTTCTGCATAATCGTTAGTTACTCGCAAAAACTGATTCCGCGTTGATTCCTCGCGCGAGCTTACTCGGCGACTCGTATCCGATCCAGATCATTGCCTGCACGATTGACGGAAACCACGAACGAAAGCTCTTATCCCGACTTAAACCACCGCGAATCGCTTCCGCCAGGAATAATCTGACACTCGACCCTTGGCCAGTTTCCGCAATTTCTCGAGGAGCGTTTGTCTAGCGCTGAGGCCGAACGGCGTAGGTACGACGCCTAATACGACGGAAGAACGGGCTGCTAAACCTTTAATCTTTCCGCAGACAGATAATTCCGCGGTGCCCAAGGCCGAGTGCCAGCCCGGTTGTTTCGCCTATATTAGCATAATACATTGTCGCCTATCTTGGCCAATTAAACAGCCATAAAGCCAGCAGAGACGTTCACGCGCTCTCCGTAGTTCTGGGACATATTACCAGCCATCCCACGTGGTCCTCCTCCGTCGCCGAGCAGCTATTAATGAATAGCTTCTCGAGGGGATGGCGCCTCGTAAACCAACCCTCTTCGCACCCCCGAGCCTCACTCAGTTCGCCCGTCGCTTCCTCTCGTTGACCGAGCGTTAAATGAAACGAGGTATTCTCCCTTTTTCTATCGCGAATCCCGATGCGTCCAGCGACCTGGAAGGCCTGGAGGGCTCGAAGTCTCCGCAGGATTATTCCGCAAGGCGCCAATCACGCCGAATGGGCGGAAGATTGAGGGAGAAACGCATTTCCAGGTGGTAAGTCTACCCCGTGTGTATTCTTGTCTGGATCTACGCCTCGACGTGGAAACGAGGGATCAATCAATAGCGTATTAGGAAGCGTCTTTAAGGAAAGTGGTTTTTAATGGCCTGGGATGGGCGGCCGCGCAGGCAGGCTTTTATGATTTAGGAAGTCCCTTGTTTTCTCAAGGTAATGACGGGGTAGGTGCCATTTTTCGTCCCGGCACAGCCCGGTCGCTACTTTTCCTCAACTTATTCGGATCCCTAAAAACGTTGGAAACGCCTATCAAACTATCACCTTGTCGTACTAAGTAATTGGCAGCCAACTTCGCGGCTGTTCCGTATCTCGTTTCGTCGAACGATCTAATCGACAACCGCAAGCCACCTATCCTGAAATTTTGTGAATTGTACGCTTTTAGACCCTAACATCTTTTACACCCAATCATTCGACTCCGCGACGATTATAGAGATGGACAGAGTCGTTGGAAAACTTGAGGATCCCGTTTACCTTCAAATTTTTCCTTCTCTTTCATATCCCAGAAGATAAACGACGCTGTTATAAATGGAAAACTACAAGCTAAACAGAATCTAGCCCTTGGGGCGTAGTTTTCATTTAGAACATTAAATAACGCTCCCATTTCCTGTGTAGCCACGCTCTCCTTGCCGGCACCTCAACCTTCGCTCCCGGAGCCTCTATAGTGGCCCCAGAGTCCCGCGGGACGAAGCCGAAAAACTCCGGGCAACTCGCATCTGTATCAATTTATGCTGCCGATATAGGAAAGTCTGAAAGACCGCAAAAGCTACGCCGGGAGGGCAAAGACGAAGCGTTAGAAGCCTAATACTTGGTGAAGTAACGGCCTTATGTTCAGGATATATAAAGTAGTTTCACAGGGATGCTGATAAATGATGAAAAACGAAAATAGCTCAGAGAATACGTATAATTGCGGCATACAGGGAACACACGCGTACATTTTTCATTGGGGTTTACAAATGATCGTTCCTGAAGGTGTAACAGAAGAGAAGTGTAGAAACAAAGAGGGAGGGACTGGGATTCGAATTCCATCTCGTCTGAGCGAGAAATCGTATATAATAAATCAAGGGACAATTAAAGCTTTAAATATTAAACATTGCCTCTGGAGATGAACGCGCGTTTCTGCGGGCTCTGCGGGTACCTAATATCTGGACTCCGCGCCGCTATATCTCCCTGTTTGTGCTTGTCTGCCCGAGCGTGATCTGCACAGTGCACAGCAGCCCCGTTCGCGAAGGGTGGTTTAGAAAAAAAAAAAGAAGTAAGTAAAAATAAAAATCTGCATTTGTTTTATTTCCATTACATTGTCTGCGGGACCGAAAAATTGTCTCCCCAAAAAACAAATTGTGTATCGGACACTGAAAGAAGGGTGTTGTTCCGTTGCCTGAAATGAGTAACGACGATGGAGTTGAGTCGAATTCAGGAAGCGGAGACTCGCTCCGAAGGGGTGTCTGCAGTCTGCAACCCGGCAACGTTCGTACATACCGTGCAACATGGATGTACATGTGTACGTCAAGCGGGAAGATCGGAGGGCGAGGCATCTCCGCGAAACCGCGTAATGGCGCAGATGGCACCCCTAGTTTTCATAGTATTTTTTCGCGGAAGAAGGAGGAACGCGGCATGGACCACCGGATGTCAAGCGGATCGGGCGAATCGGCGCGCGCCTGGAGGCCACATTTCAGCATCCCATAACTCACGGGACGCGGATCCCGCAGGGGTATCTCGCACGTCGGCTGATATTTACCTTACTTCTGCGATGTCCCGTGCGTGTGCACGAAGGGGAAAGAGAGCCAGGCCATCGGGGTTCGCGTAAGGTATATCCTCAGGAACGCCGTGGCATGCCAGACAACCGCCGGGCAAATGAATGGGTAACGTAATATATTGTGATCCTATGTAGAATAACGCGTGTAAGGCCCGCGTAGATGCGGCTGTAGAACAGTATGGAGAACGGTTGTAGAACGGTGAACAACAACCGACCGACCCTTCCGCATTCTTACAGAACCATAAATTATTGCCTTAAGCCCGGGTATCATGCCGGGGCGGGGATGAGGGGGTTTAGTCCCAAGACACAATGAGACTGTCATACTACCCGCCCGCGTGTTCGCCTCACACACGATCATTTTTTAATCACGTCCTCACGTGTGCCTGGCCGCGCGTCCTTGGCTAAACAAAACGGTCGACTAATCACTCGCTTCTGCGGAACGGAATCCACTTGCCAAGGTATCAGTCCGTCTTTCTTATCGGCCGATGTGTTTGACGATTATAGAATAGTGTATGACCGAGAACCGGGGGACTGGGGGCATCTTTTTCGTACCGGTTTAATGAGCCATACGCCGGTTAGGCGGAGGAGATGATTATGTCACTTTGGTAACAAGGAAGGACAAGGCAGTGGGCATCGGAGTCATTTGTAACGTGACTCCGCGGAAATCACAAACAAGAGCTGAGGCAGCGAGCACGAGAGAGACGGGTATAAGAATTGAGCCGAACCAAGCTCGCGGGCGACTAATGGTATTAATGTCATTGCTAGTTGATTCCTTGTGTACCGAACAAATATGTATCTATTGATTCTCCGGGCCCCCCGTGAAGTGGCAGCGGCGTGGCTGCGGAAGGGTTACACGGCTAAGCCAAGCGGCTCGAGGGCCTTCCAGTTCAGCCCAGATATTAATGGTTCGAACCCGAAAGCGCAGGAGGAAACGGCCGGCCGTTTCGAAAGCGGAGATTGTTTGCTGAACGTTTACGAAATTGTATACCCTTCCGGACCGCATATCCTTGCAGATGCCATTTCGCCGAGATCGATCCCCCCCCTCGCCTTTCTCTCACTATTTTTCGTCGTACACAAGAGTAAAGGCGATAGTCCATCGGTATTCGAGTCCCGGTCTCTTTCGCTCTCTGGCTTTCCGCAGCCGCCTTATGGTTAGTAAGTTACCGAGCATATTCATAAACGCATTAGACCCTGAATGACGCTCATTCAAACACACCCGGCTTAGACACCGTGGACCGGGAACGCCGTAAGCCCGTAGACGCTGAAGAATATCAGAATGGTAAGGAACTCCACTCCATTAATCACCTTTATAGCGGTCCAATGTCGCAAGTCACTATGCACCGTGTAAACGGCGGTCTGCACAAGCTCTAGGACCGGCTGGACGGACGGGCCCTAACCCGGTGGCATTTCGTGCGACTCTCGTCACGGGACCTGCTCCTATTTTTCTCATCTCGCGGTAGTTTGTGCAACCCGTCCGCTTTCATATCTTTCGATTTTTCACCCCGTTATTTGGTCAATCATTCATTCGATCTTTCGCTCGTTCAACCGTATTCATTTATACCCACTCACCCAACTCGTACCACTGATCTCCCAGACATAGACATTCTTGATCGAGTATACCTGCCGGTGCATAAAACACTTTGTCTATTTTGAAACGGGGAAGGATGAGTACAACTCAACAACCCTACAAGCTCTGCTCTTCCTTGTTTACAATACTTGGGTTTAAGCGATCTGATGATGCAATGGATGCATTCAAAAACTTTTTTAACGTCTGTAACAATATTGAGAAGAATTGCATTCGAGTTTTTTCGGTTCCTGGTAGAAAATAGGTACAGCTTCTCGTGTGCCAAACGAATCCTGCCGCGATATTCTTTGGTCATCGATCGTAGTCATTGACTGAAAAATGAAGTTTTTATGTTAGTTTAAACACTCATCAGGTACTTGTTTAGCGAGCTGTATCGGCTGTCCGTAATCGAGCTTTATTCTCCTCCCCTAAATCTAGTAATATCGGACGAATCGATCGCGTGAAAAATGCCTGATTGAAAAACGCCATGGCAGTAGGAACGAGGTTGGAAGATCTGCTGACGGAATTAGCCTCACGGAAGCCGGAGAAGTCATTAATCTTACAGTTCGGTCGTGAGCCACACACGGGTTAGCGGTCGTATTATAAATCTCAGAAAATCGACGCGTATCTTGTATAACTTTCTTTTCACGTTCCTCCTTCCCCCCTTCTTTTTTCCTCACGCCGTTTGTTCTACAAAGGTACAAGATTAACAGCGGGGATATCGAGTCGCCACCCTGCAGGCACCGGTGTCGAATGAATCCTCGTCGCGTGGGCAGAACAATACTCTCAACCTGTTCCACTGCTTGGTCTCCGACCCACGTCACTCCGGGTGAATATTTTCACGGCTCAATAGGTCATCGGTTACATAAGCGTAGAACCGGGTCACGCGTCATGGCGATATTGGTCCCCTGTCAGTCCCACTTCCTCGCAGAAAGCTCGCGCCTCGCGTACAGCGAGCGCTATAGTCGTCCTTGTTTTATCAATGAATTTGAAAAAAAAACATGATTCTCTCGCACAGGGAGGAAAAATTCCAAGCGAACAACCGCGTGAAGCGAATAATCACAGTGACAACTCTGATTCAATAAAGCATAATATCTGAACCGGGACTCCGGGCTGCTGGAGACGGGGCGACGTGAGACGCGTAGCCCTGGAGGGTCGCCATTGATACCAACATAAATCACAATAGGAATTTGTATTACAGTTACAGAGGCTGGTGGATAGGAAATAAGGAATGTAATAAAGAAAATGGGACAGGGTGGCTGGGCGGGCGGAGGGGGGAGAAGCCGGGAAGCCGGCTCCTGAAGGGGATGAGAAACCGGGGTTCGGAGCGACGCGGAGGGGTGTGCTCTGGAAAACTCCGGGTAGCGCGCAAGCAGGGAACGGCCGGAGGGGGAAAGGGGGGCGAATTGCGAAAACAGAGTCGCGGGGGCGTATGTGGGAAACGCGAAATGTGATACGAACAACTAGTTGGCCGGGCGAGTAGAGGGTCGGGGGTTGGGCGGGGGTGGAGTTACCTCCGTCCATGACGCGCATTTAAATTGCATCAGCGAAAACAATTCAACGATTCCGAGCGAGCTGTTGTATGTTGGTGTTGCTTTTTTTTTTTAGTCTCTCTTTCGCTAATTCATTCCGCTATTTCGCATTTCAGTTTTCGAACTCACATAACCCGGCAGCCATGCAGCCTCCGTGAATTTTGCAAGAAACAGAGTTTTTGTACCGCGTCTTCTTGAAATACAAACTTATCCAACGATTATCGTTTGACAATGCATATGCGTACGTATAATAATCGTCGGGAAGTAGGTTTCGCTAATCCAGAATTTCATAACGTCATTTTCAATTAATTTTTGACCGGTGCGGATCGATCGATTGAAATTAATCCGGGCAGTGCCGAGGGGTAACCAATCTACCCTTATTTTTTCCGTCAGACCGGTTAACTGGTGATAACCGGGCGAAACGGTTGTCCGAATCGCGAACCAATGATCACCCGAGAAAAACCAGTGGTGATAATGACGACGACAACCAGGAGTATCGGTGTGATTAAAAATGGATGTTTTTGTGCCGGCCTTTTCTCTCGAATGGGGTTGCGTCACGCATTGAAGCGGAATAGGTGGCGGAGCGAGAGGGCGCAGGAAGAGCAGGAGGACGAAAGACGGCGAAGGTGGAGATGCGGAAGGGGCGACGAAGAGAGTAGAGGGATGGTTTCTGCCGGAGGAATGGGGAATTGTAATGAGCAGCTTGACAGTTACAAATGACAGGGCGGAATTCGCGAAGTGCGATAGAATCCTGTTATGTCTAAAGCCCGACTTACACGAACCAAGAATCTCCGCGGAATAAGCTCTCGGATAACATTTACTCTGCAGCGTCGGAGAAACGGGCGATATCTCTCTACTTCGACGTGACTAGTTTCTTTTTTCGATCCCGTCTTTTTCCTATCTCCATCCCGCCCCCTCTTTCATCTTTCTCCTTTTCCTTTTTCACCACCGGGAATCCGGCCACAGTCAGGACCGTACGTAAATCTGACGTTAGGACGAATTCGGTCCAAGGTTCTCGATGGTTTAATTTCGCGAAGGCGAGGGACGACGCGGGATTGAAGGAACGGAAAAGGGCTGGAAAGGGGTGCAGCTGTAATTGATAACGACGCCTCGTTCGCCTTTGAGGCACTCGTCTTATCTACCCTTCGCGCTGATGCCGCGAGTGCCACTAAATAGCGGAAAATTCGTAACGGTGTTTCAATGCCATTGATATTCCCCCAACCGATGCCGACTACCGCCGATACAAAGCCAACTTAACCATGCTCGAGGCGGAACACACGATGCGAAAACACCATGCAGAACCGAGACAGTCAACGTCGCCTGACTCTGATCTTATTCTCTCTTGGGGGTAGGGAAGAAGAGAAACCTCGTAAAAACGGCGATTCGATATCCGATTTGAAAACAAACGGTGCGGCATGAAGGACCAGATTTTCGTCATGGGGGGAATTTCGGTCAGGCCTTTTACTTTGCCTGATCGTCGGCAAAAGCTGTGAATGAAGTAGGCGAGCATGTATTATCTACACTCGCAACCGTTTCTCGAGAAATCGTACATGAATGACTACAAAATATCATTTGAATTGCTTCAATTCCTTGTACATTGACGTTTACGATATAACGAGGAGATTGATTTTCACTTTGTTTGTAATTGTTTTTCGGAACAATTCATGCTTATTCAAACTCTCCGCAGTTTACCAGACGTTGGTAATTGACGGCGGTGCCATAAAAATAACCGAACAAAGATTCTTATGCAGGATAAATTCTTCTTGTCGCATGTTATCAAGTTGATCGATTAGTTTCCAAGTCTTCGAACAACTGTGACAACTTCTTTTGAATGAATAGGAAAACGACATTTTAACCATCAGAAATATTCCGAAGAAAGCGCGATTTATTTTTGTTCAATCCAAACCAGAGATATCATTGTACCCAACAAGTTCTCATCGTAATTTCCATGACCATTGAAATCAGTCGAACAATTGCACAGCAATTTTTCAACAACCGAGTCAGTTTCTTTGAGAATAGAAAAGTGTCAACTTGACAATAACTCTATCGTCACTCGCCAACGATCATTACCCGTGCGTTGAAAGGTGTTTCATAAACGCTGAATATCCATTACAGGTATGTCGCTGATTTTTTTTTACGTCAGACTGAAAAATAGCAAGTCTCGTATACCCATGGACTTGCAACTTGGAAGGTGAATAAGTAAATTCGAGCCGGGAACACGAAGCAATCTAAAAGTTATGCATGCCTCGAGGATGGGGGTTGGGGGTAGTAAGGGGGGTCCGCGGAGGTGTTAGGTCGGACTTTCGAGAGCCGGTGTATGGGCTCGTGGATATGAGTCCGGCATGGGGCAATATACAGGAGGCTTAGCCGTGATAAATCCTTATATATGGGGCCGCTGCGCAATGGGCTCTTTCTATGAAGCTCTCTCCCGCACTCTCCTGGGGATTACGACGGTACGGGTATACCCACCAGCGAGAGGCCGAGGCCAAGGCGAACGGTGACCGTAAGGCTCGCAGTCGGGCAGAGAAAACGAATAAGAATTCGATCGATCACAGATCGGATCATCGCTTCAATGACGCCGTTTTGTCGGCCCGATCTCACGCCGACTTTATACTCTTGGCGATCACCGACGCCGCGGTCAGACTCGACAAAGGATTGCTAATTGCACATTCATGCCTCGTTCGCGTTGCCTCCGATTGGCAACGGTTCATTCGACGATAAGTTTCGCTCCTTCTTTTGCGCTTCTTATATTATTTAAGCTTCTCGACAGGTTTCGAAAGGCTCGGTTTACACGCACAGGCGTTGGGCGATTTAACAAAGTCGGGGGGAAACGTTCGGCTGGACATTGTTCGACGCGACTCGTCGGGGCGATTCGAGGTGGAAAAAATCTGTCACCCTTATGGTAACCGTTTCGAAACGAGGCCGTAAATGGAATCGCCACGAGCTTGCGCTGCCGAGTTTAGTTTAGCCACAGCCAAAGCGTAGCACCGTTAAGAGCTAACGATTTAACGATTATGCCGCTATAAAGGATAATCGTCACCCGAAAGCGATACGGATCTTTATATCGGGAAAAACACAGGAAAACGCTGACGCCTAACGCACACCAAATATTGAAATAAAATTCCGATCAATGTTCATTGATTAACGGTATAAACGCGGTGTAATTGAATTTCATAATGCTCATACGCTCCGGCCAACGATAACGATTAAAACTTCTCTGTCACGTCAATTTTTGTGCTGATAAAAAAACGGGTCGCTTGCCAATACTTGGACATGTGTTTTCCTTATTTATCTAGCTTGCGGTCGATGAGATGTACGTAAAAAATTGCCTCGATGATTGAAATAATTATTCGTTATTAATTTTGTTGCCCAGGGTGGTAGGTAGTGAAACGTAAAACGCACCAAACGGCAATAAACTGTTTCACGCGATAAATAATAATTACACATCGGCGCGCGTTCCGAGCGGGTTTTTGTTCCTTTGCCAAAAATCGAACGTTATAATAATTATCGTGAAACAGAATATCGCGCGGCTTGGATTCCGGGTAAAACAAGACCGGATACCATTCGGTCGCGCAGGTATATAATACGTACAATGGGAGGGCGATGTGGGCACAACGTGTCGGGTGGCGCCCATTGTGTTCGTTATAATTAAAAACGCAATTCGCAATCGCAAATTGGAAAATGGGAAGCAGGGCGAGGCTGGAATGTAGTTTATGGGCTGTTCATTGATTTTTATACTCGGCAAATTAATGACCATTTCCTGGATTCGGTATCAGCAGTTCGCCCTGCAGGCTGCAGCCTCGATTCGGCGTCGAATTCAATTTAAAACCCGATGTGTCCACCGGACGATTAGCCGTTTCGATACGCTCGGCCCTCGAAAAACTGTGAGAAACCGAAATCGCCGGTTGGACACGGCCCGATCAACCCGGATTTAGAGAATCCGTGGACGCGGACCGGAGATCTAAGAGTCGAAGAATCCGAATAAGCCGTGACTTACGCAAGTCATCGACCAGCGCGACACACGTAAGCTGGCCGCCCGCGTGACGAGGCTGATTTCGTTGTAAACCGCGGATAACATAAATCTTAGCGGTGTTTGGGAAGCGGGTGTAATAACACAATTAGCATTATCGCTCGGATCGAGGTGGCGACGAGGAAACCTCCGCGACCGGTATCGGAAAACTGAGAAAAGACGCCGGGAAAGTCAGCCAAGCGTACCCGATTACCCCCAGCCCTGCAGTAATGCGGTCGAGGCTAATGGCCAACCCCCAACGATCGCAAACACGTTCGGGACACCGAACGGCCATAATTATGCCCGGTTGAACTGTAAACTGGGCCACACACCGATCGCTACTCCTTCTAATCGCTTCTCTGTTCAACGACCGTGCACTTTTCGACCATCGAAGAATCGCTCGGCCGGCGAATTCTTATTGATAGAAACGCTGGCTCGACGGTAAGATTCGTATCAACGGTTCTCGTCTTCCGTATTTCAGGATAAAAACGTAGACTTATGCGGCCGCAAGTTAAAACGTTTGCAAAAATAATTATATCACGCATGTTAAACAATTGCCAAATTTTATACGCAATCAACTGATCCACAGAAATTTAAACAGTAGCATGAATACTCGAATACGTCGGTATTAGATTTATTATAAAACGAGCTCTGTTACTTTAGAATTTTGAAACGAAAATTCTTTGAAATTCCATTTTCCGTTTACCTTAACGCGTCTCCAAATGACGTGACCAAAGTCATCGCATTTTACTGATTATGTGCAACTTTGTTTCGACGATAAAATACGACCGATGATTTATCGAGCCTGCAGGGACGAGGCGATAGGCGGGTGTTTTTTAAGTACCTTGGGAAATGATTTTATGTGAAATTGAAATCGTGGTTTGACGGAAATCGTTCGTCCCGAATGTAGATAAAAATCTGGAGGCTGTGTGCACGTATACCGACGTATCCAGTGTGCGGCTAGCCGTCGCGCTTAGTTCGGCTCCGACCTGCAAACGTACAACGGCTTCGTCTTAGGGCATTTATTTATAGGGGAGGTTAGCACGCGAGCGTAAATTTGTTTAGGGGTGGACACACCGCCGTTTCCCGTCACGGGACATTTGCGTCGCAAAGTGTTTTCGCCGCTGGCTCGTGATTCTCGCTTGCAGAAAATCGAGCGCTTGCACACTCGCCGAAGGGATCGCTGTAAGACAGTTTTAAAAATCCATCACGTGTGACGCTCCAGAGAAAGAGAGAGAGAACGACAAGCGGAACCTCGGCGATAAGATAAATCGCTTTTTGCGGCCGAGAGTCGAAACAGCGGTAAAAATTCGTCCGACGTTTGAGTGTGACAGTCGCAAAAGCGAGATAGAGGTGGCCTAATGGCCGGGCAAAGCCGAATAAACCAGACCGCGTAACGTTGCGATCTTTCGCCGGGGGCGTCACGCGGGTAATCCTCCACCCTTATCAATCAAAAGGTCGTGGAGAGGCCGAGTTACGATATAATAAAACAAACCATTACCATCCTTGGTAGTGGGCGAGTGTATGGACTGGCCATGCCGAGGATCTCTTTTGAAGAAGCTCGTAAAAGCTCGGGGCGGCAGCATACGCTGCCGACGGAAGGCCCTTGAAGGGCTTTGATGGCCCGGAGGAACGGGACCTTCGGCCTCGAGTCACCCGGATCGTCTCGGGCGTCTTTTACTGCCGCGTCATCTGGATTTATACCCGAAGAGTGAGGACTAGTGCACTTCGGACACCCGTTATATAAGATTTTCAACACACGTCTAAGGCGAGGGCGTGCCGCGCGTGTAGGGCGGAGGAGGAGGAGGGCAGCTTCGCGTCCTGCAGATATAAACTTCTTCCACGATATAAGGTATATTATCCGCGTTGAAAGGCTGACCTGCACTTTCACGGACGAAAAAGACGCCAGCTTTATTTTTCTTCTTGTTTTCCCTCATCCCCGAATTCGGGGGAGACTCCAGACTCATCGGTGTCCTCGATTCCGTCGAAAGCTTTTTCGTCGAACGGAGCTTTTGTGACTCGGATAGTCGCGTATGAACACCGGGCGTCACTTCATTACGGATTATTTTTAGTGATCCTGATGAGATCGGGGTTTTTTTTTTTCTACCACTTAAGAGAATGAGGAAGAGAGGAAAAGGTGGAGTGAGTGATATCCGTGCCCTGTTCTGTATCAGCGGCAAGCTTCTGCCCGCTACTATATCAGACCACGATACCTGCGGAGGTGATTCTGCACTCGCTGTTTTCACATGGTTGAATTTCTCGCGAATTTCATCCGTGTGGCCGGATATCGTGCGAATTGTACCGAATGTCTGTCGGACGACTGACGTACGTTCACTATGGAGTATATTTTTTGCAGCAGCTCGACCGACGATCCTTTTCGTTGTTGCTTGTCTTAAGGAAACGCGAGGATTCCTGCACGAATTGGAAACGAATACGAGGCTGGAAAATACAGAGATTTGCGGTTCTTGGTTCTCGGCGAGTCAATAATGAAAAAGAAGCACATTCTAACGTACGGTCCAAAATCTCCTCGTTTTTCATTTAATTGCCAGTCATTTGAGATTTTCAATAGTTGGAAACAACGAGGAAACACCGAGTTTCATCCCCTTCAAATTTCTAGGCTTCCAACCTCGAACTGGAGATGAATTCCAACCAACAGAGATATTTCGGTATTCAAGTGCATACCTAGGTAAGTACCGGAATTCTCGGGGCACGGACGGGCATGGCGCGTCGAACGCTGTCGCTAATGATTACCATTGAGGTTCAAGAGGTTGCGGTAAATATAGTCACGGCATACTAACAGAATGCCGCAAGCGGAATGATAGGGGATAAAAAATAGTGGAGAACGCCGGGCATACCGGCGGAAAAGAAGACGCGTCGTTCACAATGCCAGAACTCCGTTTGGCCGGTAACCCTATTCCCGTGGGATCCTGTCCCTTGAGTCGATGGGAATTCATTTTGACTAGCGTCTTACTGATCGAAGATAGGATCCGCGCCGAGATAGGAGATTGGTTTCGGCCGGCGCCGCGGCTCGCTGCGGTTATCCAGCCTTCTCCATTTTCCCGCACAGACGCGGCAACCGGACCGCGAAACTGTTACGAAATAACGGGGTTTTTTCACCAGCGAGATAAGCGGTTCGGATCTAAAGAAAAACACCGGGGACCAGATTCGCCGGATGTTCTGTGCTCGGCTCGTGAATTCCAGAACCTCTCCCTTTAATTTTACTTTATTTTACACCTCGGATTTTCCCGGCTTCGTCCCCATCCCTTCCTCCCGCACCTCTCTTCCCCTATTCCCATATTATCCCCCGTCATTCCTGGAAGCTTATCCTAGCTGTCCGTCGGCGGCCTTTCCCAAGATGGACTCTGCCCACCTATCTGCCATGACCTCGCTGAGTTTTTACATTTATACCTCCCGGCCTTGATATACCCACCCGCGCCTTTTTATTATCCCGCACAAAAACGACGGGTGATGGAATAGATCTGACCGTTTTCACCGATCCTTCACGCGCCGTTCGGACCCGAAATTTTCACGCTTTATTCAAACCCAGTGTTTCTAGTATTCCGATTTGAAACAAATAAAAGCGTCACTTTCCACTCGTTCCGTGCAAACCTCACGTGAACATTTTAATTCCACGTCAGGAGCAGTCTGGAATTTTTGTACAAAGCATCGAGTAAAAATAGTCATCAATAGTACTTTTATTTACCAAGTTCTCAAAACATTACAGGTAAGTAATTTTCTGAAACGAATTCTTCGTCACTTTTACAAAACCGAATGAAAATCCAAACGTCGATCTCCGTTTCCTAAGCTTTGAGATTCGAGCACAGCGCATTTATGGTGATAACGGAGGCAAATTAATGAAAGGCACCTCGAAGTCGGTGGCCGTCCATATATCTCGATCCGGAGAATAAGAAACAGATCGGTATCAGGAGGTTAAACCGCGACGCGGTGGGTGACAAGGAGAAGTCATTCGTCACTACCCGGTGGCGGTTGACTATCAGTTGACCCCCTGGGTCGTCATATTTGTCAAAGAGTGGTTCAATCGGTGCGGAGCGATGGCGGCGGTTGTTGTTACACCTACGGAACGGCGGAGCTAATAATATTCTCACACTTGGACAGATCGCCACGTCAGCGCCCGGGCCGATAGAGACGTGTTAATAAAAGCGCGCGGGCCGAGATACGTATCGACAATTAATATTAAACCGGCTTGACGGAGGTTGTAACCGGGACGAAGATACGCCCGCGTGATAACCACCCAGGGCGACGTCGAGGAGCTGGGAGCAGCGGATCTCGGGAAGAGGAAGGCCTCCGGGACCACGGGGCGCCTTCACCCGCCATTTTTATACCCCGAAACTGATCCTACACGAGAGTTTGACACTCCCCAGGGTTCCTGCCGGACACCTACATGCCCACTTTGAATAACTCGCCGGATAATCCCGGGGAAGAGCGCGAGCGGCGTCTCTCGGATCTTCCGGAAATCTCGACGTCGAGATCGGATATCTCGCTCGACGGCCGCGAGAATCGCCGATGGCACGAATAGGGCTGTAAAAGTTGCCCCGACGGGGTCGTTTTTCACTTGATTATTCGCCGTGGTTTTGATACGCGCTGCCACTGTAAGCGAGCCGTCGTTAGATCGCCAACAAATGACGGGGAAAATTTTTCCAAAGCAATTTTCATTCACCGACCTTTCATCTCCATCTCTCTATTCTCATGCCGCAGTCGCGGCCGCTCCCTTCGCTGTTCACGTACGATCGGGGAAATAATAACGAGCAGTGCCGCTGGATGGTGTAATTAACAATAAATCAAAGAACGGCTTTCGGCGCGGCTGACGAAGGATCGGGGAAAACTGAAAGCTCGATTAAGCAGTATTATTGAGAAATCCGCACGGGCATGAACGACGTGAGCATATAAGCCGTGCGAGGATCTCCGTACACGTGTACCTTTTAAGCCGACAATTTTTATCGGCGACTCATTTCACTGTCGGGGGTATTCGACGTGATTGCGCGGCTGTAATCTCGCGTGGATTCAGTCGGGATCGGCGAAAGAGGAAGAGGACGAGGCGGAGGTGGAAAGTTCGGACGGGGAGATGAGATTATCGACACATCGCGTGGCGTACGGACAAGTAGGTAGGTGTACAATAAACTTGCGAGACAGGGTCGAACCAAGCCGCGGAGTCTAGAGGGCGTAAATCAAGGGAACCCGAAGGGCACGGAAGCCGAATGAGTGAAATATAAATTCATAAATAAAGTCATAAATTAAACGGACTCGCGCGATGGCGTCGCGTTATAAGCATCCCCAGTTTTACGTTCACTTCTGCACAAGTCGCGGTAGCGCCGAGTCTTGCGGCATGATTGGAACCGTCGCAAATTTTATCCCACAATCGCCCGCGAATGAGAAACTTCACGCGACTTTGCGAAACCGAAGAACTTGCCGAGATTGATGCGCCAAAAATAAAGAGGAAGGACCAAAATGTTCGCACACAACCATGAGCCGAGGCATCGAAGGGAGGACATTGACGCAGAGACGCGAGGGTTTGTAACAGGCGCCCCGTTGCAGCCGAACGCCAGGTATTGAATCTCGACATTTTTACAGACGTATTAGAGGGAAACAATCTCGAAGACTGGCTGCTTGCAGTTACTGGATAGAAAGACAATTATATGCTGTATGGGTAGCGTGGAACGAATTCCTGTCTCAGTTTATTTCCCACAGCCTGGAATGCATCCCGTATGTATGGTCAGTATACTCATAAACTGTTCCTAGACTTGGGTTCCACGAGGTCTCAAGGTGTAAATCTTGTTTACGGTACGCCTCTTTAGGGAATTGAAATGTTTACGCAATTTACATCTTCAGAGGCTGATTCGGATTTTGAGAAACGCTGCTTTAATCGAAAGCTTTCGAAGTCTAATCGGAATCGACAAACTGACGAATTACAGACACGATAGTGGAACCAATATAAAAACGTGAAAAAATTGGAATCACCGTCCTCTCTTCCCGCCTGCCGTGCAGCCCAATTTCGACGAATAGTGTGATAAGTGGGCGGGATACGCATTCGCGGTGTCAATTCATCAATCGCGATAGAGGCGAGGAATCAATTTGAGCGGCGTTTTAACCGCGAATGGAATAGCAATAAGCGGATTGCATCGGCGGGCGTAACGCGGAGCGTGGAATCGGGTGGGCCGTTAAGTATGTTCGACGTCGCGTCGTTTTTCCCACAGCATCGATTAACGTCTATTTATAGTAATTTGGCGAGAAGCCCCGATGTTCGTGGAACCGGGAGAGAGGAGAGAGATAAGAAATCGTCCTTGCCTGGCGCGTCACGGCACCAGAATCGCAATTGCTTTCGGCGGCGGCAGCGGCGGCGGTGCCGTGCAATTTTCTCATTCCCGTCATGCGGCGGCCGCCGCTTATACCGAGAAGTCGTCGACCGGCATTGCGATGCTCGTCGCTGCGTTTCACCGCCACCGCACAGCCCGTCAATCATCCATGACGTCTCCATCATCGGCGCAAGCCGCGTGATCTCGGCAACCCCGCGACCCCCGGACGCGATATCGCACCTCTCTCAAAGAGGCCGCGTATCGCCGTTCTTTTTCGACTTTCGTTAAAACGGTGGAAATCGATCACCGCGGGCCCGAAGACGTCTCGAACCCTCGGGCCCCGCTGGTTTCGTCGTCCTCTTTGTCTCGCGACTCCCGGACGAGCCGGAGCCGAGACCCAGGAGATGGTATCGCCGTTCCAGCGAGCAAACGAAACGTTGTTACATTCAAATTAGAGTGGACGACCAAGACCATGCCGGGGTCTTCGGCGGGTCGCTTACACCGCTCAGGATGGTCCTGGTGCCGGACTCACTCCAGTGGTATGCGATACGCGAGCGGGGCACGGCGACGGGGATACGCTTTATACGTATCCCTTTGAGGGTTGGGGGAAGTGGGGGGGGAGGGGGGCAGACATGGGATCGTATTCAAAACAGCGGGAGACTCCCAGGCCGCTCTTCTCCTCGCGGGGCCCGCGGGCCCCGGCCGTCATGCGATCCTGTCCTTCCACAACGGGCGCATCCCATCGCATCCCATCGCATCGCATCGCATCGCGTTCCGTCTCGAAGGCAGAATTTCAATACACTCGTATATTTAACGAACACCGTGTCGTTCTTCGGTCAAAGAATGGTTTGCGAGAACTTTTTTTTCCCCCTTTTCTTTCTATACCTTTTATTCACCCATTTCTTATATCTTGTTGCTTTTCTAGTTATTTATTCTATTTTTGTGCAGGCTCCTTCCCTTCCCTTACGCTATTCGTTCACCGCGCCTGAACAAACGGAATCTGACTGGAATAGAAAATTTATTGTCCCGAGGTATGACTGCTACCGCTGCAGCGCTGCAGCGGCGGCTTCGTGCCGAGGGAAATACAAGGCTGCGCTAAGGGAAGACGGGGCAACGCGCGGTTAAGAACCACGGGCTTAATCAGCTCTCGAGGATCTCTCGAGACCACGGTGATGTTTCTTGCCGGCTATGCGGTATCAAATTCCGACTATCAATGTCACCCGGCGCGTCGCGGCCGTTTGGTGGCTTTTATGGATTTCACCGTCTCAACTAACAGTATAATTATTTTCGGAGAAATTCGAAGACGTAGCGATGACTGAAAAAATGTCGGAGAAAAGGACACGAATAAAGCGAGGTCGAGTCTCGACTCTTTATTTCGTAAACTCGCTTCGACATTCCTCGCTGAAAGGCCGTGACTAGGAGAGGATAATTTCTCTCAGCTGATCAAAACGGTGCCAAGAATCTGTCGGGATCGGTGTGATGCTGCGAATGGCAATACGCGGAATTCCTCGCTTCGGTTTTCAGCGGCGCCTCTCTGCATTTCTAAGCCATAAAGAATTACGGGCACGCACCGTCGGGTTGACAGGAAGGTCCGCGAGGCGATCACCCGTCAACGAAACGTAGTCTTCGAGGACGGAAGCTGAGCAGACGGCGGATCCCGGAGACGTCAGGCTATAAGAGCGACCTCGTCTCGGTGCTTCGACGACTCCTGCACGCAGGCCGCATCCTGCAGACTTCGCGGAAGCTCCGCAGCTCACCGATCGTGATCGTTGTTAATTGCTGGCGGAATAAATCAGGCATTGTGAATCAACGTCGAGGGGTGTTTTTTAATTTATATACATACGTAAGTATACGGCAACAGATGCAGACTATTTGCTTTCATTTTCCCTGCTTTTCATCCGCGCCACGCGTCGCTGCTGCGGAGGAAACGTGAGCGTGATCCGGGATTCCGAGTTTGTATGAAATCGGCGAAAGGTCCGTTTGTTCGACGACCGAATGTCTGGCGACCCTTCATCGGGATCCCAAGCTGCGTTTCACCCTCGCCTCGTGGTGTGAGACCGTCGGAGGATTTGCTGGACGCTGATTATCTCGCCAGGGGGTGACGAGCTCTATTTCTCCAGAGCATTCCCGAGGCCACGTGGCACTGCATGCACTTCTACAAGTGTATTAGCAATGATTGATTTCAATCTACGTGTCAACCTCACTTGCCGTCAGAATCACATGAATTAGCAATGCTCGCGCACAGTGGGAAATTCAACTCTGTTAAGCTTTCATCGTACTGCATTAAAAGCCCAGCACTGAATTCGTCGGGGAATTATTCACTTGTTAGCGGGGGTTGCAGTATTAGATGTTTGGGATCTTGCGCCTCGGTGAATAACCTACATTCGTAAAAGAATTCTCGCAAAATATTCAATCGAACGTGTCCTGATGCAGAGATAACTTTGTCTCAAAGAGCACCTTAATATTTAGACAAAAGATGAGTTCGCGAATAAATCACGATTGCGCGACAGGTGAAATCCAACGACCAGCTGCAAAAATTAACTTTTAGAGAAATTTGGAACCACTGACGATACAGTGACCAATACCTCAAAGGTAATAGAAACCGCTGAAAATATCGCCCTAAGGCAGGAATCGAGGGGATATAACTTTGGCCGAAAGTAAAATCGATGCTGGTCGCTGTATGGCCGTGCGGAGTTTCGGTGGTGGCCGTTACTTAAGCGTCAACACACTACGTCGCTGCCGGGGCAATAAACAAGAAAGACGCCTCCCTGCTCGGTAGCGCGGAGAAAGAGTGACGCCCTTAAGAGCAAAGAATTAAAGAATGGTTCTGTTTACCCGTGGCTAATGGCCGCGGAATCGTCTCCAGTTCTCCGGTTCCCTGGTTCCTCGATTCCTCCGGAGAGTGCTCTTTTCTCTTTTCTCTATCCTTCTATCTATCTTCAACTCTCCCGCTCCGGGGTTTGTCTCTAATTGATTCGATCCGACAAAAAATCCGCATAACTTCCTGTCCTCGTTTCACCCCGTTGTTGCTCTGCACCGCGAACTCCTGCATCCAGGGCTCTTCGACGCTTCTCGACGACGGCTACGTAGGCGGCCCTGGAATGTCCTCGTTTGTTGCGCCGCCCTCGGCCCGAGAGGGTAATTGAGATTGACGCGGGTTCCGAGACGCAGCGTGGAAAGGAGGAGAGGAGGATCGTTCTCACTCTCCGTGGTCCCCGGGACGTCTTATTGTGACATCTCTGTCCATTTGCTTCGCGGATTGTCTCCGCCTTCATCTGGCCACCTTTGACCCGCGTTTACATACGGCGACCAGCCTCAAGGCTCGGACCTCGCGCGAGTTTGATCAAATCGGCGGATTTATGCGCCGCGATGATACTCGCTTCTCCTCCTACGGCATCGGAGCGTGGAACGGAGAAACGGCTCATGCCGGTTGTCTCCAGGGTTCAGGGTACCAACAAGCGGGAGGATCGTCCGGGCAATATTTCGCCGCATCGGCTTTTGAGAAGTCCGCAAGTGCCTCGGGGCTCCGAGTTTAGCCACTGCAACCAACGTTCGCCAGCTGTCTCGAGACAAATGGCAATCCCGTGGAGGCGCTGCCGCTGGAAATTATTCTCGACCTTCTCTGGTCCTCTTTTTCACGCGTTCTATACACGGACGTACACGCAGCAGACGCAAACAGCCCGTGGAGAGTCTGTATTAGGCTCGAGGCAATTAAACCGCTAAGCATTCAACTACCGTGTGGCTTTTCCTAAGTCGTAAAACAGTCATAAACTCCTAGGCGAACAGCCACATGACGCAGGTTCTCGCGATAAAACGATTAGAATTAAATCACCGTCAAGCATATCGTCGGTTGAGGAAGTTGGAAGAGACTCAGACTCCGTCTACCACGTTACTTGAACACCCGGGAAGACGGTATTGTTACAATCTTTACGAACGATTCGAGACTCGAAAGGTTATTTACACGGTTGGTAAGCGAGGTTATCGCTGGAACCCATTACGCCTGCTTTCCTCAAGTACGAAGAAGAAAGAAAACGAATAACATAGAATCCCGTAGGTACGTGGTAAATGAGTAGAAAACGATAACGTAAATGTTGAAAGGGAAGTTGAAAAAAAAAAAGAAAAAGAAAAAATGTCTACCGTTTAGGTAATCATGATTAATTATTCGATTAAGCCCGGAGGGGAAACGCGTGAAAGGAATTACTAAAGTAACACGAGGTACCCGCCTGATTACTCGTGTACCTATTCTATTCCCAATTTCAAACGGGCCCCGTCACTCGGGTGTAAAATATCGAACGTGTGAGCTGCCCACGTGGGGGTTACTCGTGTATAAAATGATAGTACGAGGCGAAGTAAAGCGGGGATTTGTTAAAATCCACGCGACCGTCGCAGTGAGTACAACGGGTTCGTGACAAGATGTGGCAGGATAAGGATGATACGTGTCTCATTGTCAGGAACGAGTTGATCAAAATGCGCGACGCTGCAGTCATCGGCCCCCCTTCGCCCCCGGCTCGCCGGCTTTCCGATCGCCGATCTCACCCGCAACACCGTCTACCAACCGTCAGGATGTCAGAATTCTTTCAAGCCTTGGACACGATGGTATTCCGGCAGCGTCTCCTCGAGTCAATCAACCTCACACGACGCGGTCCATCCGCACTTCCGAGGAAGCTGTACCGACCGCTCCTGGTCCATGCTAATTTTCAGGGATCGCCCGAAACTGGTGGCAGGTGAATTTTCGTTCCGTTTCTTTACTCAATCGTGGATCGAATAGTTTTCACGGTGGTAAAAGCAGTTCTTGAGATTCACTTCCACGAGCAAAAGGTCTTCAGGACCTCCTCAAAGCCGTTTGCATCTTTGTTCCCTATTTAACTTGGCACTTCACTGGGGGAATAATAAAGTTGCGATTCATTTTTTGCCGGCTTGTTCATCCCCTACTGAAACGCCGACCAAAGGCTGAGAATTTTTTTTTTCGTGGATACACGGGAACCACATTACTGACCGTTCTTTCGGGAAGTTAGATCCTAAACGATCTTCCCCGAGAGTGAAAGTAGAAACTATACGGCGGCTACCGGGAAAGACGGGCGAAGTATCTGATAACCGTAATCGTTATCCGGGTGGATCGCGGATCCCCTAATTATTGGCCATCACCGAAGTTTGTAATAACCGAAGTCAGCCTTGATCCGAATCGGCGGGGACATTCTTAGAGCGAGGATTCGAAATGTCGGAGGTAATATCGGAACTAATTAGAAGTTTTATAAAGAAAATGGCAATCGATCGATCCCGGATCTGCGTCCCGCGTCCGAAAAACAAACGAACTCCAGAAGGCACGGTTAAAAATTAATCTCCTAGCCCGAGAGAGGATTTGATTAGACTGGCGTCGCTGCGACGGGGCGATCGCTTCATAAGTCAACGCCAATCACGAGAACGAAAGAGCTTCGCCGGAGCGTAGAACAGGATACGGCGAAGGTTGGTCGCGGACGACAAGCGGAGCTGTGCATCGGGGAGAAGGACGAACAACCTGAACGGCGGTCGACTTTTATTTAGTTGGACGGAACGAAACGAGACGGGGGAATGGATATAATGGCACAAAGCCTCTTTGAATCTTCAGTCGGCGCCGCCCGGCTCGCTATCGCCGATCTGCTGCATCGTATGCAAATATCCTTCCTTATAAATACATCAGCCGAGGAGCCGAGCTCGGACCCGGGCTGAGAGTCGCCCTCTCGGCTGCACCCTTGCAGAAAACGAAAGGTGAAATTTCAATCCCGCTGCACCTTAAGCGAAGCGCAAAGAATCGCGATTTCGATTCCCGGTGGAAATAGTTTAGCCGATCGAGACTCGCCGCTGCGCCCTTTAGATTTGCTAATCTCGTCCCAATTTAAGCCCCGCCTCGGGACGCCGCGAGGACTCGGCAAAGGACGCGCCGGTCCTGCTCTGGTCCTCGCAATTAAGCGGGAGCTAATTAATGGGTAATTAATGAGTAACACTGCGGAAAGGAGATATTTACCGACCGGCTCCGCTCCGAGCACCACGGCGGTCTCTTCTGGTCAATGGTATCTCCTCACCCGGCCTCGATCAGTGTCCACGGGCCCCTTACAATCCCAATGGCATTGTTAATTGTTTGATCGACAAGATTGCGCCGCGTCTTACCATGTCGCGGGTCCTTTTGCCTCCGCCAATTTTTTTTTCCCTCCACCCGATCCGCGGCTCGTTTCGCCTTTTTTATCGGGTCCACGTTCGGGGCTCTCTTATTCAGCTGCCGAAGAGCGAGTAACCGGACCGCTGGCGCGATCTTTCGGGGGGGGAAAACTTGGATCGGGCGAATTTATTCGAAGAGTAATCGGTGACGATGCGTCTCATCTCATTAAGATATTCACGATTCCCGAGTCGAGGTCGCTTATTTAGAACCTGACAGCGTTCACTCAAGAATCAGACCAGACACCGGAACGTCGGCTCATGTCAATCACGGCCGCCTCTCGGCTCTTCGCTCTCCACCCCTCGGAAACTGTCCCCCAGATCGCCCATTCCGTCCGAATACTGCGCCTTCGTATCTTCATCCATCTAATCGGGGATGGAGTAATTGATACAGATGAAGAGATCTCTCGCCGTCTCGTTTTCCTCGCTCTCCTTCTCTCTCTTTTCCTCTTCGCCCAGCCCTTCTGCAGTCCCGCCGACTCCACCAGGTCCGATCCTCTCCCTCGCCAAATCGTCATATCAAGAGGCTCCGTTGGTACCAAGAGTCCTAAAAACCGTGGAACCGCTCATGCAATATTGATGAAGAGAATTTTTGACTCGATAAAGCCGGCATATATTCGTTCCGTTGGATCATGTGACCGAGGAAGAAAAGGAATCGTCGAAGCTTCTCGGTTCTTTTTTTTTTCGACCATACAAAGTTCGACGAAGATCGCGATGATCGACGGTTGAAGACTAAGCGTCGTGATTCTGAGATCCTGGAATGCTTCGAGAACGGCTGGAGATGATCGTCTTTGTCGCGTCGACTCGCCTACCGAAAAGCACGCCATTAATTAGAACAAATTTAATTACACGGCGGGAGACAGAGTCGAATTTTCGTCGACTGCGCTTGTTGGACAAATTTAGTACCGGATAGTCGTTTCACCAACATTCTTAATACCCACCACCGAAAGTTCGTACAACGTTCGGAGTCGGGTGCTAGCCGTAGGGCTCGTCAAATTCCTCGCTGTAAACTATGTATAGACCCTCGGGTCTCGCGCCGCGTAGAGGTTTAGTTTGGTAGACTCGAATCGTCTCGACGCTCGAAACGCCGACCTGCCTTCTTGGCGTCGCAGCCATTCTCCTCACTTCGGATGTGCGCACCAAGAAACTGCGAAGTATCTAACTACCGCGCGCCACCTGAGGCCACAGATTTCCCAGTACAACGCTGCCAGACTCTCTGGAAGGAAGCACCGCGTCGAGACGCCGTAACTAATTCCACCACCCTCAGGATGCCCAAGTTTTCTCTAAAAGTGCACAAGCGCCTGGCATGAATTACCGAAGACAAGACGCGTGGAAGCACCGGCAGGAGTACACCACTGCCAAAAGCTCCCAAGTTTGAACGCAGTCAAATTCACCCTCGACAATGCGATCCTGAAGAAAAATGATGAATCCTAGATGGGGGGGGTTAAGTACAGTACTCGAGGATCAGCTGGCAGCCTAGACTGTGGCGAGTGACAAGCGACTGTTCGAATCCGTAAAAAAGGTTTGGTGAACAAGTGGGATGACGCGACGGTACCAACGATGAGGATAGGAGCGGGCAGCTCAAGAGCAAACAGCCATCGCGGCCGCCAACGCCCCTGAAGGAGAACTTTCGTAATGGCGCTGCGATTCCGGCCGCGCGTTGCCGCGATAGTTACGGCTCAGGTGGACCTCGAGGATCGCGTGCTCGAGGGCAGTGAGGTGGCCGAGGGGTCGGGGCCAGGGTGTTGACGCGGGGGTGGCGTGGGCGGCGAAGGGTGGTACCGTGGCACCGCTTGGGGCACCTGCACCATTCCGTTATGCCCGGACCTCACGCTACCCCGCCTAGCCTGCACCGAACGGCCCTTTCCACTTTGAGCTTTCCGACGTCTCTCCTCGCTGCCAGCCATGCACCCGCCAAATTTAACGACTGTGAGATTCTACCGCAGACAACTCGATCCCAGTCACGGGACCCGAGTCGAGCCACGAACAGTTGCTTCGGAGAGCGTTGATCAACTCTCATCGAATTTAAGCCCTCTTTGCATTTTTTGTAAGGAATGTTCCAGGTTCGACTTCTGCAGGTTGAAACACTTGGACTTATCGATCGATCCATCCAAATCTCATCGCGATATCTGAAAAGCTTCGGCAACCTTGACTCGAGGTTGCAATGAATCTTTGAAACTGTCACGTGAAGGTGGTGACAAACATCTATTTCTGGTCAGACAAGCTTCGGTTTAGTTATACTAAACGGCATATTTTCTGCTCAGAATATGGATCGAGTTTATCCACTACGAATGTCCAAGATCGCAGTTTACCCCACTTCCAAATCACAGTGATTTGGATGTAACGTTCCACGGACATTGCTGCGCTTGACGTTTACCAGAAGCACGAGTATTTTTTGATCGTCTACCTGATTCCAACCGTGAATTTTTCCCATCTAAAAAACGCTTACTGAAGAGAAAAAGTTTACCGAGTGGGTAAAGCGAGCTGTCGATAGTAACGAGGGTGTGGGAAATGGTCGAGGATGGTTCAAAATTTTGCTTTTCTTGATAGGTGAAACGAAGCGCGGATCAGTGACGCGTTAAAAGTTTAGAGTCTAGACAGGCGCCTGCAGAGTTCAGCTGGACGGAGTGATACCGGCATAAAATGCATTCGATGTAGCGAGTGTGTGATGTAGGCGGGTCATGCCGGGGAGTTATTTCTGTAAGCGTGGATGGGAACTGTTGTACTCGTAAACTAGTTGGAAAGTGAACAGTTCGGTAACGAATGTCGAAGTCAGCGCTTTACGCTACCTACCAGAAACGTACTTAACAATGCCAGACTGGCGGTGGATCCCATTACGTATGTATACGTATAGGTATAGCTACAGTCACGGCGAAACCTCCGGCTTCATCCTCCCCGGCTCCGACTCTGACTATGCCAGGCACGCGAGAGGGTGGCCTGTAAATTCTCCCCGAAATGAGAGTGTCACCGCTCCAATTCTGGCTCCTCTACGTGGAGCGATTCTCCGCCCCAACTTCGCTCTTCTCTCCTCTCCTCTCCCATTCTCTCTTCTCCTCTCCTCGCCGCTCTTCTCTTCTCTTTTCTTCCCGCAGGTGAGACGGGCGACGGCTAATCGGAACAAGAGGGCAAGGACATTTTTTATTAAAATTATCGCGGGTTCGATAAACAGAGGTTAAACCTACCGCTGCAGTTTCCGCCTCACGTGTGGGTGGAATGGTGGAAGAGGTGGTGGAACGGTTTCGCCAATGGGATGATTTCGTATTCCCCGCGAAGAGCCGGAGACGAACAAACAAGTTCTGGGAACCTATTTCCCTCGCTCCTTGTACCCCGGAGGAGCTATAGATCACCCGGAGGATCGTGGCGGGGTCGCGACGACGACGCCTCGAGACGCGGAGGACGGTTTTGGCGCGTCGCAACGCCGCCGAATCGCGAACGCCGCCACGCATAATTGTGTATCAACACGGAGCGTGTGGGAAACCCTTGATAACGTGATGAATGCCGGTTCCCGTCCCTCCCGCCCTGCAGAGCCAATATCGAATCAGCTGGTTGACAGGGAATGCGGCCGACGCGGGCCTTGTTTGCCGCCCGCGATCATTGTCACACTCGCGTAAACATTCCTCACTCCCGTAAATATGTATACCGTGCAGGACGGAAAATTGCGCGTATATCCCGCTCGCCCCGCCGCCACCCGTCATCCCCTATCCATGCATTATTCAGGAGACAGAGAAACGTGCAAGATGAAAAAGTATCAGAAACAAACGCCTCTCCAGCTGTATCGCCCCTTGCTGTCCCTGGTCTTCAGTCGATCCACCGCGATACTGACTTTTTCGCCGTATCGGAAACCGGAATCTTCACAGCCTCGGTGATTTCTTGCCGCGATCGTGAGAAGAAAATATTCAATTCCTTCGATCACCTTTCTCATACTCACACTTCTCCACTTTCGGCACAACGCGGAATCGAATATTCGCAAAGAGAGAACGCAGAAAGCAGAGAGTAGGCACCTTACACACGGTATCAAAAAAATATACAAAAGGGATACCGTACACGCAAAGACACTTTTTGGATAGGAGTTCTTCCGTCCAAGATTATCGATCCCAAATGAATCGAAGTAAGTTTTTCCTCAATACTCGAATTCTTCCACGAAGTCAGCGCGCCGATAAGCAGGGGCGTAAGAGTTGTCGTCAAATCGACTAACGGCGATAGGCGAAACCTTCCGGGTACCGTGACACGCTGGGCTGTTGGACGGGAGTGGATGGGAGAGTCTGGTAACCTTCGGGAATGAAATTTGTCTTTGGTAATCCATTATTGAATAGCACGTGGCCTGGCGTAGGCCCTCGCCAGAAGAGAGAGGGAGAGAGTATCGCGAACGAGAGCGTGGCAGAAGCCAGGAGAGAAGCCGGGGCAAAGGTACAGGTGGTGCGCGGTGCGCGGTGGGCGGACGGAGCATGCATTATGTATAATACATCACGTTATTGGTTCCCTTAGTGATTCCACCCTTGCCTTATCGTATACCACGGCAACGTGGCTCGGCCTAGTAAAACATAAGCATCGGGAAACGATAAATAAAGGCGACGTGGCTCGCATGCTCACCACACACTCCGCTTCTAATACCCATGTGAATTTCCCCACCCCATCCCCGTAACGAAACTCCCCGTTTTAACCCTTCTCTTTTCGCAGCAGCCCTCCTTCAATTTTCAACACGATTCGCGTTTCACGAGGACCGCAGAAGTCGCCCGCGTCTTCGGTACCCCCGAACTTTGAAAGCCTCGGAATTACGAACTTGGTGAAAATTATTTTACCAGATTTTATTTATTTATTTTTTTCAATTGTGCTCAAACTTCGCTGATACAGCGTACCGTCTTCGTCGATTAAATTACTCAAACTTCAGAGTTGCAGCCAGTCGAGCGGTGAATGTAGAACGACTTGGAACCTGGTTTGATAGAAATCCAGGTTACCCTTTTAATTCGTTGATCTGTCGATGACGGCATCTGTACGAGTTGTCGGTTTTATGGGTTAAAAAATTTTCCGCTGCGTACTGATGCCGAATTTCCGATTGCAAGGGAGATTCGTTTCTTTATACTTCGTTATGGATGTTAAATTTGAACGGACCAGTGATGGGTGTGTGGACGGAGTTTATGGGTATCTACACACAAATACGGTGGAGCTATCGCGAGTGTATAGCGGGTAGAATTCGGCCTCTACACGCGAACTCGCAAACCTCTCCGAATGTTCAAAATATTTTAATATACGAATTCACATAACTCAAACCGTTCCCTAAATCATCGCGCTTCGTTTTGCCCCGAGGCGGTGGATGTTTCAATTTCCTTGAGGCGTAATCTGATGGCCCCGAATCCCGGGCGGGTAAAAAGGGAGGGAAGGTAGAGAGGAGAGAGAGAAAAAAAAACGATCGAGGATAAAACGAAGAAGACGGAAAAAGGATGACAACTAAAAAGGGAGGCTGCAAAGAGAGCGCAGAACAGTTCTCCGGGATATCGGGGTTAATTTCTACACGTCCAACGGCTCGAGCTTCGCCCCGTATCGCTATTCTTAGATCAACCCCTGTTTCATTTTCACGTTCTTAACCCAATTACCCTCGTTCGGTGTTTCTCCAAGCTCTAGTTCCGCCGCCCTGTTATGTCCGTGAAATCAATGATGAAATATCAGGCAAAAAAGAGAACTCTGATCACGGGGTGTGAAACTTTTACAATTACTTTTATATCCCATGTGAACAGTTGTATTCAAAAATGTTTGTCTTCCACGATTAATTGCCGATGAGTTTGTGCTTGTTGCGGGTAAACGAAGCTACGCTTTTCATCTTGCCAGTTTGCTTTACGTTTTACCGTCTACTTCGGGTTGTCGTTATTTTCCGAAACGCGTATAAAACAAGCCAAGTACCTTATATACTCGTTGCTGGAAGTGGGTATATTATACACATGGGTGGGTACCGTTTAAGTGAAACGCTAGCTTGCATCGCGCATTTTACGTACGTGCGAAACTGTGCGAAATAGAGAAATGCGAATATTGGCTAAGTTCGTCGTATATGTATATAATTTATGGAGAATAAAAGCTCGCGTGTAACATATTTAAATACATCGTTTAGGTACCTACACGAACTTGCTTATGACTTCAAGCATATGCGTCAGTACAGCTATTACGTGTATAAACTGCCTTGTTGCGCGGAAATGTCGCTTTTGCAACTCTCGTTCCGATGCGGATAATTGATATAACGCGAACCGCGGCGTCAATCGAAGTAATTACAAGTACACATGGTACGACGTGTGAAACGGATGCTGAGTGTTTGTTATCCCGAGGAGGATATTTTTATCGATGTATTTTACTAAAAGAGGGGGAAAATGAAAGAAAAAACATTAAACAAAAAATACAAAAAAGAAGAGGGAAAGAATGAAACAAGGAAAAAGGAAAAAATGGAAATGTAATTTACGCGGACGCCACCCACCCCCGACCCGGGTAGTAGGAGTGATGATGATTGTAAAATCGAAGCGTTAATGGGGATAAGAAAAGGGAGCCTGGCCTCTGCAAGGTTAGCCTCGCGCCCTCCGAAGCCAATAACAATTTCCACCCACATACACGTATCGCGAAACGAAGTGCAGATTTTTATTTTTTTTTTTAATTCTTGCAGCAATTATGCTTCAAATCACACCTAAGATTCCTGTAAAACGCAACTTCGTACGGACTGGAAAGAAAACAATTAAATAAATTAATTTTGCATCGAATTCTAGAGAACAAGAAACGAGAAAATATGTCGGTTGAAACGGCACGTCGAAGTGGTGTCGGATGTATGTACCCACATCTTTTTCGACTTGACGCCGAGCTCCCGAAGTTCTCTATTAAATCATTAAGCGCTAATAAGAAAGGCGAGAGAGCGAAAAAGTACTTTACTTATTTCTTCTTCTCCCCTCGGGTTGCCCGGCGAGAAGAGAAATAAGTAATTAAGTAACGTCTCCGTCTTTATCTTATCTGCCAGGTCGCGACAGTCCAGGTCTCCGCTCTGCCTCCGACAACGCCATCGCCATCGCCGCATTCTCGATATTTTATTTATTTAGATCCAGAGATGAGAAAAAGTAATCAAGGCTTTGCTGATGGAAGATTCTTGCCGCCGTTGTCTCCGCCTTTTCCGCACCCCCGCATCACACGCAATACATTCGTGCAGAGTTTCGCCACGCCGTCCCGTTCTAGGCACCTACAACCGGAACTTTTTCTCCTCATCCCCAGCTCTCTGTTTCCTAATTACGTGCATTTCGTTCTCGATAAACAACAAAAATTAAACTTCTTCCTCTTCTTCGTCTTCTTCTTCTTCTTCTTCTTCTTCTTCTTCTGCTTCGCTCGGCGCCAACACATCGAACCTCCGACGATGCGGCATTAGACTTTGCAGGAATCCACGTTATCGCCGCTACATTCGCACAGCACTTTGCCTTCCATTTTCCATTCCCGTTCTCCCGCATAATTACATTACGATTAGAGCGTCCGTGGAGGCAATAGAATTCTCGAAAATCTTCAGAGACACCGCAACAGCAGCTGTGCGTTTTCACCGCACGTGTAAAATTGAATCATCATTCCCGCTGAAACAAATCGCGCGATTTTTCAATCTGGGAAAAAATTCAAGATCAGGAAATTCAAATTCGAAACACAATTGCGAAACGTACGTACAAAACGCGAAATTTCCAAACTTTTCAATTAGCCGACCAAATTATCCGTGCGGTAATAACATACCCACCCTACGAGCGAAAAAGAGTGACGTACGAAAAAAAAAGGTTATAGGAAAGAATGTTGATGAAGAAACGAGGCAAAAAGTTTGCAATGTCGCTACCTGAATATTTTTTAATACGCCAATCAGTATGCAAAGTAGGCTGCACGACTAAGCGAACGCTCCCTAAATCATAACGGGCACAATTCACAATTTTTCGTTTTTTTTCCCTCTCTGCTGCCATGTCGCCCACTCGGGCTCTCTCTCTCCCTCCCTCTCTCTCTCTCTCTCTCTCTCTGCCTCTCTTTTTTCTCCAGGAACGCCGCCACCTCGTCCCCATTATCATGCGGAGTAAAAATATAAGGCGGGCCACGTTTAAACGAGACCCTGGCGATCAGTGTAGACTCTTAAACACCCCGATTAGCTGGCTGTCAGGAGCAGCCCACCCTCGAGCCACCCCATTCTTTTCTTTAATTCGTTTTTTTCCTCCTCTTCTTTCTCAGCTTCGTCTCCCTTTCCTTCCTTTTTCTTTTTCTTTTTCGTTTCTCTCTCTTTTTTTTTTCTTCATCGAGTCTGAGGTAATTAGGGTGGCATCCCTGTGCAGTCAGCACCCCGACCCCATCCCGCGATCCGAGCGATACCCTCTCATCGCCGCCCCCGCGCCATCCTGAACTCTGCGTTTTAATGAGATTTAGGACTCTGTTGCTAGCTAAATCTTCATAAGGCTTCATAAGGCGTTATGAGATTGGCCTTATTCCGTTTCTCCCGACTTATGAACACCCCGACGATCTTTCGTATCACCGTCTGCGCTCCTTCGACACCTCCGTCCCCGTTCAAACACTCGGCGGTCGTTTTTACTCTTCTCAATGAACCACCAGTGCACGGTTCTTGTCAAAACCAAAATCCTCTCACAAGTTTACGTTTGAACTTATTGTTAGTAAAATGGAGCTAGACGAATATTGAGACTTTTACCAACGTGTGTACAGCATAAATCTGAAAAATTACTAATAAACCCACAATGGGAGCTTCAAATGGAACTTTTTTCAATTCTCCGAATGTGACCTGAAGTTTTTAACGATGCGGGCTCATTTTTTTTACAGCGTTTTATCGTAGATAGAAATATTTGGATACATCACGAATCGAGATTTGTTCTACACTCGTACGCTTTATCCCGCCAGCATGAAAGCTCCAGGGAAAATTTTACAGACAAGCTAAAAATGAGAAAACAGTCGAGTGTCCAGGGGAAAGAAAAGTGGGCTTATCCTGGGAGGAGATGCACGGTATTCGCGGTGAAATTTTCGCCTGTAAGTTCGTACACGGTATGTAATACACAAGCGTGAGGATGGCCGGATCAGCGTGGCGAGAAGGCAACAAAGTAGCTGCGAAACTTGGCGTGTATGTGCAGCGTGGAGATAGAGAGTCGGAAATATAAGGAGAGAGGCAGAGGGGTAAAATGCGAACCGCAAAGTGCGACTGCCCGGCGAATTCATCCCGGGGCTTAGCGAGGTCCTCTACTCGCTACTCGCGTTTGCCGACGGCGAAGTTGTCCAGGGCTTAGGACGAGGTTACGGCGACCCGGTGACCCTCTCGTAGCTGATTCCCGGGGAAGAGAGACGCGGATATCGCAATCTCGGGCGGTGCCCCCTTTGCCGTAATTTTTTCCTTCGTCTCGGTTTCTTTTCTCTTGGTTCCTATTTTTTTTTTTTTTTTTTTTTCTCACAGCTTTCGCCTTTCTCGTCGAAATATTAGCATCGCCCTGAATTTAAAATAATAGTACATTGTTAAACCAGAGGAGGACATAGGTTTAAATCAATACAACAGGTACTCAGATACGGTGATAGGAAAGACTAAAGTGAGAAGAAAAATTGAAAGATCGATTAAGTTTTTAACTTGTTTGACGTCCTGGGGTATAAATGACTCCACGCTTTTTCTTCGTTAATTTAAAGTACCTGAATCTTAAAAAAATCGGGTCTGTCGCGCCATCTGGCATTACAGTGAAACTTCTTTTAACGAACACCTCCCAATAACGGTTTTCTCTTTACAACGGGCAGTGTGAAAATGTTAACGTTGTTCTGAATAACGGACTCTCCTCAATAACGAACAATTTTTTCAGTCCCGAAAGTGTCCCCGCTATTTAGAAATTTTACTGTATCATATTTTGTTGTATAACCTATTCAGTTGTAAAAAGTAACCTTTTAAGAACTGTGAAAAAAAATGTGGAAAGTGAAAATATTTAACAGCTTATCTTTCATAACGAATTTCTCACTGGAGTACAAACCACCTTATTGTGTCAAGTGTGTGATTCTACAGAAGTGTGTCAAACAACTTACTTTGATAATGAACTTCCGTACAAGTAATACAAAAACAAATATTCTCATTTACATCGGCATCGACGAATATGGGAAAGCAATCTACTCTAGTCCGTTGTAGAAAGTTTGCAAATTGCGGAAGTACTCTGTGCATCAAAGGGTTTGGGGGCTGATATGAATTCCCTTTTACCGCGTGTACCTGAGCTGTGCAGAGAGGGAAGTGAATTGATAAATGGATATGTATAGATAGGCAGACGTAGAGACAAAGGGACGAGTGGCGAGGGGTGGGAAAGGGAGGGGGGGGGGGTAGATCCTGAGTCAATTTTCGCAACGCGGTTAGCGACTTATTTATTGGCAAACGTCCGGAGCCAATGGCAATCCATCGATCCGTGGCAAAAGCTCTGCGATGGCCTGAAGGCTTCGCCTAGCTACCACCTTCGATGTAACGCGCTAACCATCAAACGTAAACGTCGAGGGGCTGAGTTAGCGCTAAGCGAAAATCTCCGGGAATGAATTACGCTTAATTCATCCTCATTCCGGGCGGAACCTCCTTTTCCGCTAACCAGAAGACTGCGGCGGCTTTCCTACCGCTGGCGTTTGCCCGAACCGCGATACATCGCGCATTTATGTTATAACACACAACGGGACGAAAACGTAGACGTAATTCGTGGATATACGCGATTAGAGAAACGAGTTTCGTGAAAATTGGTGGGTGGGTGGTGGTGGGTAAAAGTATAGAAAGATTGGAAAAATAGAAGGATCGCAGTATTGAATTTTGAAATGTTGAAAGTTAGAATATACCCAGAAAATTTAAAATATCTAACGCTGAAGTACTAAATATGTGATTCTAAAGATTCTACGTTTGGCCTGCACATTTAGATTTTCTACAGTTGAGCCTCGCTTACTCTCCGCATTCTCCAAATCGAGTCGCTGTTAATATTTGAATAGATGGAGTCCAGCGATTGCGATTGTTTTATAGATTAATAATTCTGGCAAATATTGAAGCGATCGCCTCTCTTTGTCATTTTCTTCTCCCTGTTCAGCTACGGCAGTCGATTTGAAATAGATTTGACATTTTCGGCTCACGAGACCTTTATGATCGCTGCCGAGTTGAACCGCGGCGACTGACAATCCGCAGCCGAGCCGCGGAATCGCTTGAAACACGTGTGAATTAGTCTCGTGCCGCATTGCGACAATGGAAACTCTGAATTAATCCACTGCTTACGTCGACGTGGGTATAAGGTATATAACTACGTAGGCAGAAACTCCATTAATGGTCACGTTATAGCTATCTGTTTCTAAGGCTTGGAAACTTTGCGAATTTCAATTCGGCGAAGTCGTTTCTCGGTGAATTTTTATTCTACTTTATTCTGCTTCGACGAAATTTTGTCCGCAATACAAAATCAAGTAATTGCCGGTTTTATTTTGACTACATTTTTCCTCGCTCAATAAATCTTGCAAATATATTTCATTCGCAAAAAATATTTACTCAGTAATCACCGATGATTTCGTTTATTATCCTTAAATCACCTAGAACGTTAAGTTTGTTGCTTTTTAGCTGTCCGACAGATAAAGATTCTTTCAGGTCGTACTAAATTTCGAAAACCCGGTTTCTTATCAAAATTAAACTATGATGATCGCTTAACCGCTTCGAAAAAAAATGTATTCGAAATAATAGAAACATCATATTGAGCTTAAGCTACACCGCAATATCTACTATGTCCTTTCTGTGTTAGACAAGTTTTTAATTTTCTTTCTCATGATATAATCCTTCACAAGCTGTCAAAGAACTATTGTATCGGGTATAGAATTTATTTAATGCAGGTGAATTGAAATTTTTCCTTTCCGAATGAATTATCAGCTCCTCGTAATTACAAAAAAAAAAGAATTTCTTTGATCCGATAAAGTTCCGTTGAAAGCGCAGCGCCATTTTATGAAATCAAATAAGGTAAGTGTACCAGATATCGACCCTGTCCCAATCATTGACCTTTTTTAGTTTGGGTATCTGTTTGATCCTTAGTTATGAAATTACCGAAAAATAAGCCATCGAGTAATTCTCAAATTGTACCGTCAATTTACAATTTTAGAAAATAAAAAGGGTCTATAATTGGGTCCACACCAGTCAATATCTGGTACACTGACATTAGGTACTTTTATTGGTTTGTCAAGAAATAATTTTCCTCTCCTGACGGAAGTTCTCGAAGCGTGGTTTCGAGCCTGGTTGACGTCGATGATAGAAAACCTGGAGAATCTCTGCAGCCGTGCGCACATCGCGTATCCTCTTAATTCGGGTCGAAGTCAATTCATACTTAGCGGTTTAGACACCGGCATAAAGATGCGGTCTGAGCGCTCAACGGGGTGGCAGTTATCCGGATCGAGTCCCGGAAGGCTCACCTGCTGGGCTACCGTTCGCCCCTCACAGCGTGGTCCAAATGCCGCCCCGCTTTTTTGTTGTTCAAAAGCCCGCCTACGAGGAGTTAATGCGGGCTGTCAAAATCCGGGCTTAGATGGATGCGGGCCAGCGACGGCCGAGTTAGAATTTCTGTTACCGTTTGTCCGTACGTCGGTATCCTGGAGCAGCTGAGGCCCTCGGTGCGACCGGAAAAAAAAACAGCCTGAGAAAATACAGGAGTAGAGGAGCTTTTTCGAACGAAAAGAAAAAGGTGAAACAGGTCAAACTCGCCTCATAAAAGCACGAAATTCCGCTCCGCGGAACTCGCGTATGGAATTATGACGGAAACAATTTACGGGCTTTCCTCCACCGCCGGCGTGAAGGGCAGGTATCACCGCAGGGTTAGGATCGAGGTGCAAGCTCGGCCCTAAGCCGCAATAAGTTGAGGGATGAGCCAGGGATGTGGCCGGAACGCGGCTCGCATACCCGATATCATTTTCTAGCCAGGCTCTCGCGCCTTCGCCTTTTTTTCTTTTCGACGAAATAATTCCAATTTCGGGTTATTTCGAATTTTGATCCATTCTCGTCGAGCTTCCAGATGCAATGAATGAAAAACGCCCGCCGCGTTCCTTCCCGTTGCGGCTTCCTTCCCAGCTCCGGGTTGGCTAACGACTCAGGCGTTGCGGTTTCCGTGCCTTGGTTCCGTGGTCTCGGTCCCAAGTTGCTGGAAGGGCTTCACGGGGAGTGAAGACGGACGTCGCGACGCCCCCATAAATCCTGAGCTTACCCGCCGACGGCGAGAACCTCCATCCCTGCAGCCTTCCAGGGTGGGTTTCAACTCCGCGTTGCGGGGGGCTAAAACTCTCTCAGATGCCACGACAACTTTGATTACTACGCCGAGGCTTACCCGTCTTACACTTACTCCGAGGATACACAGATTCCGCGTAGCCGTTCTACCGTCACTCCGACGCTCGTGCTTTTCAAGAATTCACTGTTACGGGAATGAATTTCGCGACATTTCGTGCGAATTAAGGCTCAAAAATAAACATTTTCGAAGTATACGTTCACTTTTTCTTTTCACTTTCACCGACAAATTCATGAGCAAATTTTATTCCAAGTACACCTTTTTTTCACCTGAACGAAAGAATCTTGCTTCAAACTTTGGAAAATTTTAGGACTTGTGTTAGCGCATTTAAAAGAATTTTGAAAATATACGAAAAATCCGCAACTTCAAAGAGAGTGAGAATTACATGGAGTACAAGTATATTTTTACTCTAGTGTTTCCATCAATTTTTTTAACTTTTCTTAACTACCGCTCAATTAGCACAATTGGAAACTATCACTTACCAAAGTTCGAAACGATTTCATTACTCTCGAAATAAAGGTACGTTGAAGTACGATATTCTTGTTCCGTCGGTTCAAAATTATAAAAAAAGAAACCCTGTGCTATAGGATGAAAGAATATCTGTTCAAAGAAGTAGGTATTAAAAGAAACGTGTCGTCGAAGACCATTGAATCGTCTGAAGAGTACTCGTTAAAAAATGTTAATGTAATACGAAAGAAAAAAACATCAGCATTCAAAATTCGAGATAATAAGATTCATCTTTACAAATTCGACGTTATTCACGAGTCGTACACTATTTTTTTTTTTTTTTGTTTCTTTTCTTCTTCTTACATTTTTCTTTTTACGTTCACGAGGGAAAAAATATAACTTGTCGTATATTTTAGCCGACTGCCGAGGGTTAGACGACCGTGTGTAAGTATTCGAAGCGTCTGCACGGTACGGAAAAATAATTAAATCTCTCGCGGGAGGTGAAATTCTCCGACGGTCTGACCGTACGAGGAGCCTACTACTTCCAGCCTTAATTACCCTGCAACGGCGTCATATTTTCCAAGGCGAGCCAGGGTGGGGTTATGGTTTAGTCGAACGGTTCGCTGCTGGTTTGAAAATGCACTGGCGGAACTTTTCTCGGCTCTAGACTAATTTCCTGGGCGCTTCGCGTACGGCAACATGCTGCAAACAAACAAACTTCATCCTCGGGGTGTAACTTTCCCCTAGAGAGGGCGTCCTGTATATAGTCGAACCCGGGGCCACGCACTCGTGCTCGCGTAAAAACGGCTCGAATTATGAAGGCACGCCTCTCCATTACGAAACAAATTAAAAACTAATTAAAACAACTGGGGGCTTCCAGCGTTTCCTGAGTGGCTGCCTGCCTGCCTGCCTTGCTCAAGCGCCACTTATTGTTAACTCAAGCTCTCGTACCTGACTGTCACGTGAGTACCTGCAAATTGGTTGATATTTTTTTTTTTTTTTTTTGGTATTTTTTTTTTCTCGAAAGCGAATTTCCTTAACTGCGCAAGCTTTATTGTCGATTATAATCGTGTAGATTAAAAGCTAGGAAGCTTAGTTCGGAGCTTGACTCGAGCTCCGGGATGCAGCTTACGCGGCAATCAGCAAACCCCTGATTAGGTACGCAATTGTTTGTCTCTCAAATCACAAAGCAGCCGGAAGTTTTGGCCTGAAAATGTAGGCTGCGTTACAGAGGTTCGCCTAAACCCGGTATCATCGCGTCATCCGTGTTGCATGGTTTTGTCGTTGTTGAGAGTGAAGCAACAAGTTCGTCGAATGGGTGAAAAATGAATTTCGGTAATCGAAGAACACAGACTTGACGAAAATATCATCGAGATCACGAAATTCGAATGAAACATCCAGCTTAAAATTATCTAAAAAATATCGCTGATCCGTGAATCTCGGTAGAAATCGAAACTCGCTTCGTCGAACGTACCTGTAACCCGTCAGGCAGCTTCTGATACGTTAATTTGAAAATTAAAACGAGCGTCGACAGTCCTGCAAGCAGTTGAGCTTCGCGGCCACGGAAAGCCCATTAATTAATGGAAGGCTTCACTTCATTTTGTGATAAATAAATAATCGGGCAACGGAATCGCTCGGCTCGCAGGCGAGGCGTCGCTCAGCGTCGGGGTGAGGTCGAGGACGGGAGTGCAGGTCGGATAACAGGACGACGAGACGGACCTGGAGCATGTTAAGTATTAACGTCGTCTCCCCGGCGTCACACACGACGTGCCCAAAGGCCGGAAGCCTCGAAGGCGGGCGAGCTGACCGTTGGAAACTAATTTTCAACCGTTCTTTTTTTTTTCTTTGCATAAATATAAGCGATTTATAGATCTTTTTTGTAGAAACGCGATTGCTCTGTAGTGAGAGAAGATTGAGAAAGAATTGACAAAATGACAAGTTTAAGATGCCGAAGTTTCAGGTGTGACAAATGCAAATATTTTGTTATTCTTGTAAGAAACAGAGGATATTACTTTGGTACTGCAATATAGTGTCAAATTAGTTTTAACAGGTTAAATATACCTTTCAGAAAAACGCGTGAGATTTCAATTTGCGCATGTGAAATTCACCTTTCTGTAAGAATTTCTGTTTATTTCCTTGAGAGTTTTTTCTTTCCCCATTATTTATTTCTTTTTTTTTTACCACTTGAAGGAAGTATTCGTTCGTATAATCATCGTTGATTAAAATATGAGCGATGTAATGCAGGCTGAAATTTGCCAATATTCTCGTATAATACGTGTAGATTGCACAATGAACATAGTGTGCGAGAAACTGACAATTCGAACACTCGATTCGAGCGAGTAATTGACAAGCGGAGAGATTGACTGGCTCGAGTTCGAGAGTTAATTTCATCGTTAACCTGGGCTACGATCTTGCAGGAAAACGGGTCTTCGTGCGAGGAATTAAATTTTTGGGATATTAGCGAGATTCGATGAAAAAAACTCCGATCATTGGAGAACCGATCGAAAGAACGAGGAGAAGAAAAATCGATCAATAATTAAATGAAGGGAATTGAAACTGTCGCGAAAATATTTCGAGGCGAGACTCGCTTTATCCGTAACTGGAAAGAGCCGGAGGATTGCAGCTTCACGTCGTTCGGGAATTTGGCAGCCGATATACGCGAATGAAACTGCAAATTAAAAATCTCCCTTTGCAGACGAGATGAGCGTAAGCCGATGTCACATATCCACCTGACTGCTCGCTACCCGTCTGTCTAAAAGCAATGCGTCACGACGCTAATGAAAAACTTCATCTAGCCGCCGCCGACGTCGCAGACCGACGTTAACGAGAAAACTGCTCTCGCAGTTTCCCGGCGATCCTATGCAGCTCGTGACGATGTACGCGAAAGTAGCTCCGGATAACGAAGACTGAAAGAGGGGTAAACTTGAATAATAGAAATTCTTTTTTAACTTCCCACCATTATTTTTTACCCTCGGATTATCACCCGCGGAAATCTGTTTCACCGAAAAGTGTCACCCGTGTTATTCCGAATTCGAGAGAGCGGAATATCATGCGTTAATTGTAACACCTCAACGCATTTTTAAATCGAACCTACACCGCGAAATTTTTGTTATAATTTCAAACGGTAACTCAGTTTACAAATACATAACGCTAGACGTATGAAATCTACTGCTCTTTCAAAAGTCAGAGGCGTTTGAAAAGTGTCTCATTTGCGCGTCGTTATCGTGACGTCACTGTTCAGTAACACCTAACCTAAATACCGAAGCTTAATGACGTCGGGAAAATGACGCGTATTCAAAAAGCGTTTCAATTCTCGAAACTTCCCAGTTAGGTACGTTTATCAAGTTTTAAAACCGCGTTTCGGAGGTACGAATAATATCTACGAACTTGACGCGTGGCAAAGAGATTTTCGAACCTAATCGACGTTTTCCGCAATCCCGATGCTGCGTGCAATTAAAGATGATATTGTAAAAAAAAAATCGGGGCACGAAGCGTTCGGCTCGCGATCGAATTGGTCGACGTGATTGGAAGGAGACTTGGACAAATGCAGGGGGAGAGAGAGACGGAGGCGAGGAGAAGGAGAGACTGCGTCATTAGCCATTCCGATCTCGTCGGGCGGAAATTATGTCCAGCGCGACGCGAGTCGCTCTCAATATCCTCCGCACCCTGCAGCCCCGACACCACGCTCTCCGTTTTCCCGCGGGATTCCTTCGCTTCCGGTTTCCGGGACAGAAACGACTACGGTATGATTGGTTCGCCGGACTCCGCAACGGACGGATACAGGCGGAATGGACGGGGCATGCGGAAGCCGAGCTACGTCTCTCTATAGATCCGAGAATAGTGCAGACAGACTCTTTCCCGCACGATTGCGGCCAGAATAAATTGCAGATAGCGAAACCCGCCTCTCGTCTCCCCTGCTGCTGATCATCCCGATGCGTTTCTCTGCACCCTCGCCCCTTGAAATTGTAAGACACTTTTTTTCACTGCGTTTTTATGCGCCGGGAGTTCGTAAATTTCTGTGGATTCTCCGGTGAACGGAAATCGAACGTCAGAAACATTTCTAAGATATAATTTGAATTCAGGTCAAACGTAATTTTCGTCATTTATAATGTCAATTTCGGCGAAGATTGGTTAATGTATTTTAAGAGGGTGCAAAATCGGTGAATTTTTATCCTATCATTATTTATACAGAGGATTGTAAGCGGGGGATTCGAATTCAAAAGAGTTTTTCGGTTATTCTACAAATTTAGCAAGCATATAACTTTAACGGCGGGTTGAATCACATTCGTGAATCGCGTATCACAACTAACAGGTATTCAACGTTCGGGAACAAAAAACAAAATTTTATGTCTCTCTTGCGGGAGATTTACACGTAAACGATCAAAGAACGACTAGGCAAAGCGTCGCTTGGGCAGCGGAAGTCTTTTAATCGTAGTCTTCAAGAGGAAGCGACTGTACCTATGAAACACCTTCGACAATATCACGTGAACGTGAAGTTTATCGATTCCGATCATACGCGGTTGCTCGGGCAAACTTGTGAGCTCATTTAATCCCGACACAGAGTGACAAGCACGAAGAGCTGGACTTCCTACCACTTCCGGTCTAACCGATACGTTTAAATGTCCAACAAGGTCTTAGATCTTTGCAGCACGTACGTATATGCGTTGCTACAATTAATTACTAGCTGCCTTATGGAATTGAAGAAAAAGAAACATAGTTTTTGATTTGACATGAAATTCAAAATCCGCAACGAGCGATTATCTCGAATGGAAAATCGCAAGCTAATGAAGATTTACTTGGCGTGGCGCGTGCTACTTGACTTGACACCGCGTTTGGAGGGTTGAAAAATTTAAAAAACGAATCGTCTAACCAGCCGCGTCTATCTCGGATACGCGGCGTACACCTTGTAGGGTTGTAAATAATTCGTCGGTGAATAAACAGCGTCCATAATCCAACAGTAGCTGCAGGCGGCAGCGGGTTGACGGTGTAACGGCGTAACGGCGTAACGGCGTAACGTTGGACAGTAGCGAAGGGCTCTTAGGAGTGACAGATAAGGGTCTGGCGGGTCGGTGCTCGTCGCGGAGCGTGGATTCGGGTTTTCACACCTTCTGCCGGACGTTTCCGGGTGACGTAAGCCACGATCAGCAATGCTAATTTTTAAGCGGCCGCGGCATTAATTCTAATTAAATATATTCAGGGATACCCGGGCGATAGCGGGCAAGTGCCAATTTGTACGACGCCTCGGCCTCGAGATAAACCCAAGCCGCGTGCTCGTCGGGCAATTTGCGTCTAGCCGCTGACCGTCGTCGTCCCGTCGTCAATGCTCCTTTTTTCACACGCTGCACGCGCTGGAGACCGCAGTGCGTTAAGTTGGATATTTCCGAGCACACGGCGATTAACGCGCGGCCAAATCCATCCGCGGAACGAATCGACGATTGCTTTCCGCGAGCGGATTATTCTCACGTTATACATAACCGCGTGTAAATATGTGTGTGTGTGTAGATGGGCACATGTGTGCGAGTATAATATCGACACATTCTCGAGCTGGGCATTTTAATTCGTGATAAGTAGGTGGGTTCAACACTGACGGAACAGAGCTGGTATAATAATGCACGTAGGTACGGATGATTATATTCTTGAATATTAAACAGATTTCTATTGAACAAATCGTATTTGATATGGTAATAAGATGGTGAGCGGTCGTTTTTCGCTACGCGGACGCGATGCGGTGATTAAAGGATATACGTATAAGAGATACCGTACAACGTGTATAAAAACACTCAATACGAGACTAGTCAAGATCGTTTGTCCGAGTGATAAAATCGACATTACTAATCTCCGCATCGAGATTAAACGTCGTAGTACTTTGTCACCTGTCGCCTTGAGTCTGTCGATGTTGTAAATAAAAAAATAGAGAGAGAGAGGGAGAGAGAGAGAGAGAAAAGAAAACCGATTGCCAAATCGTCGTGTCTATTGCGGTACTTTGACGCAGGCGGCATTTGATTGCTTGGTTACTTTCAGTATTCTCTTTCAAGACTGGATGGATAGATTCGAAAGTAGGCGACAAAGATTTGACAAAAAATCGGTTTCGTTGAGAGACGCTTACGGAAATGTATATCGCAATTTGAAGCTTCCGAAGGGTTGGACACCTGAGCAGAGAAGGCCGAGGCACCTGTGCCACCTGCCTTCTCCGTAAAACGCATCCTCACTTTGACGCCCCTAACTTTTGACCGCTTATCAAGATCCAGACCAGCAGTCTGACTCCCTGGCTATTCGGATCCTCGCTGCGCGGTTGAAAAAAGGATAATAAAGAACAATTCTCTGTCCACGTCTTCCGATAGATGCATAGATAAATATCGCACGAAGATTCATCCCCGCAGGAAGAAATGCGCATCTTCTACGGTACCGAAGGATCTGTGGCTCTGCGGCGGCGGGAGAACGAAACAGGAAACACGTCCTTCTGGTTCGTGCACGCAGCTCTGGACATCGTATTCCTCTAAGAATCGGGCAGCGGCGAACCATGCACCTTCTTCTTCTCCCTCTCGATCATTACCATTTAAATGTATTCACGTTTAGTTGGCGGCAAGCGAGCCAGTCAGCCAGCGTACAAGAGAGAAGAAAACGAGAGAGAGCTGACTTCGCGTCTCTCCGACTCCTCCTGTGCAAGTTCCTCCTTCGTTAGAGCAACCAGCTCGAGTAAAGGCCGAGGCTCGGCTTCTCTTTCTGGTTCTTCTTCCATCGGCAGGAATCCCCGTCGATATGACGACGGCGCCAAGTGTCGCGATTAATTGAAGAGTCCGAAGCGAAAAAGGATGTCAAGAAACTCAACAGCGGTGAAATTTCCCAAACTGAGTACCCATCTGGCTTCAGCCTGAAGGACTGACAATGAGACCGGGAGTCGCGTTTATCGCATAAACAATCGGACCAAGTGCGGAATGAAAGAAGTGGAGACGCATCGAGTTCCAAGGATGGGATGAAGAAGAGGAACGTCGAGGAGGATCCAAACACGGAGCTGTAACCGAGGAAAGATTCGCCCGTCCCTCCGTTTTGTAACGAGGTGCAGTTCAGCCCGTGTGAACGGTTCACCGCTGTCCATCGGCAACGATTCTTCCAGGTCTCGATCTTCGCTCCGGGCATTTACGTCCGTTTGTCCACTTCCAGACGGGAGACGACGCTATGCAAATGCGACAAGGGACGCAATACGCAGTGAATCCTGTCGCGGGGAGAGAGGATCCCGGATTTATCAAGACCCAAGAGCCGTTCGGAGCCAAACTTTGCCGATTCGCTTCTGGAAATATTAACCACGTCGGAGCCAGTTTTCTATCCAATTATCCTTGATTGTGAAAAAAATTTCAGAGTCCGTGGTAACGAATATTCAGATCACAATACTCAGGGTTATAGAAGGAGATACATTTTTTCAGAAAGACGCATGCATAAGGCGCTTCTTTAAGAATTATTTATGTGCAAATCTGAATGTTTTTATTCGCGACCAGATAAGTGTACCGAACAATAGCTCGTTGGGGATTTTCGATAAGATAATTTTCTTTTCTTTTCTATTTGTTTTTTCTTTTTTATTTATTTATTTTTTTTTTTTGCCAGTTTCAAAAATAAAAGAGGCTTTTCAGACTTTTGAACGCAAAGGAGCCTGGCCATAAGGATCCATGGAAGCTGGGGCTGCTTATCTCCAGTCTTGGATCTAATATAAATACGTCCGAAAAAATATGGCGCTGTAAGTTAGACCGGTCGGCGAGCCCTGGAGGCGGGTTGGAAAATGAATGAAAATTCCAGTTTGTAAGAAGACTTGAATCCTTTACCGGGGCGACTCTGAACGGCCGCTTCGGACGAAGGGAGTAGGTGGTCCCCGGATGCGGATCGTCGTGGGACCCTCCCCGACTTTTTCCCAATTTAACCAAAACCCATTTCTTACATCTCGGCCTTTTTCAAGAAAGGGGGAGGGGGAGGTAGGCAGATACAGAATCGGGACTCGTAACTCGTCGGCTCCTCGAGTATAGGTATAGCTGGCTGCAAGGTAGGCCTTAGGATTATTCCGAAGGCGATATATACGCGACCTTTTTTTCTCCCCACTCCGCGTGATTCTGCGTCTTTCGAGAGAGGGGAAAAAGAGAGAGTGAGAGAAAGATTCATTCAATATTTTGGGATTATTGGGAATAACTTTTGTGTTCAGATTGTAACAAAAAACAAAAAAACTTTAGTTACAATATATTTATGTAAAGTATATTTGAACAGCTGTAGGCGACTCACACTCGCGTCCTTAGCACCATTTCGCACGAGACACACATGACCCAAAATATGTTAGTTTCTTTATTTTAACTTGTCGCCGTATTTCACTCATAAAGACTATATATATTTTTTTACGATCGCGAGATGAAATTTGCTTGGAACTATAATAATAGCGGTGCTTGTATTTCAAAATCACACGAATCAAGGCTGATGACCGATTTTCACGATGTATAAAATTTGTTTCGTGTCTTTTTTCCTCGTTTTTTTTCCCCCGCTGTTTTAGACTTCACTGGGTACACACCGCTATCTCATATCGCCTTGCGTATATTCAGATTTCAGACACACACCTGCCTGTCTGTCTCTCTGCCTGCCTGCCTAAGTTTTACTCGTCTGAGAAAAGCTGTTATACGGCGTTCGGTTCCGACACAAGATTCCTGAAAACCCGCCGAAGGCACCGTGTGTGGATAAAATGAACACGCGACGCAGACACTCAGCAGCAGCAACAGCAACAGCAGCACCTCGTGAATCCCACCTTGCAAGGTCTCCGGAATAATCGGAACCGATTACGCCACGATCCACCTTTTGCTCCCTGTAAAAGAATCACCTGGAGCCGAAGGTAACCGCATAGCTGTATGGATCGGCTAGATTTGCAATTCACAAAAAAATACCACCCCGTCATTGAATAGGAATGCCTGGAGACTTTTCGCCGAATGGAATAATTGTTTCTTGTCCGTCGACAATTAATCTCTCACCCACTCCACTCTCGGAGTGTGAAACTTGCACGATAAGAAATTATTAAAACATTTTCTATGTCCTGTTCCTGCCCCTCAATTATCGCCAAGTCGGTCAGACGGCTCGTTCGAATGACGAATGGTTTTCTTTAAATTTCAAACAATTGAAGCCAATTGCATTCCGTTATTATATACGCCGCACGGCTGAGTGACGTTGAGAAGATGTAATGTTTTTATGCAAATTAACCCCTCGACACTTCGTCCGTATATCAAATTTATACGATAAATCAGGAGCGAAGGATGTATTCCGCAGCCTTTTCTGTCGTTGTTTCGTTTTGAAAAATTCTTGACTTACTACGCCTGTTTTCTCGAGCGTTGAATGCAAAATCACGCATCGATAAACGAGAAAAACTCTATTTACCTGTTATCATTTTATCGTGTCAAAATTATTTTCAAAGCGTTTCATTTGCTTACCGCTGTATTCAGTTTCTCGATTTACCGTGTGATGCTTTAATGATTGACGCAATTCTCGAAATATCCACAATACCGTGGTACCTGTAACGTCAAAGCTGGCCCATAACGCCGAATCAACTTGACCGTAAACACGGACGTTTTATCCATAAGCTATTAAGTCCCTCCGTGTTACGGTATACGAAGGAAAACATTTCTGACTCAAAGTATAGACCGTAAATCATTCGCGAGGTGAGATCCATTCATGCACAGGTCTTCTTCTTTAACCGTACCATAAAACTCCGATACGGACTTGGAGTCGCCGCTTGGGCGGTCCCACGGCTGTATTAATTTCAATATAAAATACGGCGTGAAGGATTTCTACTTATCAGGACTTTCGTCTTACTCGGACGATTCGGAGGGCGAAGAAAGGGTGATGAGTGAAAAAAAAAAACAAAAAAAATAACTACCGTTCAAAGAAACGAAGAGGGAATAAAGAAGAGCATAATTCTACTGATAATGTAACCCGAACTTCGAACCTCAAATCTAGTCACCCTTTCTTCTGTTTCGAGCAATAAATCTTTTCACCAGACAACAAATCACACCGATGACTATATTGATATTCTAATTTTTCAAGCGGATGAAATATTAAGTAAAAACAAACGCGTGGTTGGGTAAAATATGTATGTAAAATTGATTATCGAGATTATAGCGTAAGTCCGGTAGATCGTGATGTGGGTATATTTTTTCATAAGATTTAGATAACATCACAATCGCCAGCGTGAATATATATTTTACGAAAAAACCACAAGATACCTTTTGTGTAGTTTTTGTTTTTTTTTTTTTTGCAGCCAATGCGTATTTGAAAAATATCTCACGAAATACTGGATTGTGTCAAATTTAACAACATAGCTTTTTTGTTAAGAATGAATCAATCTACAAAAAAGGTATCTTGTGGTTTCTTCGTAAAATATATAGTTACACTGGCAATTATGATCTTATCTAAATTTTACGAAAAAAGAAAACCTCAAACAAATACATAAAATCGACTTGCGCTACCTCTAAATCTTGGGTAAAAAATTTTTCCGCATGCAGGCATTATTTTTTCGTCATTTCGAATCGTTTTTTCACTACCACTTTGTTTCGAAAAAAATAATGATTTTTTTGAATCACCCTAATATATATATATATATATATATATATATGGATAGATACAGATATATATAGAGACAGAGACAGAGAGAGAGAAAGCCGCGTGTTTCCGCGAGACAATGTCTGGATGTTTACCGGGTTTTACGAGTCGTAAAGGCAGTCGTGCTTTCCACAGTCTTAGCTGCCACTCTTCCTCGCATCTCCTCGGAAGCGAGCGAGAGGATCCGGCGCCCGAACCGCGGGTGATCCAGCCTCTCCCGATTCACGCCTCGTCCCGCGTTCGCTCTAAGCAGGCTAACTGATAATAATGCCGGTTTTATTGTACAATAACCCTTAAACGCGGCGATAAAATACCTCTTTATGGCATCAAAAATGAAAGAGCCAGAGGCGGGCTCTCTCCCTCTCCCTCTATCTCTCTCTCTCTCTCTCTCTCTCCGACGTTTCAGTAGTCTCAGTCAGCGGGGACTCGGCGCCAGGCGATACTCGAGACGCCATCTCTCGACGGCGTCCCTAACTTCCTTGGCTCTTTCAGGGAAGCTCGAAGCTCGGCGAGCAAGCCGTCATCCGGCTTACCGTCACTCCCACTATTCACTGGGATTTTCAGCAACGCTGCGCTCGCCGTAATGCGAACAATTTATGCGATAGCTTCGTTAATACTCAATGAATATTAATCGTTTGTCAACGAATCGGCCGTCAGTACGACAGAACGGACGGCTGTGACTTTAGTGTAATTTGTAATCAAACCGCGTAAAAATACCGCCCCTCCTTTTTACAAACTTTGATCATCCTCGATGGGTCAATGGCGCGCGTATTATACACGCGCACGAGCTTGCAGCATGTGTGGTTTTGCATTAATGATGGGTTACGTTACACGTTAAAATGCGTAATTATTATCGCGGTGGAGAGAGAACGAGAGACTGTGCTTTTTTCTTTTTCTTTTTTTTTTGTTTCTTTCTTTGCTCATACTTATTGTACAGAATTTTCAGACTCGCGTCACCGTGTCGAATTCATCAACAATCCGCCGTTTTATATTAACGCGGACGGATGTGAATTCCACTGTTCGACGTTTATTTTTTCATCTTCTTTTTCTTCTTCCTAGAAATTCGTTTGTCTCGTTTCTTTAATTTTTTTTCTTACTTCTCCTTCTTCTTTCGTTTCCTTCTTTGCTTGGTATCTGAGACGGGTGAGTTAGGTATGTTGAAACTCTATACGAACCTACACGAAGACAAACTCATCCGCGTCCCGCTAATGACAGACCGAGATTTTTTACTACTCGCTTCTTAATTTCAAGAATATTATATATGTATAATGTTACCTGTGAGATTATTGTAATTTACCGTCTTTTAATTACGCGTCTTGACATCTATAATCGCATATCATATCTATCGTCTACCGCATCGTGATATCGGGATAAACGGTGTTGAAAAAGAAAATTAAAATACCATAAAGATGGAAAAAAAAAGATGGAAAAAAATTGACACGTCACGGATACTGACAGGCAGTAACAACCTTCCCATACATACCATATATACACGCGTATAAATTACCTGAAACTTTATTCCTTCGTGCAACTTTGAACCTGATCAATTACATCTCATTGCCATATATAGGTGCGTGTCGACAAAAAGAAGGGAACAAAATTGTTGAATACCATTGTCATGATTTTATTCTTTCCTTTGCAAGTACCCGTAATTTATTCACTTTTGTTACGTAATTTTTTTTCTCAAACCGCACGATGTACACATTCCGTTAAATAGCTGCAGGTATCATTTTTCGGGTATTATCCTTTCCTTTCTAATTTCAAATATTTTAATTCAAAGGCGTCCGTGCAATCAATCAAGTCACTCAGTGACAAATGTACCATGACAATTAGTTTCTTCGACATTTTTTATTCTCTGCCTACACTTCGCGGTTGCGGTAAGTTTTATACGTCAATTTCAATAAATTTTTTGTGTTGTCTTTGAAACGTCATCGAAATTTCGTTTTTTTTTTTCTCCGACTCTCCGTAGATTACACACAATTCGAAGTGTCAAGCTGTTGATTTTTCAAACGAATCGTTATACCTACCGTTTCTTCTTTACTTTCGATTTTTCCCCCCCTGCGTTGAACCACGATCCGAAGGTGAACAGGATTCAAGGGGTATAAAAATTTCAAAGAAACACCTTGTTTCCATAAAATTTTTTTCTTCACATACAGCGTCGATTCCAATAATTAAATCGTTGGCAATTATCAAGACAAGATGTTCCCGGTAATTTTTGTCCACGTGTGCGTGATACACATCCCTGAACGCGCGTGCACATGTGAATTATTTCGAAAAAGGAAGAAGAAAAAAAAAGAAGAGTAAAATTTCCCTTGCTTTTTGTATCCTTTTCAATCCCCCGCATCCTCCTCCGGCAGACAGCGCGGTTGCATTCCTGCCCCTAAATACTAATCATTGGGCAGCGAACCGCTCCAGCGCAGTTGGACCTCGGCTGTATTTTAATTATACCGCAGGCCGGTGCAGCCTCGCCCAATCTCTCGCTCCGCGTAGCAGCGGCTTCGAAAAGTGAAGAAATAAAAGCAGAAAGCAACGCACGATGCCCGGCCCACCGCAGCCCCCGGCGTCCGAAAGTCCGGCTCTCATCTCGTCTCGTCTCGTCTCATCTCATCTCATCTCATCTCATCTCGACTCGTCTCTTCTCCATCTTCCTTTGCCATTCCGACTCCTTCCCTCGGAAACTCTCCCGCAGGATCTCGAAGAGCGCTGTTCGGACGCGCGAAGGTTTTTTTGAAACGCGTAAAATCCGAGATATGTGGCAGCTTGAGCGCCGGGGGTGAAAGGGGGTTGGGTTCACCGGCTCACCGCTGGATATTATCAATTACGATGCAGATGCCCTTCCTATAAATTATTCGGACCCCGTGGTGGCGTTCCCGAGCGAATGGGACGCGTATTCTCGGACAGCTTCGAGCACCCGCCGGCCAAGAGTGCGAGGCGCCCTTACGAACAGTGGGGTGTCCTTTCGACCTGATGCCGGGAGATCGAAACTGGACCGAAGCTCCCCGAGCTCGACTCCATCCCTGAAAGCAGGCATAAATCTCGGTTTGAATTATATAAGGGAGGAGGGAGAGAGGCTTAAGGAGAGAGGGAACAACGAGAAAAAGAGAGAAAAGTTATTTTATGTATTTGAAGTTGCGTGGGCACGCGAAGTACTTGTACACACGTCAAACTTGCGGGAGCATTCCCCCCTACGCGAGAATCCTGATTGCGGGATCTGCTTATCGGTGACACGATCTTTTCATGCGTGTTCATCGCGATTTAACAAAATATATAAATTACACCGTCGATTCGTTATCGCGAAGTTTTCGCCGGTGAGAAGAATTCTGCAACATTCGTATTTACATTCGTCACTAAACATTGGTCGGCTAAACTTACAGAAAAATTTTCACATATATATACGTAATACGCAGATTGTACGGTTGGGAATTTTGCTTAGTTGAAAATAGATTGTTTCGTGAAAAGTTTTTGCGCGATTGACTTTTTGCCAGATTTTCGTCGAACACGAAGCTATAAATCGATGTTGATTTTGCAAAACTTTTTTCGTTGTTAGCATCGAGCGAATGTGGAAAAGAACCGTACTTATCGCACGATTATGCACCTAACTAATGTTGATGGTAAAAATGATGGTATATTTGATGTTTTTAGGTAAATACGATATATTTACAATTTAACACAATTATAATTAGACAAGTTTCGATATCAATTATAAGTCTGGACTATTCGATCAGTGAAATACAGCTTATAGTGCGATGGAGCGGAATTTTCCCTCCGATTTAAACACTGTTATCCAAAACCGTCGAACTCGTTACACTCCGAGTACCCCCAACGTGTTCTCCAGGTTCTCCTATGTAAGTATCGAACCTGCGAACCCGCGGTAAAAATCTGAGCTCGCAAGCAGGATACGGGTGGTGTAAAAAGCTACGGCGTTACTGAAATAATGATTGAGGCGAGTTGCACGGTAGAACCTAAACTAGTTCTGCTGGAGTGAACGCGGTTGGTTACACACTCGATGGTTGGAAGACGTGCAGGATCCTATTATGAGAACGGAGCCCTCGAGCCCTTCAATTACTCGATGGAACAGCTTTCGCAGCAGCTCCTTTTCACAGCAGCTGAGTTATGGATAGGTACGCAGTCCGGAGTGAGAGAGAGAGAGAGAGACTAAAAAAAAGTGAAAGAAGCATCGTTCTCAAACGACATGAGCTACCTGGTGCCAAAGACCCCGAGACCCGTCCCATCTTCACACCTAGGCATTAGCCGGAAGCGACCATCGGGCATCAACCGTAAACGTGTTCACCACAAAATCTGTCGAATCGAAGGACCTCTTCAAGATCCAAGATTGCGGCAGCTGGGCAGACGAACCGCTTTTCAACCCTCAGGCTCTTCGATGCGAAAGACTTTGTCGTTTTCGGACTTATCGAATGAAACCCCGCTGTCGGATTGACCCACGCGAGTTTTTCAATCGCTGATTACAGCAGGAGGAGATAGAGAATCAGGAGAAACTTGAGTTCAAAAGTGTTTGTTACACCGGTCCTTAATCTTCGCCAAGGTGACGCCAAAAACGTATCGAACGGTCAAAATCGGGATCCGATATTTGCGGATAAGAGGAAAATCACCGCCCGTATTGAGGCCGTGATTCGGGACCCAAGAACGTACCTAAAACGTTCTTTCGTTGAGTCGTTTCACGGTTAATTATCCGTTGCAGGTATAAGGTGCAGGTTGAAATATTCGAGCTGAACTGTATACGGATAGCCCTGCATCGACGGGGATGACGGAGAAGAGAGGAGGCGTGTCCCTGATCTCGTCAGCCGACTGTTTTTGATTACCTTATAGCTTGTACAGACAGCTGCTCGCCGAACCGAGTGGAGGAAGTCTGTTCGATCTTTGAAAAGAGGAAAAATAAAAGTGAAAAAATGAATTCACCGCAATTCTGCGAAGCAATAATGAATTCAAGGGTCAGAGGATCTTAAGTGGGAGAGAGAAAGATGGATGAATTCGTCAGACTATCTTACGCACAAATATATCTTTTTTTGTACATGTGTATACACATATCATTTTTTTTTTTTTTTCATATCTTCCTTTTTCATTCCTTACTTTACTACGCATATAAGTACTATATATATATATATATTCACAGTGATACGGAATCCCAATTTTTCAAGTTTGTCTCTCATAATTTATTACACGTAGTAGGTATATATAAATGGTTTCGTACATTCAGAAAAATTTGCATGTATAATACACTTAAAATAATTTATCAAATTCCGTGTATTCCGCGAGATGTTTACAGAAAATCATATGATCATTTGACATCGTACTTTTTTTTTGCCGCTAACGGATTCGCTATTTATCTATTTCGGTATTTCGATGAACATCTGGCTCTGTTCACCTTAACTTATATGTACGTCTTCGTGTGGGAATATAAATTTATTTCAATTCATTATACGTACATAGAAAATCTGTGGACTTTAAAATTGCGGTAATCAATCAAGTAAATTAACAGCTAATTTAAAATTACCTACCGATATTTTTTTCTTCACCGTTATCAGTTGTATTTGATGAATCTTGCGGATAAAGAAAAGAAAAGTTACCAGCACAAGCTGATTGTTTTTTTTTTTTTTTTAATTTTATCCACGTGTCGCGGATCGATTCACCTCGGTGTATTTTTTCACACCTCAATTTGTCAGACATTTTTAATCGGATCTTAAAAACCGCGTTGCCGGTTACGTCGGTGATGCGTGGAATATTGTAACCGCTGGCTCGTTCTTGGGGATAACTCGAATCCTCCGCGTATATCTCGGCTTGATTCCCTCTCCCGCGGTATATATAATACACATTCATTCATAATTCATATTATAATGGAATTGCGTGCCGTCGTGTATCTACGAGAAACAAGAGGAAAGAAATAAAAAAAAAAAAAAAAAAAACAACGTACACACAGACGAACGCACAAAAGAAAAAGACGAAGATGAAGGAAAAAAAGAAAAGAAAAAAACTGAGGAAAAAACTAACCGCAGCGCGTTGCGGGCGAGCTTTTTATCTCAGCGGTAGGTACAATATCTGATTGAGAGAAGGAAAAAAGGAGGCTAACAGCGAGCGGCGAGCAGCGAGCGAAGCGAGGCGAGAAAGATGAACTCTAATCGGAGATCGGAACTAGCGGGAAGTAAAAACGAAAGGAAGAAAGGAAAGCGCAAAGTGAGGCGTGAGCCGCGCGTCGCGGCGTCGCGACGCTGGCGTCGGCGGCTACCGCGGACCGAGGGTGCCGAGGATTTTTCAAAGAGGAAATTATATAGGCGGGATGGAAGCCGAGAGGGGCAGCTGCAATAAAGAGGAATCTTTACGAGTCACGTGGCTGCCATGCCGAGGGCGGGACTCCGAGAGGTCGAGTGTCACATCCACCTTGTTTATTGAATCCAAAGATACGTCTCGAGGTTGGTATACCTGCGCAGATGTATATATGTATACCTCATCAAGCCACCCACGCATCACCCAAGAGCAGCAAAGATCCGTCGTACGAAAGAGCGATGTTTTTCAGTTCTCCTGATATTCGTAAATCGAAATATTACGTGTAAAGGAGACTATCGGAAAAACACGGAAAGTCGGAATCATTACACTTTGCTGTTCCTTTGTCGGTAAATTTTAAGGTTTAACAATTTTATGCGACGATTATTTGAAGAAGAAAAAAATTATACCTTTGTTCGGTAAGAGTTTGAACAACGATTGAACTTACTGATTTTCGCAATTTATGGAATACTTTTCGACTATGAAAAGTTCATTAATTTTGGTAAAATCAGCTGTTGTGTAATTGAATTTGAATACTTTATCAATTTGAAGATAACATGATAGGAGTAATGAAATTTTCTGATAATTGCAAAATTGCAATTTGTTCACTCAGTTCACTACATTTTTTCAATCAAATGCAGCCTCAACTTCATTTTACCGTTTTAAAAATCATCGGATCATCCAATCAATCGCAAGAAAATCGAGTTCGAGTTGGTAACTTGTGTATGAAAAAAGAATCATAACGCATTCCACAATTTTTGTGCACAACTATAAAACGAATATTTACTCTGCGCGGAAAACTGCAAATGATACCGAAGCGATAGTTGAGAATACGTGTGTCTTGCGTAAAAACGCGTGATTTCGACGAGGATTTTTAGAAAAGTATCGTTTCCTTCTTAAACTCGGTGGGCTTTAGGTATTCGAGCACCGGAGAAAACGGAGTATCGCATATAACGTGTATACTATTTTGTGTTTCGGTGATATAAACGTGGATTAACATATGTCCAAGATCGTATTCACGGCGTTTAATCTTCGCGGCTACTACCTCGACGATGGGGTAATATTAATTCAACGTGTTTGTATATAGGAATATAAGCATAAACTTTAGAATTGAGCGTATACGACATCGCAATTATTTATACAGTCGTTAGGGATTGAATAACGGCGCAGAAAAATTACCCGGTAAAAACTATTCACGATTTCGAGGCATTACACGGTCATACCTGTGTCCACGGGCCTTGTACCCTGTCAACTCGAATTACCCGATTGATTTTGTCTGCGATTTTACATGTTTCTATTTTTTATCGCATATATTTACCTGGCCACAATCGTTCTGTCAATTCGTATACGGAGGAGCATTCGATAGAATATTTTATTCGTTGATCGAAACTGTCGATATTTATATCCCAATAAGATTTCCTTGACGGTTGGAATTGATTTTTGAAAATATCCATTCCAATAAAGTTCACGTTTCTAAAACACATTCGAAATAATATTAATTTTCTGTGCAGCAAATTTTGCATACTTTTGAAAAAATTTATGATCCACTTGTGCATAGCGACGAATGTATTTACTATTTTTCATTTGGCGTCAAAAAATGTTTGCGATTTTAATAAAAAATCGAAACAAATTTTTAGAATCCAGCGAACATTGTGCGATGTTAAACCTGAAGGGCAGCAATTCGTGCCGTAGAAATGGCAGATACTTGGAGGCTGATGATCGGTTTTAATTCGCATTCGATGACGGCAGCCGACGGACAAGTTTCTCCGCCAAAAAACTAAAGTGCGAAACGCAAGGGCGAACCTAAGTCTTCCGACGGCTCGAGAAAAGGGTAGAAAATGAACGGGTACTGCTTTCTGAATTGCAATCCGAAAACAGATTTTTCAATTTAAACAAAACCTTGAAAATCCTAGCCATTACTTACGCAGGCAACAAAAAGTTGACAGGACATTCCGAGCTCTGGATTATCGGCCAATCAATTCTCCCGAAGTTTCCCGCTTTACCTCGCAGTCAATTTCTCAAGCTTCCTGCGGGACGTAAACAACCCCTTGCACCGAATTTGAGGATGCATTTTTCTAACAGCGCACTGCAACGGACCGAGATGGCATCCCGATCAATCCTGTTCTCGGCGAACCGCGAGACAGCGGGTAAAAAAAGGAAAGAAGCTGGAAACGCGTGGGCGCCGGTATAAGCAGCTATATTCCCTGAAATAAATTCACTCGTCGAGGTTAGTGAGTTTGAATCTTCGGAACGTCGGACGTGAAATCACGCCGTTTACGATCCGGCGGACGCATTTCTGCGTCGGAATGAACGAGTTTCGTCTTGACGGAACGGCCTCTGAGATCCGGACGAAAAAGAGAGGAAAAGGAATAAATGAACGAAGAAATCGTCGGCGGCGTCGATAGGGTGCGCTATTAATAGGCGACGGCCTTTCCGCCTCGCGGTTCGTCCGTCGGTTCTCCGTCGGCTCTCCGTCATCCGTTTTTCGCGACGCGGAACGCCGAGCGCTATCATTTTTATCGCCTTCCTCCCAGCCGCCGCGCTAACGAACTCCAGGGTCCTGTTTTCGACGAAATCATCAAATCGCCTGAATTATAAATGAGCCACAAGCTCGACGGGGAGAAAGACAAATTAGAGACTTTTATACGGCCGGTCGTAGGAGCCTCGGTCACGAAATCACCGACTTAGCTGATGGAAATATAAATTTTTTTTATATACGGAAATTCGGAAAAAATTTTAATCTCTTTGCCATGCTGGGATACGAGTGGTCAATTTTTCGTGCTTGAAAGAAAAAATACTCGCCGGTACTAAAGTCATGAAATACTCTGTTTCATACAGCTTTATAAGTGTAATTATGAATTGAGGCATGCGGATGTTATAATGTGGACAAGCGAATCCCAAAAAAACTTTACTATTACTTCGAAACTCACGAACAAATCTGACAAATTCGTTAAAGATTGTGAAAAAACACTTGCGACGAAACCAAAGTAAAGAACGGGAGGAATGGACTACTTCGCAAATCGATTGCGGGAGGTTTAATTATAGACTTTGTTTCTCCCGTATATGAGACATCCTGACACGGGAGATTCGCGAAATAAGTGATCACGGAACGGTGCTGATACAATAATCTTGATTCTAATCCATGTATGCACGAACAAAGGTTAGTGAAGTTTTTAAAAGTGCAACTGCAGGAATCAGGGGTCGTGTACTGCGGCACCTGCGGGATTCTTGTCTTGATACGATCGTGATTTAACGTGACTGCGAACGGTTAAATACCTCGTCAGGTATCCATACCTCAGGCACCTACATGGGCACATGCATGACACGGGGTCGAACATATCCTTGAAACGATATAACCTCGCGGTGATAATAATTCCCGGGCGATCAGGCTCGCCTCGAAAGATCAGGCCTACGCATCCGGAACCGTTGCAACAGCAGTCCCCTCAAATCCGTGTTTAGATTTTAAATTGCTCCGCGTTTGGATTCACGCGTTTTGTTTTCCTGTGCGAATTTTAATTTTTTAATTCATTTTTCTTTTATTATATATTTTATTGGCAGAATTTCGCGAGAATTTAGCAGGACGCGAAGGCTGTGACGTGAATTTCACGTTGCGGTGAATTTCCGTGACCGACGTAATTTCTGAAAAATCTATGGTACGGTTATCTCGCATAGTCTAGCGGCGTACACAAAGTAATAAATAAATTAACTCCTTATCGGGACTATACCGCGGTGATATTACACCACGTGGAATACATACGTGAATGTGTAACCGCAAATGTTAGCCGTCTCAATATTTGCAGGAATAATGCGGCAAGTGGGTCATGTAATTATCGTTATTATGCCCGTCGTAGAGCACAAACAAGAATTGCAAAATCTTATTTCTTTGATATCCAGTAACGAGCGGTGAAAAAGGAGGCTGCACCGAGGTCGTCGTTACCTGAGGAAACAACAAAATTAGCAAATTTTTGTCATTAACGGGAGCGCTAATTCATTTCGAGCGAGCGGCTTAATGCAACGTAACGACGGCATCTACATATCCGTAATACATGCGATGTTTGAAAGTGATTAACGAGCTATTCGGAGAGGAGGATGAAACCGTTTAGAAAATTGTTAGTATCCATTGCTACCAAGCTCGGGAACTGTGACTGTACGATCTACGTGGCGCTAAGTATGCAAGCACGTATAATACTTATCCGTACGGAGAGTTCAAAACTACGGTTCACTGGGAATCGTTACGATATATGGGTTTAGGGTACGACTCTTAATTACTTCACCAGAAATGAAAGTAAATTAAGTCAGCAACTCGAACGGTTCCGAGGATGCTATTACGCTGAGTACAGTCATTAAACATTGCTGGATGTATGTACATAAGTAGCGCGGAAACGATTATGAGCTACGCTTTTTGAGAGAAACATATCGTTCCAGTCTTCTCCGTGCAACCGTTGAGAAATAATTCTTCATTCATGAAAGGTTTCGACGATAATACCGAGAAGCACTGAAAAAACCTCCATTCACAGTCCTTCTTCGATTTGACGTAATAATTTAGTTCTATTCAACTGGAAGCAACGTCTCCGCACTACTGCTGCAAAAAAATAATTTTCAGTGAAAATTAAAAAAAAATCATACTCATTCACTAGCCTATCTGTAACATCGTTTCTTTGGAACTATTGCGTGAAACGGTTTTTTAAGATCAGTAAAACGTTCTTGAATTCGATGAAAATGTTTACTATAAATTCGTCGATGAGAATAAACGATACGTAACGATTTTTTTTTTTATAATCAAAGAACGAAGTTCACTGGCTTTTCTCAGTTTAACAGCCATGCAATGGCTGAAACGATTTAATGCGCAAGGGCAAAACCCACACCGAAATGAAGGATGCACACGCTGTACACGGTGTTTATATACAACCACGTGTACATGGCTCGGATCTATGTAAACGTGAAAATGGTGTCTGCCTACATGGCTAGCAGCATACGGATGGTGGAGTACATACGTCGCTGGGATCGTCGGTGTGTAAGGTGGAACGCGCGTCGCCTGATTTAGTGTCGGATTGGTCACGGATTGTCGCCTCACCCTCTCGGCGGCTGAGCAGAGAGCCGGCGGAGCCGAGTCCGATGCTATAATATTTCGATTTTTCTTATTCTCTCCTCTCCTCTCCTCTCCTCTTCTCTTCTCTCTCCGCCACTACACACTCGGCACTTTTCCCGCCTCGCCTTCACCCTCGCCCTCCACCCTCTGCACCCTCCTCCACCTTCCAGACTAGCGCTCAGGATATCTTTGATCCCCCGCCGCCTGCCTGCCTGCCTGCCACCTGATCATATGTGCGGTTATACGCATCGACCGAAATGCAACCGAGACACCGACACCCAACGGGAAAGAAACCGACCCCACCTTCTCCTGTTCTCTATTCTTTCGCGATTTGGCATGTCAAGGGGCGCGAAATGCGCCGAGGGATCAATTGCCGACGGGTTGTTTGACGGCACCTCGATTCGGGATTCATTCTCTTTGCCGTAATCCAGTCGGCACAAGACCCCACGGTATTCATATTTCACTGGTTGAGAATCAAGTTGAACTACGTTCACTTTCATTTCTCTCCTCGTTCATATCCCTTTCGTTTATCATTGAGTGCCGACGACGTGTTCCTGGTGAGAAAAATTATCCTCAGGATGCTTGTCTGAAGACAGATTTTTTCGCGAAACTTATCTATCATTTGCGCGAACTAAAGTTCTACATCGAAACGTCATATTGCGGTTGGGAATATTTCATAATTTTAACTCCACTACTTGGAAACAGCTTGAATGAATCAGCGTACTTCAAATTTCACTTCGCTCGTGTACAACTAGAGGTACTATATTGATTCTAGTCTAATCAAATATGTGCTTTCCCTAACTAGTATTCATGCTGGGTACTCCACTTCCATAACGTATTAATCTTGAATCTTGATGAGTCGATTCGGAATCGGAGTACCAAGGATCGAAACGGATCCGGAAATGCAGGACTATTGCAGACAACTAACTGGTGCCCGGTTAGGGAAGTTCAGTTCTATCCAGAACGCTGTCAAATTATATGACTATAGTGAATCGATCATCGAATACAATTCATGGAGAAGCTGTTCGGAAAGATCACCGTTCGTATAACTCGTGACGAGCATACGAAAATATAGCAATAAATGACAGATGGATGTCTCATTATTCTTCTTTACGTCGTAGAGAATGAGGGACCACGCCGAGCAGTCGGCCGTGTTGGGCAACTGGAGAACGCGGTTCATTGTCAGCCTTGCACGGTTATATCCGAGCGCTGTTCAAAGCAGCATCAGCAACAGCGGCAACAGCAGGCGTGACTCCCAGTAAGCCTAATAACGTCATTAACGTCGATACCGACATACGCAGTCAAGTGATTCAGTGAGCAGTGCGCGACTGTCGTAAATTAAATCCCTGAAGAGAAGCCCGTGCAGCAAGCCTGCAGCAGCCGCGTGTGTATACCTATGTAATATGAATATATCTCGCGCTATTCATCTTCATCATAAAAAGAGAAAGTTTGTCACAATACGTGACGATGAGAAGAAGTTCACCGCGGACCGTGCATTCGTCTTTGAATTCTCGTTCACCGATCGGTTAATATCCATCTTTGTTCCTTCCCTCTTCTCGCACCGTCAATCCGGACTTTCATCCCCGAAGGAGGACACAAGGAGCGAGACGGGTCTTCCGTCAGTGACGATAATGATGACGGGCCGGTGCCGTCGGTCGCGTATAACGTCGAGGATTCGTGACGGAGCCGGGGGCTACGTGGAGGGCAGGCAATCTGTGCTAATGACCTTGACTGAGGTGGAGGAGGCGATATGCTGAGGAAGCTGCCATCTCGTAAAATCGCCGAAAGGAATATTTTTTAATTAAAAAGCATGAAAAGCAGGTGGAGGAGTGGTGCAGGGTAAGGAGCTGCAGGAGAGTCGTTGCCGGGCTCGAAGGGTTAAGCCGCATGCCTTGTACCAGCGGTTCCAGCAGCGCGCCTCTCCGTCCCTTATTTATTCGAGGCTTCGATATTTTATATTTTATATTTACGACGAAGCCGGGCGTATAACTTGAGCTGCACCCGGGAGGTGAGGTGCTTTTCGACTTAACAACCTCCTCGCCCGCTTCGTCCTCCACCGCAAACACATCCCGCGCGTAGGTAGGCTCCATACGTGCCTCGTTTCTCTATATGGCGGCGAGCCTACGCCTCGACTCCACGCTCTGGTCTCCCTTTCGGGGATTATAACCGTGGATTAACATATCGACGCGACCGCGGCCGAAGCCGAGTTACTAAATCACTGGAGACACGCCATAATCGTTTCGAAAAGGACTCGAGTCCCGGGTGTAGGTGCCCCTTGCCTACCTGCTGTTCGGATACTCCTGAAGCGCTCATTAGTATCTACCAGGGTTATTATAACGGCCATTATCTTCCTCGAATAATGTTTCTTCTATTCCTTGTCCCTATCCGCACCCCGTCCGCACCCACAACCTACGATCATGTCAGATTTTTTATTCATAGAATTTTAAACCGCGTACGATGGGGTGTCTAGATCCTCGGATATAAAAATATCCAGGCATTCTTTCCGTGGGTTGTTTTTTTCTGGTCCGGATGTGGATTTTGAAGGAGCCCAGCGGCAGATCTCTCGTGGGAATTTCATGATAACGCGTTCTTATCACAGCTTGCCCTCCGTCGACCAGAATACGATCATAACCGTAATATAGAGACGTCGCCTCATCGGGGTAGCGTATAAAGTCGAATTGAAATCGGTCATCGTACGACGAATCTGATCAAACTGGTGTCGCGCAGATTCTGAACCTCTTCATAGCGCTGAAAGAACCGATCCTTGTATATATTTGACCAAATATCAAGTAAGCTCGTTGTCGAAACTCAATGGAATCAACATTGATGACGATGAAGAGTAAACCTCGTTGATTGCTGCAAATTTTAGTTTGAGAGATAAATTAAGAGACGAAGATGGGGTCACTATTGTGTTCTGGATGGACAACCAGAGAAGCCACATGACTTGAGTCAGTGAGTGATCAACTCGCCGAACCATCGATACATCGACCGCACTGTGCGTCGATGATGATTTGGACAATATTCGGCGACCATACTGAAAACTTGGGATAGCAGCTGAGTATATTCGTGTGTTAACGACTTGAAATGGTGAGAAATAAAAAAGGTTACGGAGAGGAAAGTAGTTATGATCGAGGAATGGTCATCGGGACGTTATAATGAGCACACACGTACGTATATATTCACGAGTGCATCGATAAGTGTGAAATCGAAAGTGAACGAACAAGCCGCTGCAGTGACCATAATATCATACATGTCCGTACATAAGTGTATATAATTCCTGTATATAAAGGGCGAGGGTAAGGAGGAGGAGGAGGTCGAACCAGCAGCATTCACCGGGCCGAAGACTAACGGTCTTCGAGTCCAGCTGGGAGAAGAGGGCGGCGTGAATCCAGTGATAAATGATACGACGCGCCCTGGCAGAGGGCCTAGACCTACAAACCCACAAACCCGAGGTCTGTTATAGGCCAGGCTGAAGGCAGCCATGAGGCTCTTTCGAACGGAATGGACCTTGTCTTGTCCGACGCCGCATATTAATGGGCAAACATAATCGCCACATCGGCGGCTGGCCTGGTGCTGGCCAACTGACTGACTACTGCTCCTCTTCTCCTGCAGGGTTGACCGGGCCGATCCTCATTGGTGTAGAGTTCGGTTGGAGCCCCAGAAGACGACGACAGTCTTCGGGGTTCCAGATCGGATTCCCTCCCGGTCACCTTGGCGGTCATCGACGAGCATTGAGACTTGGAAAGTGCGTACGAAGTCACGAGTGACCTCCGCGTTGCGTGCGCGGACTAATATTGAACGGAGGAAGATGTTATCGGTCGAGGTCAGATTTTCAAACCCCTCGTACAGCCCGAACCTGGATGTAAATGTGTTGCGTTCGTGAAACTGAATATCATCGAGAGAAGTGCGTGTTACTCACGTGTTACGCGTTATTTTACTCGCGGTTTTAACCGCCCCAACGACTATTCCCACGAGTCTAACGTTTCTCTGCAGTTACTTAACCTACCTGCACACCACAGGCGACAATCGCGTGCGATAAGAAACTGCTAAGCTGCCCATATCGGAGCTCTGCGTGTTGGTAAGTACAAGAAAAATTAACCTTATATTCCGCCGATCCGCACCCTCGACGCAATTTTACATATTCGGCGGATATTCGTTTGGTGATTATTATAATACTCGAGTCGCTTATCGACGGTTTGATTACAAGTTTTAACTTGACCATTCTTAAGGCCTCTGGGTGAATAATTTTGTTTTGAGTAAAATCGTGCAGTGTTAAATCAAAGAAGTGAGAAGGCAGAAATTTAACGCATCAATTTTCCAAGTGATTTTACAGTACTAGATAGATATTGTTACTTCACCATTCATACAGTTATACAACAAAAATATCGATGATTCCGTCCCTTTTTCTAACCGTTTTTCATTTGACGCTAAGATCAAATTTAAACCGAAGGTCACAGGATCACGAATGTGTCCTGTTGATCATTCGGTAAAGTTTACAACTTCTTACATTGACTGTTAAAAAACATTAATGCAGTCTCTTCGACCATGGTGGCAACATCAGTAACCCCACAGTACCGTAAAATCGAAGCACGCTAAGTACCTAAACTGTATCGTCACCCTTCCTGGGACATAGCTCGTGATCAATGGGCGAATGGATCAACGACCAAGATACGTAAGACCAATGAACAAAGTGCACGAAGCAATACCGCGCATGTTTTAGAATGTCGACAGAGAAAGTGTCATGATTCGCGGCAGTGGTACCATTAAAAAAAAAAGAAAGAAAAAATGATCTCTGCATTCATAGACCGCTGTAGAACAGCCATCGATCATACGAACTCTCAGCGATCCGGAAAGCGCGAAGAACAGAAGCCTGGAACGGCAACGACGACGTTTTCATTGCGATAGTCGAGCAGGCATCGGCCAGGTACTCCGGTACCACGTGTGTACAAAGTATACCAAGTGACTATCGGGGAGTACAAGCGGTTTCCGACGCGGGGAACGGAAGGTGGCCGTAAAGAGCCGCCTCTCGGTTCCGCCCACCTCCCGGTCCCTCGAAGAAACGCCATGGCATGTGGTGCGGAGTTGTGTCGAGCACCCCACGCGTGGTTCGAGCCTCGAAGACGAGGTCGCTCGGCGAGCCAAGCGTCTGCGTGAGCGTGCACGCTCGTTTAATGGACCCACCTAATGACTATTGGCCAACGTGCTGGGCGGGACTCGGACATTGCAGGAAGACGCGCACCTCGCTTGCTCCCACACTCCGGCAATCGCGGAGATTCACTCGTTTTCTCAAATTCAGATTCGCCATTTTTTTCCCAAATGCGAGACGAGACGCTGGAATCGCATGTAATAATGCGGGAAGGTGGCTGGCGCATGCATGGCTTCGAAGTCTGACTGCCGCGGCGTTCAAACGCTGAAAGCATCCATCACTCAGGGTTCCGTGGCCTATCTTTCCCCGCGGATCTCTGCTTCGTAATTACATCCAAACTCCCCACCGAACCCGGCATTCTCCTAGCTATATACCAAGGAACTGTGGAACACCCGCTCCTCGCCTTCCAACCATCGCACTGCCCGCCATTGGAACACACAGCTTTGTTTCCAGACTGCGAAGTAGACTCCGTTATCCGCCAAGTTTATATCGCGGACGAGCTTGTCCCGGGCTGATATACTCATACGTTTCAGCGGTATCTCGAAAAAGGATCGTGTCGAAGGTCGAGAAATGAATCAATCACGTCTAAACGAACAGCGAACTGAGATACTACCAAATGGAATATTATCACGTTACCAGACGTGTAGCAGCTTCGTTATGATAACTCGAATGTTTCGTGCCGGGTTGGGGAGACCTTGTCTAGCCAATTTTAGTAGCCAAGTTTCCTTTCGTCTCTCTCACTCTCACTTACCGCGTCAAGTTGACTAAAAAGAACCTCAGAGTTCACCTTCTCTGCTAACATCGATCTCCGTTAGGCTCGAAATGGAGTAAAAAGACTAGAAATCTTCATCGAACTGATCCGACCTGAAAAATTCAGGCGCCAAGGTGACAGTGGCCAGATAAAAATGATACCCAATCGAGCACGTCGTGATGAAGATTTCATGCCAACTGTGCGAACAACGTTGTCTGTATCAAACGACCCTGCAGAAGCTTCGAAGCTCCCGGGTAACTCGGGCACCTGGCACCGTTCTTCATCAAACATTTACGTGATCGATACTCGCAGGCCACTTCCCCACGCTGACTCGAGACAAACAATTTAGTCGACAATTCTGGCGCTTGGAAAGTTTTTAATCACTTGGGCACCTCGAAGTCCTCAAACGACGGGCTTTGAAATTCCCAATCTCGTGTCAGGAATTCGAGGAATTTGATGAAACGATTACAATCACGGCTGAGGTTTTTACCTGGAACTATCGATCGTTTGGACCTGATCTTACGGTCGCTCTTTCATTCGTGTTCAAGACCAATTAGAGACGCTGATTTAGTAACTGTTTCTAAAAAAAAAAAACAATGTAAAAAATTTACCTACAACGAATATTCCTTTCGTAAAGCAAGGCCAATAATGTATTTCAATATGTTTTTTTCAAAATTGATAACGAGTAATTTTTTCACCAACGGGAATTACAGATTTGAAAAATTGTCCCTGCAGCTTTGACAAGCGATAGTTGAAAATTGTGCTTTATTATTCATGCTCAAGAATTGATGTCGAGCCTATAATAACTGAATACTAAACGAAACTACTTTATCGTCACTAAATCGATCTTTCCGTGACGTGACATGTATTGGTGACGGTGGTTGTGGGGTTAACGATGACTAATAGACATGAATACGCGTGAGAGTACCTACGTGTGATATTTATGGATTTGGTAATTTGATCATGTGTGCAGGACACCGAAACGCGCGTCGTTACTTGGCTGTCATGTGAGTTCTGGCCTCGTGCCGGCCTGCTAATATATATTACGGTTGAATTCTCTGACTAAATTTTAAATCCAACGGTCAACCCGACGACGGTGTCACCTCGCGGAGTTGAGCAGCTGTCGACGCGATTCGCAATTAAAGATATTCACGGCCGACTCGCTGGTGTCAAAAGTGGAATAAATAAGCTTCTCGACGTCCGGCTATCTCTAATAGAGAAAGAAAAACAGACATTTGTCAAAACGATAATACCCACGCGGAGTTTGGTTGAAATTAAAATTGATTCGACGAAAGGCTGGCTTTCGGATAGCGACTTCGTGTTCTCCAGCCACGTCAATTAATCTCCCTATTGGTCCTATGCCGTATATTCATCGCACTGCGATTTTAATCGATCACCCTCACCAACCTTCGTGCACTCGCGCTGTTACATGAACACGGGCGATACGAGCGATTCTCGAACCAGTGCCTTTAACACTCATGAAAATAAACACCGTTTTCCCATCCGCAGCTGGGGAACGAGATCCGGAGTTTGCTGCGAGAGCTGGACCCAGACGATGAGTCTCGGTCTCCGATGCGGGACTTGGTACCGGACCCTGCGAGCCGTCGAGCAATCAGTTTCGGCCAATCTCGAGACTGCTAATCACGAAACGTTGATTGCCCCCTGGAACCACGTGGAGATACCACGGCTGGCTGCAGACGAGAGACGTTCCTCTCAAAGGTGCTTCGAGGTAAGCGATTCACCGCGTTCAAAAAGTACAGACGAATTCCTCGAGCACTCCGCATCATGACCTGTAACCGTGTGGCAAAAATCGCGCGCATTAAATGCATGAACGAGGAGCGGAGGAGAAAATTGGATGGGTGGTTAGCCTGCAGAGTAGATGGCGGAAGAGGAGGAGCTCGAGCTCTGTTTGGCCGCATGCGAGGTTTCGTGATCGATTATAAGTCGATTAGAACGCGATTGCCTCGCCCCACCTTGCATCTATCATCGTTCCCGTTCGATAACCTTTCCCTTGGCTCCGGATGGGGAGAAAAACGCGACCGCCGCGGTTTATGCAGCTGCGCCCACGCAAAACGCGAATAAATTCCCGTGGCGGTGAATTTTCCAACGCGTCTTCAAAATCTCCGGTCAATTATAAGTGTCGAAGATGTAAATGCAGAAATTTCATCGTCGCATTTGTGAGCACGCGAATTTTCGCACGTACTTGATACATTCCGATGAATACTCGCTCATAGATTCTAAACCGCTGTTTGTTTCCGTTGACGGCGATAACGAACCTCTCGACGATAAGGCCCAACAGCTGTGCGTTACGTAATAACATTTATAATTAATAAAAGGCTATCGCTAAGGTGATACGTGTCCAGCGGACGGAATTACGAGACTGTCCCGAGGCCGTCGCCATAGGCAAACGCTCCTGACCGTACGAAGCTTTCAAAGCGCGTTTCAATAGGTTGATTAGTCGTTAAGTTCGTCGGAGCTCCGTAAGCCTCTTTCGCATCCGGGGCGTGTGTGTCGGCCTTCCAACAACTCCGTTGTCCAATAGTTAAAAAGCAGGGTCACACCCATTCCGAACAGAACTCGCGGCATTAAAATCGGTCAGGTCGTAAAATCTAGCCCATAGGTATAAATGTACGGGTACATTTTTAGCACCGTGTTAATATTTTTGGAAAAAAAATTTGTCTACTTCGTTTTTTTTTCTTTTCGTTCTTTTCTCTCTCACTCTCTCTCTCTCTCTTCGTATCATTCTTTCTTTGTTCCCAGTTTATTTTTATTACGCAACCCTCGCGTCAAGACTCCTAAAACTATACACACATTACAATACGAATGTAACCTGCTGCGATCGTATCGTTTACGTTACAAGTATACGTCGCGCCATAACGTAAAATGTAATGCATAAACACAGGCTATTAAATTTCAACGGGTTTCAACCCTGCACGTTGAACCACGCTGCTTCGAATTTCGTTAGTTATTTTTGCATCATTATGTAAAGCCACGCGACGTAATTTCGTCCCTGGTGAATTTTTCTTTTTTTCTGTGACATTACGTATATATTTTGAAACATCATCAGGGGAATATCATTTATCGATGAAAATATCTCGGCAGGGAAATGTACTATACTGGGTAGGACGAACCAACTAGATGCTCGTTATAATCGTTCGCCTGGCTCGGTCGTTAAAAGCGGTTCGTAAGATAGGCGATGCACACTTTTTTGTTGTTGTTGCTTTTTATCATTTCTTTTGGCGTGCGCGGGTGATTTCCTGTGGCGTGCACGGCAGCCATATCGGTCTTGCAATTAGATAGGACCTTAGACGGTTCAGGTGGAAGCGATTAAAGGTCTCTGAAGGTGCATTACACGCACACTCGAGTCAATCTTCCGAGCTTTAAATCCACGCTGTCGTATCCACCGTGTGACACGGTGACAGGCTTGCATACATTTAATACACTGTCTCTTCGTATTCGTGAAAAGTCTATCACCCGATTTATCAATGACGCGTGGTAAACCGCATGTGAAAGAATTTCTCAGCCGCGTAAATATTCTTGTATATGTATAGATACAGAAATAAAGATAATCATTTTGGTATCCGAAGGACTAATTTCAAACGTCCGCATAACAGGAGTCCAGAAATTAACAGCCGTTCGTGAGATTAGCTTACATGATTTTTTATAGTTTAAAAAAAAAATTGGAAATCGATTTCCAGTCGCTTTGAACTGTATACCTCAATGTAATAATAATAACCCCGCATGGCTGGCAATTGTAGTATTTCTGGTGATATGCTGCATTTGTAACCCTGCGAGGAGATGGATTACCATAAACAACCTGCGGCGGAAGAAACTCAAAGATTGCTGTGTTTAAAAGGAGAGGGAATAATTACTTCGTGCCGCGGTACAGCCGCCATTTGGGTGCCTTATATTCTAACTTCTGGGGGTAGGCGAGTTGCTGGCGGTGTTTTTGTTCACCGCTAAGCTATTCCGCCCTGAAAATTCGGGACCCTTGAACCTTTTTCCGAGACGCGTGACTAGGACTGTCGCAAAGATCACGCAGATAGCAATCGGGATAATTATATCTTCAACTCGCTTTATGCGACAGGTATATGCCATTGCCGTGTGATTATCAATTAAAAAGTAGCAGAAAAAAAAACGTTTATTATTATGATCTACAACTAAGTATAGTAATTATTGCTAATCGTAACATATTATTATACGTATAATACCGGCGAGAAATTATTATACGGGTCGCTAACTTTACTTGAGACTACGAAAGAACTGCAATATTATGGCTTTATACAAAAACAAGTCAATTCAACGTACTCGATTACATGCTTCGGGCAAACCGACGGCAGTCAACGCGATAGTAAATTAACAGCTACTTGATTGCTTTGGCGTGAATTTTTTCCCAAATACCAAATTCGTTGGAATTTTTACCGCGTATAAACGACCAAACGACTCAATCATTAACTTGTGAGGTTAAACTTTTTATTCGACTCGCGATTATCACGCGGTTTTCCTGATTTTTCAAATTCGTTAACGCCGAACCAATGAAGGAATTCACATACCGCGGTGGCGAAATATCTTGCGTCACAGACACAGGATATCGTTAGTCGGAATTATGCTGAAAATGTCGTCCAGTGCGGAGTATCCGTTGAACTGGAATTCACCGTCAGAGAATGCAATTTGCTGAAAATTTTCATATTTTACAGGTTTACCGCCGGTAAATCCCTGCAGCCGTTCCGGACCGCCTTATAGTCTGCAGGAAATGAATTTTCCGCAACTCCATATGCCGCCCACGTATAAGCTATGAGTGTGTATACCTGCAGCCTTCGGCTGCCCGGCAATTTCAACCCAGGTGCGACCCGCGGGATGAAAAGTTTTCCAAATTTTCACCAACATCCGCGTGCAGCGGAAAAAAATTCGAACTTCAGGTACGCGAATCGTGTTTTTTATACTCTGGTTTCTATTTTAAGAAATTTATTCGACTAGTTACTAATGGTTACAATATTTCTTTGCTACAAACTGAGTTTCATTCGTGAAAAACGGTCATTTCACTAATACGATTTAATCGGATTTCGATCTTTAATGGATATTAATCAATGTGCTTGAAAGACCGCGAATTATCCAATTTTCACTTAAAACACCGTCAAACATAGACGGTGATTACTTCCCGGTAATTCGTACAGGTACGGTCAGTTTAACAGAGTAACATTTAATCAATCGAAATTGAAATCAGCGTTGAATCTTTTCAATTTATTTGCGCCCCACCACCAGCACCAGCAGCAGCAGCATTGGTTCGGTCGTTGAATTGGTAGTAACGAAATTTAATTAAAAAAGACAACGGCCGGTGTGTTATTCGCGGCATTATTTACGAGTGTATAAAGTCAATACGCCGGTGTTGCTCGCGATCGCACGAGCCAACACAGACAGGTCGAATTAACCGGGTGGTTAATGTACGAACTGCAACCCCCAGCCAAGAATAACCTCCCGCATGAACACAGGCAGAGCTCCAGGTAGTGCGCGAATATAAGCCAACTGTAGCGTAGCTTTGCAACGCTGCGAGCTAGGATCGAAGGTAAAAGCTTGCGGGACGACCGGAGCGAATCGAATCGTTTGGAAATTACCGGCGAGCTAGCGATTTGCGGGAATATCGCGCGATTATTATCGTCAATTGCGGTCTGGCTGGGGCATGTAATGCACCGATAAACAACAACTATCGCGTTCACCTTTGCAACGGTTGTTCGTGGTTCTTCATGGTCGGTGATCGCGAAAACACGTCCGAACCTGAACGCCGATCGTTTCCCAACGGGCGGCTGGAGGCTGTTTTGATCGATGGGAAAAATTGCAAGATCGCACGGATGATCCGGGGGAAGTTTCGCATGCAACCTTTGACCTGCGGTTAAATTAATGGTGGGCGCGAGTAAAGCCGCTGTCTCTTATTACAGTCAGTCGCCATCGCTGATGTGGGGCGAACCACCCTGCAGAAGTGGATGAATCGCGAACGTGGTCTGTACTCGAGGCTCCGAGGGAACTTGGGGTGGGATCTGCGTCGCCGGGAAACCTAGCCAGGAATGTAATCACAGGATTCCCCTGCGATCCTTCCGGATGCAGCTGGTGGCCATATTGGATTCTTAGCACCGTCCCGCCTTATATATTGTTCATTAAACGTTGACACTGACGGCTCGACTCGTGCCTCGCTCTCTCCCGACTCGATTTCGAGTTTTCAACCAAGTCGCGGATCCCTGACTTTTTTTTAACCCTGAGTATGTCCTTAACTATTTTCATTTTTTACCACAATCGAAAAATATAGTTCTAGGTAGAAAATGACAATTAGTTTTCCAGCTGTTACCGGAAGTCTAGTATCCGTTACTATTCTTTCTCGTTACGATCACTGTTACTACATTTTCTTGCGACTATTGCGAAAATTTAATACTTGTCCAACAATAAATTGACGCTAAAGCCTTATTTAACTAAAAAAGTAGAGTAAACCTCAGAAACTGATTTTGCGTTGCAATTACCAAAAAAGGATCGACGATAGCGCATAATGGTTACGCGTACCTCGTTTTTCGTAATTCCAACAATATTTTAACAGTTTTTTCAACGGTACCTGTTTTACTGAATTTTTCTAGTTACTGTAACGAATGAAATTTTTTTTTCTCGTTGTAAGGTATCGAAATTTATTTAGTCCCGAGTTTGGATAAGTAAAAGTTATCGACGTTTGCCTTTCAAAAACCGTATATAATTAACCGCGTGGAACTTGACGGTGTCGGGTGTGTAAGAAAAACAAACCGAGGAGCGATATTCTTCCGGCTACTTTTAGGTACCCCTCCTCGAGTGGTGTCAAGAGTGCGTCCAAGTATGCACTGCGGTGTAAGAATCAACACACCCGAGCCGTAGGTATGCCTGCGACTAGGTGTAATTTACGATTGGCCTAGAAAAATTCCGTGTATCCGAGATGTATTTACAGTAGCTGCCGCACGGCTAGAATAATATATAATTCCAACAACAAAAGCTTATCTGCGAGGCGCCAGCGCCACCGGCGAAGGCGGATGCTTATTATTTATACCAATTTCCTGTTTCGTTTTTTTTTTTTTTTTTTTTTCGTAAGGATCCGATTTTATTCGCCCACCAAGTAGCCGGATGCAGCCCCGCGTTATCCTCCCGCAACCATAAGGAAAGAAAGGGTGCGGGCTTCCACTGATCGTAAAGAAAGTCGCGATATGCATAGGAATTGCTTGGACGAGAGATGCTGCAGAACGGCTGCATGCCTGCACACGCCAAGATGTTTACGCCGTCGTGGGTTGTAACTTTGCGGGTTGATCTTCTTTTTTTCTTCTTTCATTTTTATCTCCATCTTTCTTACCCCTGCACCTGCGGACGTGGCGAATTTCGTCGCGAATTTATTCACCCGAGTTGAAATATCACGTAATCCAGGATTCCGGAATTTCTGCCTTTGGAACCGTGGTCCGCCGGACCTGAGAGAAGAATCTCGATGAGAACGAGAAGAGATAAAAAAATTAAAAAAAAAAAACATCCTTATGAGCTATTTCATAAAAATAAGTATGTGATAAAACCTCGAGGCGAGACGGAAATTGTGATTCTGAGTGTGACGTAAATGGCTAGAGACAACGTATCACACGGTGTTCGTATGCCTGAGACATGAATTGAATGGGTTCTTGAATAGATGTTGGTATCTTCATAAGGCAGGGGTAGGGGGATGGGGATGGGGATCGAGGGGGTAAAATAAACCGGAACTCCGCGTAAGTAGATAGCATTATTCTGAGCATAGCGATTCATAACCGTAACAAGATTAACGTGGGCGCCCTGAGACCTGCGGAGCGCACAGCCCAGTCTTCCAGGCTTTTATTGTTTACCCTTTCCTGCAGGCATCCTCCGCATCTTGTACCTACGAGGAGTGTATTACACGGTCTACGATGAAGCAGAAGAGGAAGAAGAAGAAGAACAAGAAGATGACGGAGTATAGAAGGTCGAAAACGGGATAGAGGGAGATAGAGAGAGAGAGAGACATGGTGGTGGGGAGAAAAGCGGGAGGCAGAGAAAGGGAGAGAAAGGAGAAGGAAGGCGCTCTCGAGCCTAGCGTTAATTAGTTTCGCCTGAGTTAATGACTTTTTCCCTCCTAATCAGGTAATTCCGTATCTCTTTAAAATAATCTCGCCGCCCTCCGTTAATGAAATTCTGAAGTCGTTACTTCGCTCGCGACCCTGTGCCTGCCTCGGGATGTATAGAATAAGAGAGGGGCGGAGAGGAAAGAGGAGAAGAGAAGAGAAGAGAAGGGAAGAACGGAGAAATACGAAGAGGCGAAGCGGTCGAGGCGAGGAGAACGACGCGACGGTTTTCGGTGCAGTTTGGGGTCCTAATCGTTATCGTCTCGTTACACCCACGGGGATACGAATCTTTTAATTCCTTATCACACCAAGACGCGGCCCTGTCTGTGTAGAAATTTTAGTGAGGAAAGCCTGGGCATGGATCGGGGCGACCACAACTCGGGATTTTATCACGAACAGCCTTGTAGGTGCCTAATTTTAATTTGGGTAAAATTGTATCTTTGAGTCGCTCAGAAAGTTATGAACAGAGAAATACCGGTCGCCTTTAATTTTCTATTTTTTTATTTCACGTATACAGTTTGAGGAAGAAGGATCTGCAGGATTGTATTATTGTATTCGAGTCTTCGATAAGCAGAACTTAAAGTTATTTTCGATATTCATAAGTTGGTGTATAGCCTTCGAGGTTCGTACGAATAAGTTCTTAGATCACTGAAATTCGATGCACCTCAACTACCGGGCGTTCCTAAATAAAATCCTCAAATAATTTCCTCTCGGGTGATTTATAAAGGTTTAATAAAACTTCGTTCCCGTCCCGGCAGGAGGTAAAGAATTTTCGTACAATTCAAGCCCGGAAACGAGTAGCCGGTATAATCAGTCGTTAAGATTGATTCTACACACGCTTTCTAAATTTCGACTATCGGGAATCAAGAGTGCCCGTATCTCAAACGGAGTGAATCAAGATTAAGTCGCATTAAGAATTTCGAATTCAAATTTTACGCATTGAGCAGGTGTAGAAATAAACTCGTTTCCTGCAGTCCGTGCATTATCCGGATCATTTGTCCGGCGATTATATCACGCATTACGCTCCGATAAAGTTGTAATAGCTATTTTTCATCGCCTGATACCGTGCCTAATTACACTGAAATTTGATACCGGTTATCGTACACGGTAGCAGTACAACGCAACCTGCCTCTCTGAAGTTATGACTTGACTAGTATCCGTGCGAGTAGCGCGGCTCAGACTTTAACTTGTGAACGAAGAGAGAGGAAAATTCATAACGAAGAGTGTTCTCACTGGAACATATTTTAATACCGTTGAAAAATCGAAAGAAGGCCGGGCCTTCGCTTCAAGTCCTGCCAATGCCGGGCGATTCAACACTGCACACGAACATTCATCCAGGAAGAAACTAACCGGCGACTGCATAATGGCTGCGGAAGCGTTGTTGTTCTCCGGAGACCCCACCCTGAGCTCGCGTGTCGGAAAGGTTGATCGATACGAACTTATACCTAATACTTCTTACACCTGGGCGAGACCCGGACACCACCTCCAACATCGCACGTACCCTTTGACTTCGTCTCATCGGCCAGTGCTGCAGTACCGAAAAAAGTCCAGATCCGCTTGAGCTTTTCGGAAAACGACCATCTACGAGGAACCTCTGCAGTCACACTTGTAATTCGTCTGGTTCCTGACCTTCTGACAATTTTTGGTCCGACGTCTGCTCTGCTCTCATCAGTTCAATTTCATTCACCTGAACTTTTCGCAGCTGCAGCCTGCGTCAGAAGTTTCTACTCCTGAGCTCCAATGTGACCTCGACAACTCTACATAAAAATATATAACGCTACGGGGAACCGAGGCGAGATCGGTAAAGTCTTGCGGAATAGTTGAGAGGAAGAAATCCTCAGGAGAGGAATGGAGGGAGGCCGCAAATCCCGGTAGCAGCGTTTCTCGGACCGATGCGGCAGACACAGTGGCCAGGACAGAAGAAGCAATAAATACAGTCGGCTGTCCTGTAAGTGGGACATGAGAGATATTAGATTTATTTGTGACCGTGACGGTGGAATTTATGGCCGGTAGGCCCTGACGAGTTTCATTGACGTCGACGTCGACGCCCGCCCGTCTCCAAAATCGTCTCTTCATTCCCTTTTACCACTACAGGAGGCTTATACTCTGCAACACCGTCGATAGGACATAAATATTTTATGCTCGTATCCTGCGACCGACGACGTGACTATTTTCATCCGCTGTCCAGTTGCCCTTCGTCAACCGCGATATAAATTTTACCCCTTTGTACGAGTATCGATTGTTGAAAGATAATTTTCGGACGAAATTATTTTAGACACGGGAAAATTTTTCGGTGATAAAAATATTCTTTGATATCGACGCGTTCGTGTTATCATGCAAGGGTCTTGAAGGATTTTTAAGAATGATTAGCAATTGCTGGGAAAAGTATTTCAAAATTCACGGTATCATTTCACTTTTTCACGATTTTCTCAAGTTCTTATGCAAACATATTGCAGAAATCATGTCACAGAACTATACGCGAATTTCGATAATTTAAGTGATATATTGAAGAGATGACTGCGATAAAATCAGCTTCGCAGACGATGGATTTGCATACAATAATAATGATCGACAATTGAAAGATGAGAGTGAAATAAGGGTATAGTTTTAAGTACTAATCCGGTTTTGGAATTCCTCTGGAGAATCGGAGGACTCACCGATGCCCAACTAGCAGCAAAATCGATTGAATTTTTCGTCGAACGTACTTGGATCCTGTTAGGAAATGAAGCATTAAACATTGCTGTTAGATTATCGCTATCGAAGAAACTCTGCCGATAAAATGTTATGCCTCTTGAGTCGCAGGGGTATTTTGTCGAAGTTTAACGTGACCGGGTAGTAAAAAGTAGCTTCCCATTCTCATACAAATCGCTTCGATTAGCATCGTTCTATCAAACCGTTCGAAACGTCGTTTACCTACTCAGATCCCGGAATTCAAGCCTGTTGCTTAAACGCAAATGCCCATTTATATATTGACAGATAATCAAACGATTGATTCGATTCAATTACGTGGATAAGATTGGGAGAAATGCACTTTAGACGTCGGACTAAATCCATCTATACACGTCGCGTTGTCCCTGTAGCCTCGTAATTATATCCGAAAAAGTAATTTATAACGCCGAAAACGGTCGATAATAAGTATACACTCAAGCAATTTCCAGTCAACGCAATTTTCGTCGCCTAGCTCCCGCGGCGGTCTCGCGCTTTTTCGTGACTCGACGCAGTTAATTACTTCCGCGGCTTTGAAACGTCAGCTACGAGCCAGCTTGGAATCATAATTAGAATTGACGCCGGTATGTTAATCAACCGATCACCGTGCCTTGTCGCCACACTGCAACTATTTCACGTCAGACATGGAAGTGCGACAGCATGCACGAGCACAAAAATGTAACGCGCATTTAGCGATTTCTTGTAGAAATATACTAGAAATATTACCGCAAATATACCAATATTGACAACGCGTCTTCGTTAAAATTCTCTCCATTTCCTAACCGTTCTCTTATCCTTTCAGCTACGTGCCAGAAAAGGTCGTGCAATACCGATGAAGGAGTGCGAGGATCCCCGAGTCGTGGAACGATAACCGTAATGGTCCCTCGTGCTCTGTCCAATTTAGCGCGTGTTCTGTGTTTCCGAACATACACACACACACACACATATTCACATACACTCGACCCACACGCGGCAACGCTCCTTGCGCGTGTTTAGATAAGTATATTTACTAGAGTATTCGCCTAAGAGTCGAAGGAGATGTTGAATGGAATGCGATAGCCTGCTGCCGAGGCGTTGCATTCCACCGCGCTTCAGCGATCAGGGCCTAGAGAACTTCCTCAATGTAAGCCCTTGGTGAAAATAATGTTCTCAAAAGTTCCTCACTCTTTTCCCTCTCTGCATCTTGAAATGCAATCTAAAACGCAAACCACGACAGACTTGCTAGTACAAGAATTACGTTAAAATGTTAATCGACGTTCCTTGTATGTTCGCGGTTCGTACTCGTTCTGCAATTGAAATTCAAATTGTCTCTGTCTCCCGCCTCTTTCCTATGTAACTACTCGTCATTCGCTGGAGCCAAATGACGTATCCTAACGATGCGCAGCGCCTTTGACGGAGCTTCCGAGAACGAATATTGCCGTAACGAAGTGAGTGAAAGTTATCATACATTTCAAAGATGATCGTTTGACGTATGTTCTAATTGATTGCTTTCCGTTTGATCGGATGAACTGGATTCTTTTGTTGACGTTTGTAGAATCGCACAGCCACTCATATACGTCCGGAAAATGTCTATTTTCGCCGAAAACGATGCAACAAATCCCAGAGCGAATTTCGTAGGGGGGTAAGTGGTGCGTGGATATGAAACGGGAAGGGGGGAAGGTGATTAAACTCGTCCCTACAGCAACCCTACCGCGTGGATCTAATTACTCCGTTTTCTCGAATGCTCCTCGACTCGGTTCTCTCTGTGTGCCAACCCTCCGGTGATAGATTAGCCGGAAGATGGACGCGCGTGCACTGCAGGGTGGTTAGCGGCGTGTAACGTCGAACGGCAAAAACGCACCAGAGGACGTCTAATCGTGGAATTGGATGAATATCTTTGTGCTGAAAATCGGAGCACCGACTCGGGGCCCCGGTATACCTATATTAGGCTTGCATCGGAGGCGGCGCTGCCGCCGATCCGACAGGCCGCTTCGCTTCGGCTGCTGTGAGAGCACCGATCGCTATAACTTACTTTGAATAAATGAAACGCGGCCAGTTCCCCGTCTTCCTTCCCGCCTCCCTTCGAAACACGAGTCGGGCTTAACCGCGGACCGAAGCGGCGTCCCTTCGCGGTCCTTTCCAAGTCCCTTCGCGGTACCTCGTCGAGTTCCAGGTCCTTCAACGGGACAACGTTCTCCGGCTATATAACGACAAATAAACGACCAAGATCTTCTGCCTCTGTAGCCGTCGCGCAACTTCGACCTCCACTTTTCCCTCGCCCTTGGGAGAACCGGACTAACGCTACTGAGGGGTTGGTTTCTCCGTATACACACGGGGACCACGAAGACCACCGTAAGCTCATGCCGTTCTTCCCCGATGGGCACTGTTTCAACGGGGCTTGAACTGGCGACGACGGAGTGAGAAGAGAGCTAGACGAATTTATGGATCATGATCCTCTTCGATTTTTGTGACAATTAAGAAGCTGATTTCCAAGGACCGAATTAAAGCACGATAATTCTTTGCTTAAGAACAGTTATGTAGCCCGCCAAAGCACCGACTTCACTCTCCGATCAATTGTACATCATCGAAACTCGTACTTAGTCCCGCACAGATGAAGACGAGGACCGAAAGATAAGGCGAGAATGAACCGCGTATAGAAAGTGAAGGTATAGGATATAATAACGGGGCAGTGATTAAAACGCGACTCCTCGGTAAGGCTCAATTGCCGGTCAATCGTTAAGCTAGTTATTAAGACGCGGACGAGCCGTAAATAACACAGCGTCCGTGTTTATGCGCGTCCGTCTCCTCCTTGCTCTTCTTCGTTTCGTCGCTAATTATTTTAATTGGCCGGCGAAGATTCAAAAGAGGTTGAAACGGACGGATCCTGAGGCGCGGACGACCGCCGACCGCCGACCACGACCATGCTGCGCACCTCAATCACCGATTTCTCTCTCTCCCCGTCTATTTATCTCCCATTTTTCCATCCTCTGCGCGTCGCCAATTCCAGCGTTCCATCTATCGTTTCGTTGATTTTCCAAAATTATAAATTTACGATACAAATTGTGAATTTCTCGATCACTGAAACCAATTGCCAGAGGATTAGACGCTAGAAATTTATTTTTTGGTAATTTTTAACCAACGATCAAACAGATACACAACCAAAGAAGGTCAATAATTGGTACAGGGTCAACAACTGGTACATTTACCTAGTACGTATCGCAAGTCTTTGCTAATTTTAAGTCGTATAACATACCGCTGAAATATACCACGATGCGGAAATATATTACAAGGTTCTTAATTAGCGATCTTAGTACACGTTTGATCCCGGGATATCGGAGCGCGTCATTCCGCAGAGCTAGGAAATGAAATCCAAATGGCACAAACGCGCGTCACCGAACCATGCATATAAGCGCCGAGTTGCTCTCTGAGACCTGGTGCCGGATGGTCGCTCGAGGGCAACGAACAAATCACTATCATTAGCAAATGCAGGAACAGTTTCATTATTGTTATTACCAAGCAATTTTACAGTAGTAAACTGAAATTAAAAGGAAACGTGTTATTTCGAGGATACAACTCTCGACCGACAACCCGGGGCCGGGGGACCAGACGCCTCGGGCGAGGAAGCCCAGCTTGCACAGGGTTCGGGTTGCTGTGCCATTGCCATCTCTCATCATCTCCGCTCAGCCATCAGGCCGCTCTCTTCGTCCTCTCGATACCTACACCGAAGAAGAAGAAGAAGAACGCAGCTGCCGCTCCCGCTCTCCGCCCCGCAGACTTCGATCTTAATCAGCCTCGCGAGGATATCGCCTTGGCTCGAAAGCTCCAAGCTTTTGTCCCTGGACTCGGGCTCGCGATATTCGCGCGCGAATTTTTCTACCCGCAGGTCCTGCAGGCGGTGCAGCGGGGGTCTTTGCCGCGCCGCGTTCAATCTCCGGCAAACATCTCAACTCATAGGAGCATAAATCCTGGTCTTCCTGGGGCACCGAGTTCTCGAGCGGAACCCCGCGACCGAAGTATCTGCTCGGCCGGTGACGGAGGGCGGCTGTCGACTTCGCGAGGGGGAAACGGGCCCTGGATCTGCGCGTCAATTAATGTTCCTTTGCGTCGCGACGCCGTGCAGACCGAGACTCCTTCCTGAACAGGTACCGGTACCCGAGCCGAGCCCCGAGGATTGATGAACGTCCGACGCGTCGCGATGAATTGACCAGGGTGCCCCATACTTTTGGTACCGCCCCCATTGTCCCCTCGACTTTGTTCGAGTAGCGGCTTTCCGGCTCCGTTCCTGATCGACGTTCCGCAGGAAATTCGCCCTTGCGTCGCTATCTCCTCGCCCGGAGCTCCTATGGGGGTAGGAAAAGTTTTCGTCTATACTCTGAGAATCCGGCGACGCAATTCGAACTGCAGGCATCAAACACGACGCCGGCGGGGTCGGTTAATGAGGCAGTTTCGACCGGTAGCGAGGAGAGTTATACTTCTCTTTGACGCATCGAGAGGTTGTCGAGCTGTCCGTCTGTCCATCCATCTGTCCGTTTCACGGGTCTACCGGACCCGGCCATCAAGGCGCCGCTGACGCGTAAGCGACAACCGGACCTGAAGGAGATCAGGGAAGGAGTGGATGAGGAGGAGGAAGAGGACGAAGAGGGAAGAGAGGAAAGGATCGACAGAGACGACCGGCGCGCGCGGAAGAGATTGACGTGACGCGTTGTCCCAGTTGACAAGAATGTGACAAGAGACCGCAAACGGGGATCACTACGGCGTGTGCCGGTCTCAGGATCCCCTCCTTCGACCCTGAATTAGGACCCTTGTTCTTCCGATCGTTTTAATCAGATTTGCGAATCATCGAATTATCTTAAGAGACAGCTTACTCTCGGGTAGATGTCTTCAACTCGAATTGGTGAAGAAGCACATAGTATTTACGTTTGTTACGCTACAACTGTTCTCTAATTAACCTTTGTTGGAGAGGTAAAAAACAAACAAACACTGAAAGTAATTTTGAACACGTTAAGTTATTGATTATATAAGTATACTGGTCCATCGTTTTTCGAAAAGGTGTAAACCCTTACGAAAAGAGAAGCTTTGGGACCGGTTTAGAAGCGAAAGACGCGTTCAGCATTGCGAAGCATGACCGGATGTGAGGAATTTGATGATGGAGGGACAGCATCTTTCTTCTTTTTGGAACTGCGAGTTTTTCCTTATACACCATCTCTGTATGTTTCAGCTGCAGTGCGAGAAAGTTTCGAGAGACGATTCGTCGCGGAGTGATTCGAATTCTTCCGTGTGGGATTACAGCAGTCCGGAATCGGATCGGGAAGCCGGGTCGAATCGGGACAAAGACAAATCGCGGCTTGGGGAAGACGAGAATCGGGATTATAATTATAAGATTACAGGTGCCCGCTCGTAATGCGCGTTGTACGACTCGGTGGTTATACGGGAACTTCGAGGATCACCCTGGAATGAAGCGGTCTAACGTCAACATGCAAACCGGCAGTTTTCCAGGCTCATTCGGCCGTTCGCGTGCAGGGCTCGTAAATAATTCGTCCAATGAAACGCGGAGCACGTTGAAGTATGCGATTGGTGGCACCTGGTTCCGAGTTCGAAAGACCTGGTCCGATCCGGTCCAATGAGGGTTCTCTCGGAGCGATTACCTCCTTATTACCTCTCGGCTTCCTACCTCTTGCCCTCCTATTACAGCTTGTACACCGCATGCCTACGTGTGTGTATATATATATGTATATGTATATAATGTATATATATATGCATATGTATACCTAACAACCTCGACCGGATGGCCCTCGCTAAATGCTAATTTCATAATAACAGTCTTCGCGCCAATAGGGTTCTCGGGAACTTGTAGTCTGTCTATTTTTTATACCTCGTAAAATGGTGAGTTCGGAGCTGAGCTGTGCCGAGATATGGTGTAGTATAAGGTAGCCCCAACTCAGTACCTGATGCGCGTCGAAGACTCCTCCTCTCTTTCTCTTCCTTCCTTCCTTCCTTCGCCGCAACTCAGCATTTAACCCTTCAACATTTACATACGAACTCGTCATTTACCCCCCCCCCCACTCACTTTTGTCGTTAACAGCCGAAAATGGTATTTTTAATTAGGTGGAAAATTACACGTAATTGTGTCTTTCCATGCGACAGCGAAATACGTATGCAAATTAGTATTTTTTTATTTTATTTTCCAATAGTATCGATTCAGAAAAGAAATAAAAATAATTATTCCGAGGAAAGCCTTTTCATTTTTTTCGGAAGATACCGTTATTGATAATTACTGTGGATTTTCTAAACAAACTGTCATACAATTGGATACAGCATTTCTGACGACATATGTCGTGCCAGTGCAACCTTCCGGGAGACGAGAAAAGCTTCGCTGCTTCTTCAAAGTGCTCGCAACTATCCCTTGTCTCCCATTTGTCAGAGACCGCCTGACGTCATGGAGAACGTCATGAAGAGAATTATTAAAAATGCGCTTTTAGAAAATGGTAAGAAGATGCTTGGAATCTTGAAGACGTTAAAAGAATAATGATAATTATTTCTCGCGGAAGATAAAAAAAAAACCGATGAAAGCTCATTTCTTAACTATATCAAGTCAGAGTCTTGTCAGTCCAAGATGCAATTTTGCGTTAAAATATTTTACGAAACCCTGAAATTCAAAATGCCATTTAACGTAGTGGAACAAAGGGAATCTCATTGTTAAAGTGAAAAACAGTTTATTATGAAATATATGACATCGACGCACATGAACGTCATCAATTATCTTCAGGCTTAAAATAAATGTATATATATATATACACACATTCAAATCACGTTAATGAGGAAGCCTCAAGATGAGAAAGGTTTGCAGAATTTCGATGCGAAGCATCTCGCCAGGATGTCTGTAAGCTGACGCTGTATCTGGCTGTTCGGTAAGCAAAACGAAACCGGCGACTGCAGCAGAGAAACATCTACTCAGCTACGACGAGAAATAATAAAGTGGGAATGAGCGAACCGTACCATAAATTGCTTCGCTTCTTGTTAATGGTCAGCAAGACTGCGCCGCAGCTTCGGGCCCCCGGGGGGAAACCTCGCGGCTAAACGTAGTTCAGTCAGTATTCCTGGTAGCCTTATTGTATTTAATGGAATCAAAGTTACGATCGCTATTTCGCTGTACCGAATCACCTGCACCGCGGAGGCCGTTTTAACCGGTGTTATTAAATTCCTCAGCTCGAAACGGATCGAGTATACCACCGCCTAATTATTTTTATATACATACAATCGATCTCCCACTGCTCGGAAATATACGTAAAGTGCTAGTTATAGAATTGAATCATTGGATTTTTCAGCAATTTACGGGTGCGAATTCGACGTCGATAAATTTATCGCATGCAAATATGCTCATAATTTAATCGCGTATTGTTCAACTATGTTTCTATAAAAATCGAAGATGTTCTGGCTTGCTGCTCGACACTTTTCTAGAGATTCCATCAGCTCGTTCTCCGAGAATCGACCAGTTGTGTGGCAAGACACCAAGTCCTTTTTTATACCCTCGAAAACATACGTGAACGTGACCCGTGCCTGCTGCAATTTTCAATTATTATCAAATATATTAGAATTACGTATGATAAGTAATTGAAAGGAATTGAAACAAAGTAACAATAATAATACGTCATTTTTTGTTGTTTTAGGCCCAGCGTCCTTCAAAACTAATGCTCATACTTCAAAATTATAACTCCATAAAGTTCGGATTAAAGGAAATATTTATACATGAAGGTAATATTTAAAACAAATACCACACTTTTGAATTACGAAATTGACTCAACTAGGTGTTCTGAGACTCAGAAAGTAAAATTAGACAAAATTCGCTGGTTTGTCATTTCTGCTCTGATTAACATTTAGAAACATATAAAGGACAATACATGAAGAAAGTTGTGATCTTTCTCGTCTCTCCTTAAAATTTGTTGACAGAGCACAAAAACAATTTGATCAAAATTAGCGATTAAGGCTTTACTTGAAAATTCAACCTAAGGTTCTAGTTGTAGAAAGTTAGATTATTTCCAAATAGTTCAAACTGGGCAAAAAAAGAAAATACCAATAGCATTTAATACTTATAAATGTGTGAAAGAATATGAATTTTACTTGAAATATTTCAAATATATAAATATAAGTTTTAGAAACCTGTATTTGCGTGCTATCAGGATCTACAATCAGTTTGCCGGACTCGCGGTCAATCATGCAGGATACAGCAGCGACAGTGAATTTCATAGAAATACTGGAGATTATGAGCGCCAGGCAAGCAGCATTAATGGCACAGGCGAGTAACTGCAAAATTGTACGTAACACGTGAGTATTATCTCTTTTAATAAAAGACACAACGAAAAGTGGAAGTAAAGTGGAATCGATTGTTTTGTAATGAACCGATAAAGTGAAGTGATAGAATTGTATTGTACAACACTTAATCAATAAAAATACCAACTCCTCCAGAATCCTGCAGTTCTTGTACATTTATGCTTATTGCCATGCCAGGGTGCAACGCAGTCAGCAGTACAGCCTCGCACGTTTCCCTGATGACAGTTTCCTTCGCTCTGTCGTCGACACCTTAAAATACAGAATAATTATCAAAATGTTAAATCACGTAACAAGCGAAATAATCTGTTAAAGAGCTATAATCAAAATATCAGGATTGTCGGCAGTCAAGAAATACTTACACGGTGGTCCTTTTGCAGGACTAAACATTGTTTCAACGGTCGCTCTGTCGTGCATCATCTTTTGTAGCTTCGCTTCAATTGGTCCATAAACTCCGGCAACAACGACGGTGTCACCTGGAATCGATCATTTGAAAACACCATCAGTTCAGAATTATGGTATGTACATATTAGATACCACAAAAGAGCCGTGCAATAAATTTGAAAAATTGGAATATGTGAATCTAGGAAACTAGGTATGTAAAATCTGGATGTTTATGTGATGATAGCTAACATAAAAAATAAACAAAATAAATGGGAACTCACGCTATGAAAACAAACGACCGTTCACACGAATTAGTTACCTTGCATAAACATTGCCGAACCATCCGGTCTGCTCAGCTGATTTAATTCACAGTTCATCGGTCTCAAAACGCACTCCTCTTCCTCCGTAGTTTCCAATTGGTTTTGCATTTCAATTCGTTTTCTATCTTCGCCGCTCCAATTTGAACTAGGTTAGGAGCAGACAAATGGAAGACACGCGTTGCATCGACGCCAGAGTTAAAGCTCATGAGATGTACGACATGGGGATATCCAGAAACTCGGCGTCGCGGCTTTTCATTGGTCCACGTCAGGATATCCCTAGATATAGCGGAAAGATGTGCAGGGTGCCAACTGCAGAGTATCAAAAAATTCCATGACAGTTTAGCAGCCGATTCAAGTCAAAACGTTATTTATAAAAAATAAGCCACGTGCGATTCGGAAGCAGACGTATTGTAATAACCCTGAAAATGTATAAGGACATTCTATAAGTTCAATTTAATTGGAGATGAAATTTCGATACTTGTACACTAATGTCGTTTAAGACGAGTGGATTTAAGCGGTCAGCTGTTCACCGGGGAGAAAAAGATGGAGCACAGGTGACATATGTGTGGACCTTGGGGCGCGAGTTTATTAATCGTTTGTAATTCAGTTAATATAATCCCCATGAAAAGATAAGTAGGCCCGAGTGATGACGCGATACGTGACGAAAATTTGACGGCAATCATCCCCCCGTCGGACCTTCGTTATTTCCTTAATTTCGAGGATAATGACCAGTGGAGAACGCGACACAAGTCCGCAAAGAAATGGTGATAATTTGCGGCCGACCAATGATTCAGGAAGTGATAACGTGGTCCAAACATCACTCGCAACGAGCTCCGCACTAGAAGAACGATTAGCCTCGAAAATGTTACACTATGGCAAAGAATTATGTTTCTTTGCTGCAATATTATTCACCACCTTAGCTGCTCTTCACACTTCGTAAGTTTTTTAAAAATAGTTAAGGTTATCCGCCAACTCACCTCAATAATTCTACGTTTTTTAATCATCTAGCATATTGTAAAAAAAATCAAATGCCAATATCATGAATTACATTGTAGAAGAAATTATTTTTCAACATTCATTTTACCTTTGGATATTCTTTAACAACACTATTTTACAACGGCGTTCTATTACTGATATTTTTGAATATGTATGATCCGAATCAAATTTAGGAAGTGTCAAATATCGTTACTTGCAAGCGGAGTCAAACTATAGAAATCAATGTTCAATAAAAACCGGTAAAATTCTCAAATATTACTTTCAAAAACATCAAATGAAACCTTGACTGCATTTAATTGTAAAACATGATCTCTCATAGATTTTTTTAGTTGATTAAATACATGTATAACGTATCTGATAAACAACTAGTTTAATAGCGAATTCTCAACTTTGAATGTATTTACAGGCCACCAAAAGTGTCACAACCTCCTTCAGCTCGGCCATTCTTTAACCAAAGCTCGCTTGTTTTGGATTTTTACAAAGGTCATTTAGGCGCCGCTATTGAAAGAGTCACAGATGCAGATCTCAGTTTTGTTATGTACTACGCACCATGGGATGCCGAGAGTCAAGCCGTTAGACAAGAGTTTGAAACTGTGGCACGTTTTTACCACAAACAGGTTCTCATTAATTCATTTACTAAGTTCTATACATAAATCGTTATTCAATTATTGCTTCTTGCCTTTGACATTACTACAAAAACTTGTGGAAACCACACTAACTTTAATTTGTTAATTTTCAGATATTTTTTGCAGCCATTAATTGCTGGCACCCGGGTTCAGAATGCCGGGCTGAATACAGCAAGATTCAGAGCTACCCAGTTTTTATGCTCTATCCTAGGCGAGGACCTGGTGTTCAGTACAGAGGTATTCGTACTGCACCGTACATGATACGCTTCCTCCACGCATTTATGAACCCAATATTCAGAATAACAGACAGAAATCAGCTCCTGAACCTGATTGTAGACTATGACGTAGGTTTGATTACGTTTCTCCCTCTGTCCCTCTCTCTCTCTCTCTCTCTCTTTCTGTTCAATCTGGGTTGCGACCTCTACATGTTTATTGTTATTATCACTTAAGTTATCTCCACATATATGTGAAATTATCACAAAACCTTATGTTCTAGGCCGTGGTGATAGGTTACTTTAATTTTATCGGACTGAAAAACTCACCGGGATACAATGTCTTTTACAAAACGGCAATTAAATCACTAGAAAGAGATCCTAACAAAGAGTTAGCATTCGCAGTGGTTACTGACACTTCTGCAGAATCTAATTACGGAGTTACGGAGTTTCCTTCTGCTAGGTTGCTACTTTGGAACGAGTCATTGGTACGAGCAAGTTTAGCTTGAAAATATATAAATATAAGATTTTGCCTTTGATTCATCTGTTGAACATTGTGCTACGATAAAATATTCATTGTACAGAGTTATCCTGTGGAAAATGAATGGAAATCTGATAGTTTACTGAAGTGGATTGGCGGAGCACTGCATCAAGCTACTCTTTGGCTGCAACCCCCAGGCACCAAGTCTCTCACACTAGCGCCATATTTGAAGGATGGACCAGTATTGTTTCTATTTACACCCAGGAACCCATTTCATCAATATAACTACTACTATAATTTGGTAAATATTTTAAGGATAACTGAAGCTTGAATTTTATATCACACAAACTGTTCTTTTTTCATCATTAACATTTGTTTCATAAATTCTCCTGCCATGATTTTTCCAGTTGAAAGCAATTGGAGTACAGTATTATAATTGCGGCGACAACTTGATGATCAAAAACATAGTGAACCACCTGGAGTCTGTTCGTCCCAGGGAGAAAGCAAAGCATTATGAAAAAAGTAAGCAGTGTATGCGCCTTTTAGATAGAAACAGGGTTCAACAACTGGTTCCAAAAATGAGTATTACCGACCGACAGTGGATAAACAGCAGCTGTTGTTCTCAAATTTTAACTAACAAGTGTTTAATGTGCAAGAAGACAACCTCTGTGTTGCTTAAAAATGAGGATGCGGTATGTGCCGCAAATTTGAACAGCTTTCATCACAGCTGTAAGCCAACAGATGTCTTTAACATACCGACAAAAGAGGGAGAGGAACACGAAAAAAACGAATTTTGTTGTGAAAACTATGACATGATGGAAGATCTCGAAACTTCTACTTTAACAGAAGAAAATGACTTGCAAACTCCAAATGCTTTGTCTGATTACATTCTAAAAGATGAATGCAGACACTTACTAACTGGGAATAATTATCACCCACCAGTATTTCCGAAAAACTTACCTCGCGATCATCAGAAAATTAATTTAACATCTTCTATATGCAAGACTAACAAAACATTGGCTTTGATAGCTGTTGATAGCCTACAGTTCTTTCATATTGCTGAGGGGCTGGGCATTGATGTTGCAATAAAGAAAGATAAAACTGCTGTGGCTATTGTAGACCCTCTGGTATGTTAATCTATGAATGTTACAATAATGTAGATAAATCGATCTTAGTTTAGAAAAATTATTTTGTGTTTTTCAGCAAGAGAGCCAATACATTTTGGAGCAAGCTGTGAGCTATAACTCGCTTGTACAATTCATAAACAATTATACCGAGAATTCATTAAAACGATATTTATGCTCACATAGCCGTTTGGAATCAGTAAAGAGTTCTAAAACACAGCAGGAATGCAGTGTCAGCGAAAACTCTGTAATCTGTGTTCCAGAGTTAACAACCGATACATTTTTGAATACTGTTATGAACCCTGACAAGGTAGGATGGACATTTTTAAATATCACCACACTTAATTACTAGAAAACATTAGTAATCGCTAATTTCTCTTTTTAGGATGTAGTAGTGATGTACCATTCGCCTTATTGTGCATTTTGTCATGCAGTGTCATACGTGTATCTAACAGTGGCACAGTACTTACACAACATGCAAAATCTAACATTTGTGCGTATTAACGGAGATGGAAACGATCTGCCGTGGGAATATACAATGAACCGATATCCAGCCATTCTCTTCTTCCCTGCTAAAAGGTAATCAAATATTATTTATTATTCTAGAATCAGCTGAAAATTATATATTAAGTAATAAGCTTGTATGATTTTAGAAAAGCAGACAGCATCGTATTTCCGTTCTCTCTACCAATCAGCATTCCAAATTTCCTCAACTTTGTTCTTGCCAACTTGGATGGCAATGCACACATTGAAGCCTTGGTGAACATCTGCCACCTGGGAATAGGAGATTCGCCAGCTGACTGTGTATCCCAAATTAGGCTTCTTTGTTTAGAAATAATCGAAGACTTACTTCAGAGCTACAGAAGACTGCGACGAAGTTTAGTTAGTGCTACAAATAAGACTGTCACAAGTAAGAAATTGAAAGTGTTACTATTAAGGTTACAACATATTAAAGAAATTCATTTGACATTGGGGTCAATCAGCGATCTACGAATTGATGAGGACAAGGTTATCTTAATTCGAAATAAGTTTAAGTCGTATTATCAAGAGCTATCAGCTCTTGACATAGACAATAGTGTAGATAGGAAGGTCGTCAGTGACAAGCATGTAAATATTAGCAATGTAAGTAAACTCGGACATGAGTTGTGATATTCGCTCACTCACTCTAAACAAATCTGATATTCGGTTTGTGAGCACTTTCGTTTCCATCATGTTTCGTTATATCTTTGCCTCCGACCATTGCTCAGTAGCAAAGACACTTCAGTTCAAATACTACCCAAAGTTTCCGTATTGACTTATCGATGTGACTTGCTGCTGGATTATTCACAATCGCGTCACTTTAAACTAATTTCAATGACTGAAAAAATTTGCTGCGCAACGATACGGTGACATATCAAAATCTGAGATCCTGAGTCTTTACATGTAGGAAACATTCCAATTCAACTCTGACGTGAATTTTCTCTTGGGGATATATTTATAAAACAATTATTAATGAGGCTAAAGTTAGTAACGTTTAAGTAACGAAACATCAGTGAAAAAATCATTATTGCGCAATTTTAAAATGATTTTAAAGGAGTTGGTTTTGCAGAATATGACTATATTTTATTTATCATGGTTTATTAAATTTTAGACATTCGTAAAGGTACAAAGTGACGACTTTTTCTCCGCATGCATCGTTACAGTAAAGTTACTAACTTTATCCTGATAATTACTAAAATGACGTGTTAGATTTAAAATTCGACACAATACGGTGACTGACATGTCATAAGTATTTTTTCTCTTGCTATACCAAATCCTGGGTGAGTCTTTTATTTATTTACTCTTATTTTTTCTTTTCACGTTTTCACTGAAGTGTACAACTGGATAAAAAAGTTGAGAAAAATAAATATTCGCTGTAAGATAATACTTAATCATAAGTATCGTTAAAAAAAAATAGATCTGATTCTTGATTGTTACAGAGATTGAAGAGAAATTTAAGTTTCCATTCTTTTTTTTTTTTGTGTCTAACCATTTCTTGTTGTTCCTCACATTATAATCACAATAAATATTTCTAAAGTCGCGAGATTGGGTTATACAATGCGAATTTTCGTCTCTATGATATACAAGAATGATTAGTGGAAATGATTCGGATGAATACGTATTTGAATTTTGAGAACACCTTACCTACCATATTATCAAGTCTGAATCAAGTAAATAAATTCACCAGCGTCTGTTGCTGAGTGGCGAGTGTAACTGTACATGAACTGCGTGATATATTTTGTTACTTCAGTTTGTAGTCCCTGATAACAGCTGCTCCTGTTATAACCTTATTATATTTCGCCACAGTTTTATATAATATATCGAATAATATATTTTTAACGTTTGTAAATTGATGTAAATATCGTTGTTATTAATTAGTAAGAATTATAAGAAAAGATGGTGTTAATATATAAAACACGTACGTTTAAATCTTAAGACATACTAATTTTGTATTCTCATTACAAAGGTATACAGCAGTAGATTGGACGTAAAATTGAAATTCTAAATTATTTAGGAGACATTTTTTTTTTCTTTATCATTATCCGACGTTTTCGAATACTATTACCGGCAGTGTCATATCTTTTTTTTTTTATGCTTTTCATCGAGCAGAAAACTTGTTTTATCCGTAAAATATGCTAATTATATGTGTGCGTGCGTCTGTTGGCAGTTATTCATATGTGAATAATATAAAACTGATTGCAAGTTGACGGTATCATCAGCCTAAAGCCAACGTATACTCCAAAGCTGCTGTTGGGCAATAAATACATGGCAAGGTACTGTTGATCATTTATTGAAAAGACGACGCAAGACGTAGTGGGAAAAACCCAAATACCAGATTAGAAGAGTAAAGTGAATCGTTAATGAAATAAAGAAAAAAAAAAGAGAAAGGGCGAAGCTTCGTCGTGTCCGTTTGCGGTATAGCGTAGTCATATCTCTAAAGCTAGAAGTGATAGACCGATATGACGAATTGTGATATGTATAACTACGAGTCGCTGTATAAATTATGTAGTACGCACACTATCTTCAGGTGTGTGTGGAAATTGTACAAGTATAGGCGCACATAAAGAGGCGTGGGTCGAAAGAAGTGTCCGATCGCGTAATCATTCGCGCAAAGGATTAGTCATTCGCCTCGTCCACTCGTTTTTAAAGTGGGTTGGACGATTTCCTTGACGTAATGAAATTCCCGGTAAAATGACGCGTGATAAGAAACCAGTTTTCTCATTCCCACTAACAGCTGTCTTGGCGGTCAGGAAATACTTTGCGCTACGTTCCGCGTTATATTTTACATTCGTGAAGGGAAACTTATAAACAATCTACCATAAGACTATTTTGCACGATTATCTGCACAATTGAATTTACATATTTTTAATGACTTCTCAGATGAATAATAGCTAGGCAATAATCAATGAGGACGCGCGGCTAACGTTTCACGGTCGTGCTGTAGCATTGCAGCATGAGGCGTAAAGGTGTAACGCACAATTTCCCTGATGTTGCTTTCAAAAATTCAAAGAAACATCATACGCCCTAGATACATTCGTAATGTGGAAGACGAATATCAGGCGTTCATTATTAATGTTTTATTACTTCGCAAATAATGTATGCATTTTGTAATTAAACGTGGTAAACTAACAGCTCCGTCAAATTTCAGACTCAACAATGTGAGTCATGGGAGCCAACTATCGGCAGTTAAGAAGCTAACAACAATTCGGTGAAAGTCCCTAGGTTTCGACGAATTTCTAACAACAATTATCGCTCGGACTGTACCGCCGAACTATACGGCTTGTGTGAACAAGATGGCCGTACTTCATGATTAGAAACTCTGAATTTCTGGTTGGAACTTTAGATATGTAATTTTGAGATTGTAACAGATCGTAATGTCTGAGAAATATTCGTTCCGGACCCGAGACAAATTCCTTCATTCATTTAATTAGGTGACTCACCGATCGCGCGGGTGACCACACGGGGCTTTTACCAACCGCAAGTCGTTCGTTGATCAACACTTTCATACAGCTCAGATGCGTTCACATAAGTTATCAACGAAACGCGCTCAATATCGACATTCGTAATTATCACTTCAGATCTTTGCGATATTCTCTTAACGTAACGTGTGTATATCCGGAGGATAAATACTCATGCGTTACCGTTCAGTGGAAATTAAAAGTACGTGTCACCGTTGTAGAGTTTCTCGCGTTTCTATTTCCCGGTTCTACCCAACTAGGCGTTTATGGATGGCACTGCCATCGCTCAAATCGTACTGAGTGACTGAAAATCGTCCAGTACTTTATTTTACGATTAAGCGCGCGTACGTAAGTGTTGTACGTGGAGATTCGGTGTACAGCAGTGTGAACAGTGAATAATTTCGGATCGAATGGATTGAATTTTGTTCGAGGAGCAGAGAGAATGACAAAGTGGTAAATATCGAGGATTGAAAGGTTGGCGCCATTAGATAAAGAGCGTTCCGTAACTGATAAGTGGCGTCGTTGTAGCCCCGGCGGTGTAAGAGATACACAAGGCAGTGGCACAAATGCTGGCTGCAACGCTGCATGTACTCTTGGTGTGTTGTCTGACAATGAGCGGTGTTGGTGATAAACTAATTTTTTAATTATTCTCTTGTCAACGGCAGTGGAGAAAGATACAAAAGGATTATTAATGAATGTACGTAACAGTGAGTGCGATAGGGGTGTTTTATGTGGGGCTAATAAGCTGCAACTATGTTTAATGTACCGCCAAAATTTTACGAGCTGTGTCGCCTTTGTTTATCGTCGGACGGTGTAAAATTATCCATTTTTGACGAAGAGGGCACGCAGCGTAACTTCGCTGACAAGATACTTACGTGCCTATCGATAGCGGTGAGTTTACGAGACAACTTTTATCAATCATTAAACAAATAAACCCCTTAATATACCATCAACTATACGCAACATCTGGCCTAATGACAAGAGAGAAAGTTTGGCGTAAGATGTGTCGGAAAGATAAGAGGCTTGAGAATTTAAAATGGCAGTGATAAGCTCCTTGTAGGCTTATACAGACCGGAGGGGGGGGGCAGCTCCTTATTTAGACACCCTGTTATCAGGTTTCACCTACTCGTCGCTTGTCACTTTATTCCATAGCGATTCGATATCGTACACCGAGAGATATTATGAATACGCGTTTCTCTGCCTATCCATCCGTCCTATACGTGTATAACTACACGTACGTACCCTGGTTCCTATGTTACGTTTATTCGGCCCATGTGATTCTCCAGGTGATAAGCTAAATTTATCCAAACTTAGTCACCTATCTCCGTCTCATTCGTATCACTGCATCCTCCGTCACGAATATCTTTCGCGATACATCGTAATTCGTAAATTTCGGGTTTTTCAAACCGCATCTTTTTTTTTCCTTTTTTTTTTTTGTTCCTTCAAAGTCCAGCTACGCGCGTCGTTCTACGTTCACGTAATATTAAATAAACAAATAATCGAGTTTATTTTATTACCGAAAATGAAAAACCAACCCATCTCTCCCCTCCTTCCTAACCCCACTCTCAATAATTTTTCTCATTCGCATAATATCACCATGAACCATTAGTGGTTAACTTGAAAAAATTTCACTCGTATTAATTTAACGAAAAGAAAAATGTTAGGTTAAAATACTGCAACGATTTTATGAATTGCGCAGGTGAATGATGGGGACTCTCTTCCACCAATCATATGCCATCGCTGTGTGTACAAGTTAGATGTACTTCATAACTTCCGTGAAGTATCTCGCAAGTCTGATGTCATCCTGAAACAGTATCTGGATTATGCCATGCAACTGTCTGACGGAGACCAGGTAAAAACTTGAGAGATCAATGACTGTCTATCAATCTCTTGACCAATGTTTTCGAAAATCTTTTCTGCCGAAAGATATAATTTCATTTAGCGTATTTCTACATAAAGGAAAAATGACAGAAAAAAAAAAATCCATTCATGTCTGAAATGAGGAAAGAAAAAAAGAAAGAGAAATGATTAGCAAGAGGAAAGGATACTTGGTATCAATGACTACTCACGTAGTTCAAGTTGGCCTGATGTGCTGACAGTGATACCTAGTCATTTCGTTCCGTTCCACGTAGTGATGCAATGACGGAATGTGCTATATGTGCAATTTGATTGTAGATAAGAACTGAGTGTCACTGTATTTTATATTCCACATGTTCTCACTCATTCTCAACTCTCAACTTACAGCAATTAATTATCAGAACAACCTCAAGGTTTTCCCCATTAACTGAAATCACTTATCGCGTTAGTTTGATAGTGTTCGTTTTTTTTTTTCTCTTTCCGAGTTAAAGGTTACTTTTAGATAAATATATCATAATTGGCCTAAACAACTAAGCAACACTGCATTATTTTTACAGGACAATCAATCTTTCTCCACTGCCAAAGTAGCAGACTTAAGTCCGCTCCAGTCGTTTCTTCAATTGAACAAAACCCTTTTCAATGAGAAGCCCAATTCTCCAGCCAGTATTCAAAATGTATCGCTGTCAACGCAGACCCATCACTTAGAATTACGCACGAAGGAGATGCCCGAGCAAGACGCGATAAAATGTGAACCAGAAGATGATACGTGCTCAAACAGTTCCGACCCAGAGAGATTGGAGATCGAAGATCGTGATCCTGAATCTGATGGGGAAGAAAATGGCTATGACATGACTGTTAGTAAGAGGGTCAAATTGGATACTGGATACGAAAGTTCTAAACAAAGTACACCCAATCGAAGTCCTGTTAATAGAATGGACACTCCCGAAAGCAACTGTTCTGACACACACATCGATCAAGAGACAACAAAACTTTGGCAGGCACTTGCAAAGTGAGTAACTACATTTTCGTAATCTGTTTTTTTGTCAGTCACATCAATGTATTAATGTTATTTAAAGATTTAGCAGAATTAACTTGACTGGTTCCAAATTTTTTAACGCGTTTTTTAAGTGATGAGTCGTAATAGTGTAGTTTCTTTATCATATTTGGGACAATCTGTTCCAAGAAGTTTCACCATATCTGTTATGAGTGAAGATTGAGGGTTGTTAGCCTGATTCTCACCTGCTACTTGACCTTGTAAATCTGTTTAAACTTTACAACAAATTCTCACTATTGGAATGTTTCGAGTACAAGATCGTGTTTGCTGTTTACAAGTAGTTCCGTTTTGATAAAGGTATACAATATTGGATAGTAGTTATTTTCAGCTGACCTGCATAATTAAACAATCATTTTTATTGGCCTAGTAACAGAAGTTTGGAAATAACAAGGACAAATGGTGATAAGTTGAACAACGGGTTTAGTGGTGAAGCAACTAATTTGTTGCGCTCTCTAATCAACAATAGGCAGATCGGTATCACCGCCGTTGAGACTGGCAAAGTGTCTCCGCAGATACGATTCTACCGGGATACCCAGGGTACAACAATTGAGCGAACAATGCCAGATTGCTCTGTGCTTGGAAATCGCACTAATATGTCATGCATCGATAACAAGGTAAACTCATGTAGAAAAGACGAAATAGCATTTTTTTTTCTGTACCCATCGTTTTTTCCCTTCTTATTTGCTTGTAATTACAAACTATCAATGAATTATTTATAAAAAAGGTACATCTTCTCTGGCAATAATAGTTGTGCAAATTTTCTTGTGAAACTGGGGTATAAAATTCACATCTTATCAACACAGTACTGAGAAATACAAATGCAAATTCCACAAAGCCAGATGGGTAAACTTAGAGAGACCCAGGTAGCTACTAGGGGTGTTAAGGGAGCCCATGGGTCTGAATAAAGGCACACCTGGCCTGACAGGTAGAGGCTTTGACGGTCTAACAAATAATAGATAACTGGAACTGCTTTGTGATGTGCTCCAAGTTAAGCCCTACTCTAAAAATTTTGTCAACCGACTATCAACAGATGTTCAGATAAAAATGTGAAATTCTTTGTTGTTTACTAAACTTTTTCCATTATTGAATTTTATTTGAATATATTATGACAAAATGCAATTCTTCGTAAAATGTATTTCATTTTACAAACATAATTTAATGACAATCAATTTATAAACTTTTATTCTATATTTTAATAAGAATTCAATTGGTGTTGAATTCAATTTTTGTTATATAGAGTACTTCCATGGATAGTAATCCTTCCAGTCCTGCTAGTGTGGGAAAGAAAGAGACAAAGGGTAGGCGAAAACAAAGTTATCCCAGTAAAGCCCCTGCCAGTCCAGATGTGATTAATTATCACCACGAATCCAGCGAAGAACAGGCTCATGATTTCACTGCTTGGTCTAATAAAATGAAAGGAAAGGTCAGTGCAAGCAAATAATCTGTTGAATACTGGTTTAAGTAGTACAATTCTAGTGAATTTTGAGTGAAACTATTTTTGTTTTATATTTTATAACAGGTCGGTGAGCAGAAACAGTTTGATCCGCACAGTGGAAACATTGCTAAAAAAGTTGACATGTCTTGTACAAATTGTGGGACTATGACAACGACAATATGGCGGCGAAATATGAAAGGAGAAATGGTCTGTAATGCTTGTGGGTTGTACTATAAACTCCATGGAGTAAATCGCCCTGTCACAATGCGAAGGGACACTATTCATACGCGTAGACGCAGGCCGAAAGGCGAAAAACCAACGAGACACAGAAGTATGAACTTTTTGTAATTAGCCATTTGTTTTCCTATCAATAATCATTATTATAAAGATATTTGAATTTGTGCTTGTGTAGGAAACTGTTATTGAGCCCATCAAGCGAGCTTTTAAGTGATTTTAAAATAACTACCTATCAAACCGAAATTGTCATTGGTATTTTCAATGATTGCTGTGCTAATCAGTTCACCTATCTTCGATTAGTTTGTGAAACTTGTTGAATACAAAAAACTTGGTATATATTATTGACTTCGCTAAAGTAAAAAACAATCGTACATTTCAAAAGATGGTTATAAAGAATAGATTTTTAACTGTCTAACAGAAAAAGGAGACGGAAATTCATCACAGCCTGAACAGTTGGATTCAGAGAGTGCAGACATGTTAGCAGCTCTTCGCAGGCAGATCCAACCTCACCTTATGATGGCAGCATTGACTCCTCCTCGTATACCAGGAACTCATCCTCCACCTACTTCTACCCCCCAACTGAACTATCCACTCCCCCTTCCTGGGTATATGATGCATGTAAGTTATTCTTCATTGCCTTTTTTTTTTTTTTTATAATCACATTACTGGGTGACTTGGCTTCAATAAAATTTCACTTTCCGTTATTAGCATTTGAAGAGCGAAGTGATGGAACAGCAACGCAACATTACAGAAGAAGCAGATGAAGGGGATGAAGAAAATGTCTCGGATGTACCGCTGAATCTAGTTGCTACGTCGCTGTCGGTAGATGCCCAGTGAGAGTTTCGTCTTGTTCACGAGAAGCGTAAATATATAGTATAAAATGTAACTAAGAATCTCTGCACAGACATAGATCTGTCCGGTGACACACAGGGTGTTAGCGGCATGCTCTCTACAAGATATCAAGTAATGAATTACCTATATGAAAAAAGAAAAGATGAAACAGGGAATCGAAATATTGCACAGTATTCCCAAAGCTGTGTGGCCTGGGGAACAAAACGCAAATAAATGATGATATTAATTCGCAGTATTACCCTAATTATGAGAAGTTATACGAATTGTACATATGAAAACGAGAAAATATTTTTATACTAAATTTTCTATGCTTGCAAGTGGTGATATAACGATTGTATATACAAACTGTTTTTTGATGTTGTGAAGTTCTTACATAGATAGAAGAAGCCTGTTTTTTAATCAATTAATTAGTCGTAATCGAAGTTAAGTTGACGGTAAAAATGTGGTGCTGGAATTACTGTTCAAGGTTTCCAAAAAATTAAGAAGACGGAAAAAGAGAGATAAGAACAATCTAAAAGAGATTCTTTGTGCTTGTTTTTGATCAAATGATTAGTGATCACTTTCTTGGTTGCCTTAAGCTCACTAATTGGGTCATAAACTAGCTCTTAATCGAATTGTTCCCTAGGCCATTAGCTTTTTGACAACATAAGCAATCATAATACTCCATTAAGTTATATAATTTTAAGCTTTTTGCGAATGACCCAGTTAAACTTTACTAGTGATCGAAATTTTAATTTTAATTTTAATTTTTTTTTTTTTTTTTTTTTTTTTTTTTTATCGTGAACAAGTGTATACTTTTAGGACAGACAAAAATTTACAAAGGGTAACAAAAAATGTTGGTAGCGGGAAAGTTACCTTTGCGTATTAATCGACGGTTAATTGCTAAGACCTTAGTATACTCACTAACTTAAAGTAACATATTTTTTATTTCATGTAGGAATGTGATGCCAGTATCGTCTTAATTACTGTATTTTACTGCTTTTTGTTAGTTTCTCTTCGTTTTTTTTTTTTTTTTTGTTTTTTTTTCATTTTTTTTCTTCCTATTAAAAATCATGGACAATTTACTTACGGTATATTATGATTAATAATGTCTAGAGGTTGTAGATTCTTTTCGATACGTTTAACTTGTTTAAACACAGTGAAGTAATACTCTTACCGATTATATATGAGCCGTCAAAATGAACAGTATCGTTACAAAAAATTTTAAAATAAGGACACAAACTAGTACTTAAATGGTTTAAAAGCGTCACTACGTAATCTGACTATCCAAAAGCAATAACGGATCTGATTAGAATTACTTACATTGGTCATTTCGCAATAATACTCGTCAATCGTTGCGATGACTTTCTTAGCCCTTGACTTGCAGGAGTTTCAGGAAGTACGTAGGTAACGTTCTCCACTTAATGCCGGATTTTAAGAATAATTAACATCACCGCTTTCACGCTACTGCTGCCAATTATACGACCACTTCCAAGTTTCATGCAAAGACTTCCAGATAGGTTTTGGTTGCCTCCAGGGAATGCCCCCCATTGTAAAATATTATTAAACCTCGGATATTCGAATGTTTTTAACTAACAACGTATCAAATTGTGAACTGACTAAAGTGTTCCCTGGTGGACTAGTAACTAATGAATGAAGAATTTCATTGTAAGCATTTTCATTTTTTAACAAAGCACCTGAGAGATGCAGAAGGAATCGTTGATAAACATATTCCAGATTGTACAGATAACTGATGTTGATAAAACACAAAGATAAGCAGCCTTAAATAGTGCATAATATTGTGGCCAGTGCATCTACTCGCGTATTGTTATACTTAATATTGTATACCTAAATAACTTTGCCAAAAATAGATTTAGTTTTGTAACATAGAATATAGTTAAGGGCATAAAAATTTTATATATTTTCTTTTTCTCATCGCGTCATTGTATTTTGTTTTTTACTTTATTTAAATAATTTAATTTTTTTTTTCCACTTCTCTCTTTCTCTCTCTCTCTTTCTCGGTATCTCTCTAACTGTTTCTCACCAACAACTAATATCGGCGGAAGTTTTTGACACTCTGGAAATTTAGTATTGGCAGCAGCTGCCTAGTGGCTTAGCATTATACATACATATAGTTGTTATTCAAGAAGCCTTATAAACACACGTGTATAGATTATAGATATATATTATACAAAATATATATTATTCTATATTACTATATATATAAATGATAATTAGCTAAGCGATAGAGACAGTATAGGGTAGCGGCATAGTTAGGAACGGATGATCCATGCATGTGTTATAAGACGAGTATATTTTCCACTGTGATCTGAATTTCAAACTTTGCTACTTCCACAATAAGTAATATGTTATCAAACTCATATAAGCAGTAAATTCAATTCATTCGAAAATACGTTTCTGGCATTTCGAAAGTAACTTTCAATTGCCTCAATAAATTTGTTTTTATATCTATGTCATTTCGCAAATATTTAAAAGGAAAGACAATTACATCTCTAAAATGAATAAATAAATTGATTACAAGTTCGAGTATATTCACGGATGAACTGTTTCAAGTCATGTTAGTATAACAATCGTAGTGCACAACTTTCATATACTTTAAAATTCCACAAAGGTAAAATCAACTTGAGCAAGGAAACTCTTTATGAATTAACTGGGCCGCAAACAGGTGTTGCACCACCATTCGTGTTCGATATTTTCTCCGTTGTTACATAAAATGAATAATAAAAAAGAAAAACATAAATAAATCACTTAGTATCGAAAAAATATTTAGATACAGAGTTCAGAGTTGAATTTTGAACTTGAGAGCACACGTAACTCGACTCGTCAGCAGGATTATTTGAATTCATGTATATTGTAGTATACTACATATACATGGTCAATTCTTTGAAGATATTCTTTTGATCTGAACAAATTTTTCGAATGACCATTTTCTACTACTACTGTAACTACTTTTACTATACCCTGAGTTAACAATAAATAACCGCACGTAACGCAGCTATACATAATATAAAGCGGACAGTTTTTGTTAGGCATTTTTAGACATGTCTCTGCAGTTGGCAGAATAAATTAAAGATATTATTATTATTATTATTATTATTATTATTATTATTACTACTACTACTACTACTACTACTACAACTATTATACATAGGTAGATTAGTTTTGAGCTCTCTACTAATACTGAAGCTGAAGTTATTCTTTGTAACTATACATTGATTGAGTATTGCTATTTTATTAATTATATTAATTAATTAATGGTTAATTATAGAGTATTCTAACATTATTATTATTATTATTATTATTAATTAGTAACGAGTCTGCTATGGTTTTGACAATTTGGTTCAGGTAGTCGAGGCTTTTTTTTTAATAGGTTTCTACATCAGTATTCCACTCCTTTAATTTAAATACTTTTAAGTTTTTTCTTTTCTTTTTTTTTTTTTTTTTTTTTTTTTTTTTTTTTTTTTTTTTTTTTTTTTTTTTTTTTTTTTTTTACGTTGACACTACTTAAAAGGGTCACCTACGAATCATTACTTAATTATTAAATTATTTAGTTTTTTACATTTATTTTTACAACCCTAATTATTATTTAAGCGATAAATTATTACTTTTTATTTGCACCAACGTTTGCGTGACATTTGGCAGCGACTGGCTTAATTTATTCTACATTATATTTTATACAACCTGATTTATGTATTTTTTTCTTTTTTTAATCAGTCGATTCATATACTTAGCCTTTTGCGTTAATGGTCCTTGCATACGAGTTCTTGATGATAATATTTCTCACATGATATAGATGGTAATACGGCAATGCTGTGAGTACAACACGTAAAGAGATGGGCCAAAATAGTCTTAACACCATGTCGAACATCTTATTTCATAATAGTATCATTTTTTCAATTAAAGTGTACTTGATCTCACACTTGTAAGACAATAGTTTTTTTCGTGGCAGGTAACCTCACATGCCACAAATCCTATTTTCTGCGCTATGTCCTTTCAAAAACGAAAATATTGTGTAGTTTTTAAAAGCACTAGCGCTTGAGAGTCGCCTTTTAAGCACTAGGACTCATAAAAACTATGAAGTAATTGAGTTGTTGACGGAGATAGCGTGGAAAAATATTTACAGAAAAGCCTTTTACCGATTCTATTAATATGATATTTTTAAAAACTTGGTAATGATATCATCCATTTTTTCATAAATTATTATTCGTATTTATAAAAATAAATTCTAGAACGAAGCACTTACGCAGTGGTATTCTGCACTTGTGAGTTGGTAATGGAGAATAAACCCCAATTACGTTGTAAAATACCTTACTTTTCTATTGTGAAAAATACAAAACCCTATAAATTAGGTACATATGCATAATACTCAAGAAGAAGCTTAGAATTGCTTGAAAATTGAGTTTTTACTATAAATTTAGATCATTCGTCCCCTTTATTTGTTGGAATTAGTAATATGCTATGATTCTATTTCGTAATCGTTGAACGACTTCAAATGAATAACAAAAGATTGGGTCCATTAAAAGCATGTGCCAAAAGTGATGATACTGCGTATTCTTATTTGGCAAAAACAAAACAAAAAAAGGGAAGTGAAATAAAAAATGTTAAAATATGAGTAAATAAATGAATTTACAAGCCAGAAATGGAAACAGTGGACAATCACGCTCTGCTGGTATCATATACAATTTTCCAAGTCTGAATAGACATTACCACTTGAATGATGAGTCATCACTTTGAATCTTGGTTTTGCATTGAAACTTGCTTGCTATACCTGTAGTATGTTGTATCCATCTCTGTAATGTACATGAGTTACCGTTTGCATATTCTTGCATATGACATACATAACACTCATACTGAATTTTATTTAATTCTCACACGAGTATTAATCCAAACTAATTGACTGAGTATTATTTTTATAATAAAGTATAACAATAATGATGATAATAATGATAATAATAATACTAACACGTCACGAAATTATAGAAATTTGAATAAAGCACGAAGAGATAGTAATGAATGAGTACAGAAGTATGAAATGAATAATGAAAAACCTAATGAACATGACAAACTATGAGAAAAACATGGTATCATAATGTAGTATTACGTGTTTGTTCTTCTTAAATCGAGAAAGATCAATACACTATTAGCGCCCTGGCATATTTTGTATACAATGCTGTGGTGGTGTTGAAATTGGCTAAAGACTAACTTACGAAGTGAAAATATATTGTAATACGTATGCATAAAAAGTAATAATATTTAAAAGCAACTTAGTTTTGTATTCTAAACTGTAATAAGTTAGTTTGGGCTAATGCCAGCAGCTGTTGAGATTACTCAAGGTTGTGTGTATCATTATAAGTATTTTGAATTGTTGAATAGTAATATAATAATAGTAAGCAGAAAGCACAGGGCGCGATAATCATCCCCCCTCCCTCCCTAGACAACGTAACCCTCGGGTAATGGATAACTGATACTATACGCTGTGGTTGGTAGTATTTCTGATCCAAATTTTGTCATAATTATATCATACACGAATGATTTACTTTATTTAATCGATATACTTTGTTTTGCCCGTGTTTTTATATTTTATTATTACTACTACTACTACTACTACTACTACTACTACTACTACTACTATTACTACTACTACTACTACTACTATTATTCCTATACATAATGTTGTGACAAGTAAGTTTTGATTTTTTTTTTTACATTTCTTTTCTCTTTCTAATTTATAATAGAAATCTCCCATGACAGGTGTACCTAATTTATATACTTATATTATGGGTTTACAAATAACAAAAATCATGTTTTTGTATTATAATGGTAGGTGATATAACGATGCTAGAGATTTTAAGCTATTTATTCGGCTACTATGTGATTTATTGAAAATTATTTTTAAAAAGTTGTTCTATCCACGTTATAAGTAGTTACACATTCACACCAGAATTGGTCAATTATGCCTTAAAACTAGAATGAAAAAATTTACTAAAATAACGTCCATCACAGAGCACATGAAATTTTTACTCACATTGATTTAATAATATTAAATACGTCACATAGAACGAATTAAATACTTAATACTCAATATTGAATGAATTCTTGTAATTACCGATGATGATTAGTGAGCGTCAAATTAGTTTTTGTTTGTCCTGTGATGTGTATCATATACTTTGTTAGATAGTTGCCTAGGAATGTTTAAGGCAAGAGTTTGGATTGTGCTTGTTTAAATTTTAAATCTGCCGAAATTTATCACAATTAGGTTTTAACCTAGTTCTACTTCCGTTCTTTTCTTCAATCGTATTTGTTTTTTTTTTTTTTTTCATTGAAACAAATAAACATTAAGACTATAGAAAACGCAGGGAATCGTAGCATCATAGTCTTCCAGTCACATATTAACGTCAGTTTAAGACAATATTTTTGGTCACACGATGCTAACACCCCTAGAAAATTCATGCGTTGATTTCAATCTGTCAGCAAACTCCTTAAGTATTCTAAAATAAACACACGATAATTTTGCTCTCCTAAAGCCAATTAATCCTCAGTGTTTTGCAAGCACTCTCTGATGGATGCGATTTCTATTTTTATGCAGTTTGATACCCTTCATTTGGTTCTGTACGCAGTATTATACTCTTCACTACTTCAGGAATCTGCAAAATGTTGTGGCACATAACGAATAAGAGTCGAAGGATCCATGACTCTCTAGTTTCAATTACCAATATTCATACAAAATTACGAGTTTACCTTTATAGTGGTTGATAGGATTTGATTTTAATTTTTACAACAGAAATAAGAATGCGAAAAGAGATTGGATGATGTTTACGTAAATATAAAAAGTAGCCTTAATGAATTTTTCGAGGGCATCTTATGCAAGGGCATTGTTCTGATACCACAGACGCAGCTTCATAAAAATCTTCAATAAAAAATAATGTGTTGATAATTCTGTATTCTGTATACTTTATTCAACATTGTGACAAAGCATTTCACAGGTAATACGTTTTATTATTATTTCTTAATCATGCTATAATACATTACATATGACCACCAATATCTACATTATTCATACCAAGATTATATAGTGAAATTGATCTAATAAACGCTAATCTTGGGGGGCTTTCTTAAGAGAAGGAAGGTCCCAATTCTGCATGCCTGGTTTCTTCGAAACTGCCATGTAGACCAGAGCTCCTCTTCCTGGTATTGGCTTTACCGCCACATATGTTCTGTGATCCTCGGACCATTTTGAGTGGAACTGAATCATCGGCTGGTTAACCGTGTCTTTTAAAATTTCTTCCGCAGACTTCCCAGTGAATTCATCCTGATGTTGAGTGATTTTATTTACATTTCATGATACCCTGATAGTGGTAATAAAAAGTTCTAGAATTTTATATTATTTTGTAATAGATTTTACTGGGTAATCCAAAAATGCCAAACTATTATCCGGATCACAGAGTAAATCTGGCTCAGACTCTAAACAGCCACGCAGAACACCGTCGCGCAGAACTTTTACCACGTATGACAGGAAGGCGTTCCTATTTTTCTTCACTTCCAAGTCAGCTGATTTTATGTTGCTCACTCTGATAAGCCATTTAGTTGCCAATTGTATCTCTGTTGAGTTGATGTAATATCTTGCATGAGTCAAAAAGGAGTAGTAAAAAGCTTTTTTCAGATTAGGTACGCCAACCTTTCTTATTGCCTAAATTCTTGAGCAAAAATTTAGCTATCTCCATTTTTTTGTTGAACTGCTCGTCGTACATTAAGCCGATATCTCTCAGTGACATTTTTTCCATTTTCACTATTTGAATTTCGTGCAGTTGTATTATCAGTAAAAGGTTAAGAGGTGAAATAAAATTTGGGGTGAAAGAGACTTAAAAAATAGAGAGCAAAGTCAAGACCGGATACTCTATCCCACAACGATGATTCAACAAAGTTCACTTTTGTTTATTTAGAAAAAAAAAAAAAATTTAAATAAGAGGGTTTCGTGGGCACAACAATTATTGCATTCTAGTAATTTTCACATATTTATTTATTGCTGTTCCATTTTTTTAATTACATTTATCCTGAAACCGTTAAATGCGGTAGTGTATTCGAACGCGTCACAAATAGTGGGAAGTTTCAAACGCAGCCCGCCGTAAGTGGATTTGACTTCGTCAGTGAATTAATTCGGCGGCGTCCGCGTCGTACGCGCGTCCAGATTTCCGGTTCCGCCGCGCCACCTCCCCTTGTTGAAAGTTTCGGTGCTTCCGTCATTCGCCATCTTGGCATCGTTCGATGCGAAAGACAGAGCGGCGGTTTATTTTGCTTAATTTGGTGTGAATACGCTATTCTATTGTCAGTGAAAGTATACAAGAGTAACAAGAAAATGAGCTACGGCAGGCCGCCGCCCCGTATCGACGGCATGGTGTCGTTGAAAGTCGATAATCTCACGTATAGAACAACGCCGGAGGATCTGAGACGCGTGTTCGAGCGATGCGGCGAAGTTGGGGACATTTACATACCTCGTGACCGATTCACCCGTGAGAGTCGAGGCTTCGCCTTCGTCAGGTAATCTTACATAAAATTACCCTCTTACCTTGCCTCCCAACCGACGATCGTCGCGCGCTATGTTAATTGCTTGAATGTGTACATAAAACGCGTACGTACGTCGTAAACGGGACCCGTGACGTCACCCGTCTCACACGCAGCTGCCGCTCAATATTTTTGCCCCGGCTATTTTCAGTTCCGTATTCGTTATTCTGACCCTAGTACTGTACGCTCTATTCTATTTTCCGCAGATTCTACGACAAGCGGGACGCCGAAGATGCACTTGACGCCATGGATGGACGTCTCCTTGACGGCAGGGAGTTGAGAGTTCAGATGGCTCGTTATGGACGGCCAACTTCACCGCACCGAAGCCGCGGAAGCCGACGTCGCGGAAGGTTAGTCTTTCTTCTATTAACCAGTCTCTCGGTTCATTGTTGACTGATTTCCCTGTTTTGATCCTCATTGTTGCATCAAGATATTGATAACGTATTTGGTAGAGTTTTGTTAGTTCTTTACAATTCCGTTAGGTCGGCTACATGAATGAAAAGCGATTAATGATTTTTATGCAGATGTTCTTACCGAGACATTCCCTATTCTGTGTATTTTGTAGTTGAAATCATCAACCCTTTGTTCAACTTTTGGAAAGAAGTAACGAATTAAATTATTAAAGTCAAAATTCATTTTCAACCGCGAATCGTTAACTTCAAATACCCTCATTCATTTGTCAGATCACGTAGCAGAAGCAGGGACCGTAGACGTTCACGTTCCAGGTCTCGGTCTAGGTCACGCAGTCGCGATCGAGATCGCAAACGATCTTACAGTCGCAGCCGCAGTCGTTCCCGTTCGGACAGCAAGAGCTCTCGTGGCAAGTCACACTCACGCAGCAAATCGCAGGAAAGACAGAAAGATAGCCGTTCCAAGTCAAGGTAAGCATTACTACATATCCATCTTCATACCATTTGTAGTTTATAAAAATTTTGCACCTCAAACACTGGAATAATTAACTCATATCAGTCTTGAATTGAATTGGGAAAATAGTCTTTCTATAATTCATCTTTTTGCTTGTAGGGATTGAAGATGATATGGCTCAGAGTGTATAGCAGGGAACTGATGGATGTGCTCAGTTGCAAAAGCAGTAAAGCATTCTGACAAAACAATAAAGGTATTCCATTATACTCTGTACCTAAGCCACATTACCTTGTTCACATCTTTCTATCATTTATTATATTACCCTACAATGACGCACTTGGGTGGGTTTTGAATAAAAAGAACCTAGTTTAATTATAGTGTAATATACATAAACTACATTAGCAAAGACTTGAGAAAGCTACGGTTTTAAGAATGAAATCTTCAACAATTTAGACGTTTATTATTGTTGCTGATTTAGATTACACCATTAGTTAGGTTTTGTCATGAACATCAGATATTCCTTTGCCATGCTCTTTCTCGTGATTCAATTTGATACTATAATTAATCCGACCTTCTTGTGATCTAAAACAGTACCATGTTGACGTTTTTTATTTTTTCAACACCATATAGAAAACTACCCAAAAATAAAAGTAAATAAATAATTACAATTGTATGTGGATTACACTTCAGGTAAATAGTCGTATTCCATATTTTTGTATAACAAGTTTGAAGTTATCATTGAAATTAATGACTCATCTACTTCTAAACTAAATTCATGAGAATTGTAGTGCAATTGTGTAAGGTTGTTGTGATACGAGTGTTCGCAAGCTATTTTTTTCTTTACAAATTTTCAGTACAATTTTTGTAAAAGAGTCATCATATTTGCACTATTCAACTCGTTTGTAATGATAGTTTTCATCATTGAAAATAAAAACGGTTTCTTGCTTAAAATTTTCTATCCCTTGAAAATAGCTCTTAAAACTTCAATATTTTTGCTTCATGTCGAGTTTTCACAAGATTGTACGGATCAAATTCTCTGACTCAGATGTTTCCAAATCTTTTTGTGTAATATCATGAAAAAGCTATAAAAATCGTGCGAATTCAGTAATTCAGTCAGGTACTACAGGTAGATTAACAATTGAAACAAAACTTAGAACAAGTAATTCCACGCCCTATGGAGATTGGAACACTAAACTGAACTTACAAAAACCTTCAAAACTAATTGACAATTAAATCTAAATTTGTACAGAATCATTGTACTCTGATATTGAATGTAGTTTTGCTCACATTACCCTTAATTAGATTGACCCTACCTGAGCATACAAATTTTCTTTAACTTGTATTAGAAGTTGAGAATCATGATATGTCCGAGCGTTAAACTTAAGTTCTATGTTCTGTAGTGCGATTTACAGGTTTGTTTGTGTAAATTTGCCATTTATAATAAAGTAAATTATGCTGCAAAGGCTAATATTTTTGCTTGAAATTGAATCAACTAATAAAAATGAGTGTTGTATAGATCTAGAAGACTGTAAATGTTCTCTCAGTGATACATCATGGAATTAATATTCCCTGTAGTAGTTTTGAATATCAATAATTACTGCATAATTTTAATCGTATGATCGATGAAATTTGATAGGAATACCTTCTCAGCAATAATCGTAACATTAATGATAATAATAATAAGAAGAAGAATAACAATAGTAGTAATAGTAATGTTCGTATAATCATAACAATTGTAAAATGGATGGATAGCCTTAAAGTTGCCTTTGTATTCTCAGATGAGTTCGAAAGTATCATTGCTGACTTTATTAAAGTTTCACTTGATAAAGTATTACCATGTAGTTATTAAATTGGCAATAATGGGTCGAAAATTTTATATGCCAGGTTTCATGTTTGATATTATGAATAATTAAATAAAGACGATCTTGATATACTCAGATTATTATTTTTCTTTTTTTTTTTTTCAAACTATTTTGATCACGTTGATAAATTGTCGGTTTGCATCAGTTTTTAAAACAAGGTTTTTTTTTCATAATTTGAAAACACATTTTATTTTTGTGCTGTTCTTCGGAAACAGAATTGTGTGTGTGACTCCGCGCATTTTTACAAGTCCACATAATTTGTGAACCAAAGTAAAAAAAGTTGAAATCTTTACAGGTTCCTTAGAATAACAATATTTTTTTTATGCACTCACTAGTTCTACACTGAATATAACATAATACATGGTAAAAATAAAAAGTGTGTGACAAAATTGGCAGTGTGCTTGGGGAAAAAAACAATGAAACCATGAGATACATGTAATGTATTGATTTGGGTATGTTTATCATTGTTTCATCTTGAGAATGCTCACTTAAACAATCATCCATCTCATTTTAATGTACCCCATAATTTTAAGATTTTAAAAACAGAAAAAACACATGACATCCATTTGATATCCGCTTGAATCGTCAATACTTGTATAATATAAATGATAGAGTCAAATATGGAAGCAGCGAAGTTATTTCATGTAACTAAGTTGTTATTTTATGGTGCCACAGGCGGTGGGAAGGAGTGGCGTGGCGAGTGTAGCTGATGATGGGGGTAGCTGAGTAAGCAGTAAGCCGAGTAGCGGGGCTGTAAGCAGTATGCAGTGTGCAGTAGCGAGCGAGCGGTTGGTGGTCTGGTGAAAGCGAGTTCGCGACCAGTCAGGCGAAAGTGTGCGAGCGTGAGCAGTCTGGGGGGTCAGAGTGCTGAGATATTGCTGAGAGCACTCGAGCACAGAAATTGCCGAAAGCAGCCAGAACTACGCTGTGCTGTCGCAGCCGATCTTTACTCGCAGGTAGCACGAGAATCACCAGACCTCGCAAGCAGCAACGCATATAGCAGCAATGAACAGAGTCTACCTTTTTTTTATACACATTCATTAATATTCCTGATCACGAGATCCATATGTGGTTCTGTTCAAGTGTTTAATGAGTGAGAGGATGGCTGCAAAAAAAGGATGAGTAAAAACATGCATTCCACCCACTTACCACTCTGTCCTTTTCCTCCGATACTACACAAGGAAATTTCCCGTATTTATGCAATGTGTAGAGTTGGCAAAAACTGTGTTTTGAGCGAATCTCCGTACCAAGAACACATGTTAGTTTTAATTTTCCTTTTCGTCCAGCCCCCTCAGTTCCTCATTAACAAACCATTGATCTCAAAATCAAGAATTATTGGTGCACGTGTACAAAGGTTTCTCGTTTCCCAGTAAATTATAAAGAAAACAGTTTACTGTTGATCATCATTAATTGAATTGTAATAAATGATAATCAAGGAGATAGTCTTTACAAGTAGTCTTATGGTTTTGTTCATTGAAGTTTATTGTTTGTGCTACGTTCTGAGTTGATACGTGTTGAATTGATTACGTTCTTCTACTTTTCATATTCTATAAACGTAACATTTGCTTGAAATCAACAGTAAACGTTCTTGTTGGGCTTGCTGATCTATGTTACTTTGTGATGGTTATATTATTCGTGGGTTAATATGAAAGACGTCTTCCGTTTAGTAGTCTACCATTCAGAAAATTGCCACTACTCCTTAATAAATGGCATAGGCTGGGGATATCATGTGTTTTTGTGTATCTGAATTTCAGGAATTCGATGGTCAACAATTTTCGTAGTTGAAAAGGTAAGATCTTATATAATTGGTGACAATATAAAGTAAATGGGGTATTTTTCAGATTGTTTGAGTGGATTTGTTTTGCATATAATTTTTGAAAACCAACATGTCTTTGGCGTAATTTAAAAATGGGAAAACAGTCTTAAAAATCTAGTGTCAATGATCAACATTTTTAAGCCTAAACTCCCAGGACGGCTATAGTTCACTTCTATTCATTTTGGAGGTTTTTGAAGAAAAATAAATAAGTAAAAGCAACAGTCAGTCTATTGTGGGTTGCTAGTTGAAGATGTTGATACGTAACCCAAGATTTTAAGAATTTTTTAGATTTTCTAACTAACTTTATTCCTAAAATCAAAGTCGAAGGGTTATCCGATGGCCATGATTTAAAAATATAAAAATGCCCCAAATGCACAACTACCTATACATATGTATAGAAGATTCTCCGAGGACTTCAAGGGATGTGGAATGTACTTTTTGAGATGACAATAAATACGATTTTTGGTAACATTTCTTGACTTTTAATAACACCATGATTCTCTCTCACACTGTCTTGTAAAATTGTAATTAAATGCATTCAGGAATACTTCCTGTAAATTGACAAGTTTACCTACTAGTTTTCTCCATTTTTATTTCGAGATTTTTTGCTCCTCGTATCAGGTAAATTCATATACTATCTAATTTTACATAAAGAGATTTGATAGAGATTTTGAAATATTTCTATGAATAAATGTATACCTATGTATACATACCCACTTAAACGTAAAAGTATAATTTGAGATTCGTAGTAGATACATTAGAGTTAACGTAAAATTGTAATAAAGGTACAAAATATGTGCATGCATGCTAGAATAATAATGAGATAGAATAACAATTTTCAACAATCCTGAGATCAACCCTCCTTGACTTTAGGTTTTACTAAAATGTATGGTTGCAGAATTCTTCCAATCACGTACAGTACGGCCACAAGCACTTGGCCCACATAGTAAACACTGCCATAATAGTTGAGTGCATCTCGCAATTTGAGTACTTGGAAAGAAGCTGCTAGATAAGACATGCAGAAAGTTTTCATGAACCATCCCATGAAACCCCAGCCTTTCTTTGCCTGTAAGAAATTCAAGTTTTTATAAACATTGAAACAAATAATTATGCTGCAAAATACCAGAAATATCGTCAAATCAATTTTTGTTACATATAAACCTGTACTAACCAGGCTATTCTCTTTACTTTGTTTGTAGAATTTCACGTAAATGTCGTCCATTGGCAAATAAAACACGACCGAACAAATGCAGATGTAATAACCGGCATAATATCCATGCCATAGAGCGGATATAAGAAATGTAACTGGTACTCTGAGTACTTTGTGAGGAAATCTTTTATACACATATGCAGCCATCCAGTATTGTGTGCATGTGTTCCACATCTTCATGGCTACTCTGACATTTGTACAGCTCTCAACGCCCCACGTGTTGATGTTATGAATAGTCTCAAAATCGATATCTTCAGCCTTTATCTTCTCTGGATTCTTACTCCTGTAGAAGGAACAGCGGAAGTAGTGATCAAATGAACAGTTTCATTTCTAAATAAAGAAGGGGAAAAACATAATTCATTCTCACAAGTTTTCAAATGCCTGATAGTTCTTCGGCCCTAGACCAGAGATTGTCGTACAGCTCGTCGGATAAGCCCCTACTCCAGCCATTGTGCAAACGCATTCGGAAAGTGCCATGCCTGCGTAGATCCTCATTTTGAATACGAGAAATGATGGGTAAATATACCAAATTCGGTACCAGAAGCTACGCTTCATGAATTCATCGGCCAGAAAGTACTAAAAAAAATTGAAAGAAGACGTGCTGTTTAAAATAAAAAAGTTCGTATACAATTCAAGTTCTCCATTCTATCGTATGAAATAAAGTAGGATCATTCACCTCTGAAGGGTAGTAGTACCCTAAGAGGAGGTAGATTGTACTGTAAACTGCAATTTCTTTCAGTTTACCCAGTGTAACTCCCCAGTGATCCGCGATTTGGGCAAATGGTCTGTAAATTGAATCCCAGTATGTCCTGTAGCGATAGTACGGTCCTGTAAAATAACAAGTTATTGAGACTCTTGTCATTTTCGTGCTGTGGATAACAATCGTATTTTTACTGATCGATTAAATATACAAGTCATTATCATGCACAGTCTATTTGAATATACTATTTGAATATACTTATATACTTAACTGGTATAATGAATATTGACCTCCACATATGGAGTGACTGCATTTCAATTTTAAATCTACATTGAATACTACAAGTGAGATTTGTGAACATTCAAACAAATTTAGATTTCAAGGATTATGACTGCTTTGCTTTTGAAAAAAAAACACTTATAGATAAAATTTAAACCGTTGCTGCTATAACTAATCGTTCAATCAATTTACATCGATCAAAGAGACCAATCAGGACAAAGTTAGTAACTACAGCCTCGCAGGGATCAAGGGCTTTCCCAACTATAATCAATAATAGTATTCTGAATCTAGGAAACATACCGAGAAGACATGATGAAAGAGCAAACTAGGAATTGATTGATGATATCAGGTCCGTTTATCAATGGGCCTTTTATCATTAACTGCCTGATATCTGTTGCGATTTCAAAAACTAGTGTTGACTCTCTTAATTTCCTGGAGAGTTGAAAGCTACAAAAGCTACCAAATAATGTGACGAAGGTTGTTACCAGTCAATAGCCCTGCGTAGTTAAAACCATAGTGGAAAACATCAATGAATCCAACTTTATCAAAAGCTGGAGATTTGGCACCCGATGGATCATCAGCTGGTGCCGTTGCAGCTGAATTGATTTCAAATGCCAGTCCAACCAACTTCAGTGTCAGCATCATCTGTATCATATTACCAGGTCCCGATGGTAAAGACAATCCGTACCAATCAGCCAGACGAAAGAAACCCAGCAAGTAGAAGAACGTGAAGGCAAAACTAACGATGTGACATTGCCTAAGGATTGATATAATATGTTTATGAAAATAATTGATATGTGGTTTACAATATAAAATACAAATTAAAGTAGCAGTCTGAACAATAAAAACAATAATAGCAAATACAATGGAAAAGCGTACTTCCAAGATAAGCGAGTAACAATTACTGCGTTCACAAGGGTGACGAATATCGGATGAATTATTTGCGATCCAGTAGCTAGGAATGCCACTGCAAACCCAACTCCAGTGCCAGTCCATTGCTTTGCTAAGGGATCCTTTATTTCTCGGTAGCAATGCCCGAACCCGATACAAAAAAGAAGCAGTAAGACGTAGACGATGTCATCCCACGACATTTTTCTTCACGGGTTTGGGTCGGTGCGAAATTTTTCACTGCCGAGTGGCAGTCAGTCCCGTGCAAATAGCAACTCGCTAGTCGTAAATATCAACCAGTCGATCCGAGACGCGCGGCGTGACTGCTCGCTGCGTGTGCCGCGGCCACTACAGCTTTATGAGCAAGTTATAAGAGCGGCAAGTGACACGCGTGTAAGCGTGTAAGTCTATCAATGCCGGTAGGGACGTTGTTACTACATGATTACGAATGTATCGTAGAGCGATAGTAGCTACTGTATCGCAAAGATGATATTTGATGTAGCTAAGATATCAAATAAGAGGTCAAATATTTGACGGCCGATAGCCTTCTCCTCTCGGTGAATAAACATCATGTCTAAAATAAAAGGTTCTTTTAGGTACGAAATTAGGAATGAATAAGATTCTTAATTAACTGAAGGAACTGGAGGTAGCGTAATGGGGAAATCAGCAACAATGCCTAGTATACGGATAATGAAACCACGCAAAGAAGAAATTTCGTATTCAGCTTACTTCTAGAAGGTAAAGGAAGTCCCGCGTGTATCGGCTTACCCATTGTCCCGGTTTCATGTTTTTGCGACGAGTAATAAAGAAGAAATTGCCTTCGTAGCTGATCGATAAAGAAGATTGTTAGAAACATGACGTATTCACGTCCCTCTTTACTTCTCGCTCACGAGGAAACAAATGTGTTTTCGATTAAAAGACAATCAAACATTTAACTCTTCAATGCAATGGCACGTGTTCCGCGCATCGAGGATACGAAATGTACGCTGAAAATTAGCTCCGTGGTACAACCTACACGAAAACCCCATGATGGACCGTTACTATCTACCAACAGAAGTGGTGATCCACAACTCCCCGAAGGACTGTTGGGTTTCCTATCTCGGGGGTGTTTACGACTTGACGGATCTCTGCGGCCTGTATCAAGGCAGTGATCAGATCAAACCGATCCTCGCCCACGCCGGCAAAGATATAAGCCACTGGTTTGATCACCGCGTAAACGACATCCGGCACTACGTTCATCCGGTGACAGGAGTCGCCGTACCTTACTGTCCGCATGGACCTATTCCTGACGTCAATCCTGCGGCACCAACTGCGTCTTGGCGACCTTTGGATCGCTGTCCTTGGTGGCTAGAAGAAAGATATAAGATTGGGAATCTTACTAGAAATCCGAGACCTTGCAAGGTCCTGAACGTCCTCGTCGGTACCCAGGCAGTGATATCGGTGAGCATGAGAAAGTGGAAACCTGATATCGGGGTTTATCTTCCTCATTACTTGACTGGGATAATAATTGCCGTGTACAGGTTTGCGAGGAGGATAACATCGAACGAATCCAGGAACGATTTTTGGGTTTCAACAACCATGGCGTCTCGTACACTTGGAAATTCGAAGGAAAAGACATTGATTCTCGCTGCACCTTGACCGAAAATGGGATCCTTGATGAAAGAGATCGATTCATTGCCGCTGGACTTCCAGATGATTTTTATATACCTTGCTTGCTTTGCTACTACAATGACGATCTAACTGAGGCTTGAAATTGACAGAATGAGAAATAAATGGATCTTATTGCTGTCAGACGGCAGGGTTTTTATTCACAAATGGGTCTCATTTTGCAGACTTATTATGTCACGTTTGCATAAAATTAAACTAGTTAATATTTCAAGAGTCCGTGCCATTAACGTCTATTTTTAAGCAACGCTTCTACACAATGATTTCTCCTCAAAGCTGTGTCAGTTACCGTGTTCAAAAGACATTTCTAAATCTATATAATGAAGTCTCTGCAAGTTGTGGAATTCTAGTTGAACATTATGAATCATTGTGATGGCGAAACTGCAATCCTCCCTGTGAAGATAATTGTACATTTATACAACTTTCGTTTACACACAGGCTTGACCCTCTAAAGGCAACCTTACATACTTATATTACCTAGGAATAGGACTGAGGTGAATTTGGCTAGTTCCTGTTTAGCATTAACGAATTCGCACCTATATAATACCACCGTACACTTGACACTCTGGTGATTCCGTTTCACTATTTATAAATTAAAAATTATTAATTGGGACCATTTTTATGAACAAAACTATTTCTGGGTAATATATATGGGCTGCTCGGGTAAGGATATCAGATAATGGCTGCCGGCAGAGGGTTAAAGTATATGTGCGCTTCGAGGCATATACACTACATGACGAAAGCATATCCCATTTTTGTGTGGCGGGCTCTAATTGGCCGACGCTCGTCTCACTGAATCGGTAAAAATGATGACAAAAAATTCAACACAGTTGGCCTTGTGTTTTCTTCAATTTTCTAAGGAGAAATTTTTTTTTCTGAATGGATTTGTCCAACTTTCTCCAATCTAACCGGGCAATCATAAATGCAAACAAGGCATCTGATACAGCGTCAGACTCACGGCTGAGGAAGTACAGAAAAGATTATCAGTTTTTTGGCTGTCACTGTTGATCCGTTGATCGCAGCGTAATCGGACTTACTTATTTTTTGGGCGAAAAGTTTTTGCTCTCAGATTCGATTTTTATCACCCTTTTCTCACTAATTGGACCCCCAGGAACTCAGAAAACGCAGCAGAAAGTGCGTCGGACCAACAGCAGAGAAATAGCGAGGGAAAGAGCACTCGCTGAAAAATGGCGAAAACTCGGATACTGGTTTTTTGGCTGTAACTTTTTATCCGTTGCTCGCAGCGGATTGGAGCTGCGCCCAATCGATTCCTGTTGCGAAATCACGTCGGAATAGTGCCAGAAAGAATTTATTCAAGCACTTTTCAAAATCGCAAAAATTTTCGCCAAAAATACAAAGGGGTTAGCCTTACTTATTTTTTGAGCGAAAAATTTTTGGTCTCAGATTCGATTTGTACGACCCTTTTCTCACTAATCGGACCCCCAGGAACTCAGAAAACGCAGCAGAAAGTGCGGCGGACCAACAGCAGAGAAATGACGAGGGAAAAAGCACCAGCTGAAAAATGGCAAAAACTCGGACACTGGTTTTTTGGCTGTAACTTTTTATCCGTTGCTCGCAGCGGATTGGGACCGCGCCCAATCGATTCCTGTTGCGAAATCACGTCGCAATAGTGCCAGAAATAATTTATTCAAGCACTTTTCAAAATCGTAAAAATTTTCGCCAAAAATACAAAGGGGTTAGCCTTACTTATTTTTTGAGCGAAAAATTTTTGGTCTCAGATTCGATTTGTACGACCCTTTTCTCACTAATCGGACCCCCAGGAACTCAGAAAACGCAGCAGAAAGTGCGGCGGACCAACAGCAGAGAAATGACGAGGGAAAAAGCACCAGCTGAAAAATGGCAAAAACTCGGACACTGGTTTTTTGGCTGTAACTTTTTATCCGTTGCTCGCAGCGGATTGGGACCGCGCCCAATCGATTCCTGTTGCGAAATCACGTCGCAATAGTGCCAGAAATAATTTATTCAAGCACTTTTCAAAATCGTAAAAATTTTCGCCAAAAATACAAAGGGGTTAGCCTTACTTATTTTTTGGGCGAAAAGTATTTGGTCTCAGATTCGATTTTTATCACCCTTTTCTCACTAATTGGACCCCCAGGAACTCAGAAAACGCAGCAGAAAGTGCGTCGGACCAACAGCAGAGAAATAGCGAGGGAAAGAGCACTCGCTGAAAAATGGCGAAAACTCGGATACTGGTTTTTTGGCTGTAACTTTTTATCCGTTGCTCGCAGCGGATTGGAGCTGCGCCCAATCGATTCCTGTTGCGAAATCACGTCGGAATAGTGCCAGAAAGAATTTATTCCAGCACTTTTCAAAATCGCGAAATATTCGCCAAAAAAGCAAAGGGGTTAGCCTTACTTTTTTTTTGAGCGAAAAATTTTTGGTCTCAGATTCGATTTGTATGACCCTTTTCTGACTAATCGGACCCCCAGGAACTCAGAAAACGCAGCAGAAAGTGCGGCGGACCAACAGCAGAGAAATGGCGAGGGAAAAAGCACCAGCTGAAACATGGCGAAAACTCGGATACTGGTTTTTTGGCTGTAACTTTTTATCCGTTACTGGCACCGTAATCGGACTGCGCCCAATCGATTTCTCACGCAGAATTACGTCGGAATAGTGCATGAAAGAATTTATTCCAGCACTTTTCAAAATCGCGTAAATTTTCGCCAAAAAAGCAAAGGGGTTAGCCTTACTTATTTTTTGGGCGAAAAGTATTTGGTCTCAGATTCGATTTTTATCACCCTTTTCTCACTAATTGGACCCCCAGGAACTCAGAAAACGCAGCAGAAAGTGCGTCGGACCAACAGCAGAGAAATAGCGAGGGAAAGAGCACTCGCTGAAAAATGGCGAAAACTCGGATACTGGTTTTTTGGCTGTAACTTTTTATCCGTTGCTCGCAGCGGATTGGAGCTGCGCCCAATCGATTCCTGTTGCGAAATCACGTCGGAATAGTGCCAGAAAGAATTTATTCCAGCACTTTTCAAAATCGCGAAAATTTTCGCCAAAAAAGCAAAGGGGTTAGCCTTACTTTTTTTTTGAGCGAAAAATTTTTGGTCTCAGATTCGATTTGTACGACCCTTTTCTGACTAATCGGACCCCCAGGAACTCAGAAAACGCAGCAGAAAGTGCGGCGGACCAACAGCAGAGAAATGGCGAGGGAAAAAGCACCAGCTGAAACATGGCGAAAACTCGGATACTGGTTTTTTGGCTGTAACTTTTTATCCGTTACTGGCACCGTAATCGGACTGCGCCCAATCGATTTCTCACGCAGAATTACGTCGGAATAGTGCATGAAAGAATTTATTCCAGCACTTTTCAAAATCGCGTAAATTTTCGCCAAAAAAGCAAAGGTGTTAGCCTTACTTATTTTTTGGGCGAAAAGTTTTTGGTCTCGGATTCGATTTTTATCACCCTCTTCTCACTAACTGGACCCCCAGGAACTCAGAAAACGTAGCAGAAAGTGCGGCGGACCAACAGCAGAGAAATGACGAGAGAAAAAGCACCAGCTGAAAGATGGCGAAAACTCGGATACTGGTTTTTTGGCTGTAACTTTTTATCCGTTGCTCGCAGCGGATTGGAACTGCGCCCAATCGATTCCTGTTGCGAAATCACGTCGGAATAGTGCCAGAAAGAATTTATTCCAGCACTTTTCAAAATCGCGAAAATTTTCGCCAAAAAAGCAAAGGGGTTAGCCTTACTTTTTTTTTGAGCGAAAAATTTTTGGTCTCAGATTCGATTTGTATGACCCTTTTCTGACTAATCGGACCCCCAGGAACTCAGAAAACGTAGCAGAAAGTGCGGCGGACCAACAGCAGAGAAATGACGAGGGAAAAAGCACCAGCTGAAACATGGCGAAAACTCGGATACTGGTTTTTTGGCTGTAACTTTTTATCCGTTACTCGCATCGTAATCGGACTGCGCCCAATCGATTTCTCTCGCAGAATTACGTCGGAATAGTGCCAGAAAGAATTTATTCAAGCACTTTTCAAAATCGCGAAAATTTTCGCCAAAAATACAAAGGGGTTAGCCCTACTTATTTTTTGGGCGAAAAGTTGATGGTCTGAGATTCGATTTTCACGACCCTTCTCTCACTAATTGGACCCCCAGGAACTCAGAAAACGTAGCAGAAAGTGCGGCGGACCAACAGCAGAGAAATAGCGAGGGAAAGAGCACTCGCTGAAAAATGGCGAACACTCGGATACCGGTTGTTTGGCTGAAACTTTTCATCCGTTGCTCGCAGCGGATTGGGACTGCGCCCAATCGATTCCTGTTGCGAAATTACGTCGGAATAGTGCCAGAAAGAATTTGTTCAAGCACTTTTCAAAATCGCGAAAACTTTTGCCAAAAATACAAAGGGGTTAGCCTTACTTTTCTGTTACCAAAACATCTTTCGTCACAGAATAGATTCGTGTCACCCTTCGCAAAAAAAGCAATTGAAGTGGCATGGTACCAACAGCTGTGACAACATGAAGAGTACACAGGGGTATTATTCATTTATTGAATGTAAGACAGGATACATGCAATAGTAACAATACAACATCATATATACAGTATCCTGCACATGTACATTGCACCTGTGCGTAGGACAGGACTTTGGCTATTCTCACAAACTACAAAAATAACTATTTTATCCCATCATTTTCGCATGCCGCTTAAAGTAATGTATATTGCACTTTTTCTGCCTTATATTTTCGTTGTGTTTCACTTTATGTTACATATTATTTGGCTACTTGTTGAAGTACTATACACTGATACTCGCATATATGCACTAGAAATAAGGCATATTGAATAAACTGTAACTGAACTGAAACAAAAGCTTCGTAGCTATGAATTTTTCATATTCCTTGCCCATCAGGGATGACACGTTTTCCGGCCGTAACTGTTGCCCGACGAATTGGACCCTCAGAAACACAGAAAGGTTGCCAAAAAGAATGTAGGACCAACAGCAGCCGAATTACGAAGAAAACCTTTCATTTTTTAGACTGTAACTCTTGATTCACTGCTTGCAGCGTATTCGGACTGTGCGTAATCGATTCATCTCGCCAAATTACGTCGGAATAGTGCATCGAAGAAATAATTCTCGCGATTTTCAGAATGGTCACAATTCTCACCAAAAATCCAACGGGGATAGTATAATGTTTTCTCAGCAAAACTCTTTCGTCTCCGAATCTACTTGTACAAATCTCTATAAACCAATTGGCTCTCTAGGAATGCGAAACAGACTTCTAAAACAGCGTGGGAACGATATTCACTAAATTTTTCGAGGTCGAAATCATAATTAGACAATTTATGCATTTATGAGTATAATTTCATGCAAAGCAGGAGAAATTAATCATTCAGTACAATTATAACACGTAACGTATAATTAGTTGTTCTAGATCACCTCAGATGGCTTGAGCGTAGGATGAGGTGTGTCACTTTCTCAATAACATCAGGATGACAAAGGGCATTAACTACGTCATTTCTTATTTGTTGATGCACCGAGCTTTGGTTGGAGCTATTCATTTCCAAATATTTGTGTTTAATGTCTGGGAATCTGTCTCGATTTTTTGAAAGCAATTCTTGCAATTCTTCATTTTTTAATACAGGAATGAGTGTTACGTAATTAGAATATTGTTCCACCAACTCCTTTGCTGACCAGCGAGTTTCTTTAAATTTTTTAACTGATGGTGAATCGTCTTTTTCAACATTGCACTTCTCAATACATGTTTGTATCTGAAATCAAAATATATTCAATGCAAATGCGCTCAACAATGAACCAGTACGGTCTCAATTCAGAAATGGCAGCTTTATTGTATGTAATGACTCATAAACAATGAAAGAGATTGCTCTTACTAATCTCACAGCCTCACTTGGTGCGTCAAGTGTTTTATCAGAAGTAGGAATGAATCCTTTTCCAATCTCCTTGACTATCAAATTAACAAGAGCCTCGCCGACTCTGGAGTGACAATCTGCTGCTAGTGGAATCCATATATTGACACTGATGCTTAAATCAATGGATTCGACATAATGCCACCATCCATTAGGGACCAGTAATACCTGTCCAGGTTCCAGTATTACCATTCTTGCTTTTGGGTCAGTTCTTAGTAGAGCTTCCTCATCATCTTTTGATGGGCAAAAGAAATTAAAGCTACTGTAAACTGTTGACTCCTCATAGGGGACTCTTGTCGGTTGAAGTTTGTTGTGAGAGTCTGGTGAAAATAAAAGCCATCGCTTTCTGTACTTGATAGAAAATCATAGCACAGATAGTTATATGTATCAGCAAAGAATCAGTGTTAAACAAGGTCAATAATACCGCTGCATCGTTAGTCACCTTCCATGTACTTGAGCCACTAGATTACAGCCGTAAGTGTCCTGATGACAATTAGTATGTGCTCCTTGGCTTCCAATCCACAATGTGGAATCTTCACCCCGTTGGTCGAACCCAAACCTTTTCCAATCAAATGATGAAAGTATTTCAGGATGATGACTAAACCATTCATGCATATACTTGTAATCAAAGTACTGCCACTCGTTACTCTCCACTAGAGTTCCAACATTTTGAAGAAAGTTTCTCATGGTCATGCTCTTCACATCGCATTTAAAATCCCATTGTGGTTCCTAAAAGTACGAAAAAGTCTGAAATATTGGTACATCCATAAGTACTAGAATACAAATGCTTGAATTCCTGTACCGTCGTTCTGGCATTGAAACCAATTCTAAATGGCAGCTTTAAATCTCCAAGTTTTTCAGCGAGATCATTGGGATTCCAGTCAAGGAATTTCCATAAGTATTTGCCATTGGAATCTCGTAGCAAATTATTAAAGACTACTGGTTCTATCAACTGAAGAATTGCATGTCTCAGCGTAGTCTCCGAGGGTTCTTGAAGGCTAGATGTCGATTGCATATTTGAAGATTTACTATGACGGTATTTAGGATAATGTGGGAAGTATATTTGGGAGAAATTATACTTCGTGGAACCTTGTTTTGGTAGGAAGTATCACCCGTTATAAACGAAAAGCCCTTAAGCCCATTCAATACTTAAGCAAATCTAACCTGCCCTAACAAACATACTTGTGTTAGAGATGGCGCTAGCTGCGCAAATGAACGAACTGACGCGGTTTATATGAAGATAATATGAAGGGTTCAGTGCCAGAATAGCCTAACTTGTCGGCGAGGCTCACTATACAATCGTAAGCCATTTAAAATGAGTCTTACACTGAATCCTTCATGTGTATATACGACTTAGCATCTCTGTCAGTTGCAAAAGAATTTGAAGAAATACGAATACAACCGATAACTGTTTGACAATGTTTAATATACCTGAAACAGGAATGACAAATTACCCAGAACTTGTATTTTCTTCATTGTGTATTGACTTGTCCTCCTTTTTAGCAAACTCCTCAAATTAGACAAATTGTATATTTCGGCAGATAATTTCGGAAGTAATGTGTATCCTTAAACTCAAGTCATAATAATAAAGTATATTCTTCAGTCGAAGTGCAGGGACTCGGATTAGATTTTGATGTATGCGTGCTGATAACAAATCTTGAACTGATGTTTCAGCTTGTGATTATCAATGTTAAATTGGAGTTCCAGAATACTGTCCATTGAATGTACTCTTATCAGAACATGAAAGTAAAATGGGCGAACATATTTTTTTACGGTAATTTTCAGTTCGTTATTTTTATTAGAAATCAAATAAACTCTTTAATCAAACAATTGCATATTGTTCGTACAGTAGCTCTCGCACTTTGTAATATTCTTCGGAAATGCATCCCTCGAGGATCACTTTACCTGCCTCATGCTGTAAACAGAAAACTGTCTGTAACGATTGCCATAGTATAGTATCGTAATAAATAATATTTTATACAGCTCTTCTTCTGCTAATGAAAGATTTTTTTTTTTACTAAAATCAAAGTACATATATAGAAATCAGTTCCAAGAACTGTACTTACCCTTCTAACTGCAATCGTGTTATTACAGCACCACAGAACACCACCACTGAATTCTGACGGAATGTTACTACGATTTAATACCTGCTTGAAATCAGATAATTTCAGCTCATTTATAAAAGTCGTTTGATGTCCTGGAACCTATAACAGAAGAAAACGCAAAAGTACCGAGTTGCTTTTCCACCAAAAGAAATAAAAATTCTTAACGGATACTGCAAATATAAAACAAAAGACGCTCTTTTCAAACTTGATTAATGAAATAATAAATTTAATACCTCGTTGAGCGGTAGAGGTTCAAGGGTAAGTATTTGGTCCGCTTGATCAACGATTTCTGAAGAATCTGTATCAGCAACAGCATCGCGACGTATTTGATCGCGAACGGTCATCAGTGCGTCTATCCAAGCAACCTCTGTGTCTCCTCTACCCTTGGAGAAATTCAATCCACTGACCAATGCGTCTGTTAAACGAACCTACAAGCCCAAAAGTAGTTGACAATCAAAAGGATGTAAATGACAACGTTCAATTCATGCAAAAATGTTAAAGGAAAGAAATTGCGCACTTGGTAAATATGTGTTTCAGTCGTGGCGTCTAGGGTTTCTCCTCTGCCAGGGATGAACACTCTTGCTCCAGCGTTCTGAGCCTGTTGAGCAAGAACTTCGGTATCTTGTTGGGAGCCCCTGACCAAGACAACACGTCTGGGTCTGAGCTGTGCAAGAATTTTTTGCAAAGATTCACCGTCAGAGCGACCCTCGAAATCTATGTACGTCACAGAAGCATTGACTGTAACTGTGCGTGTCATTTGAATACATTTGGTTGGTATGTCTGCTGCAATTTCTGGCTGTGGAGTGGCATCTTCTTGTTTTATTTCAACGTTCTCTTTATTGTCTTCCATTTCAGGCGTCGCTTCAGCTATTTTGTAGTCTTCTGGTCTAAAACATTGTCGATAAGAGATCAAACGATTATACTGTCCCGATTAAAATTTATGTAATGTAGTTTGTTGCAAAAATTTTCTACACACCTGATAATTTCCCCATACTCGTCCACTTTGATTTTCTCTTCTATGAATGGAAACATTGGATGCTGCTTCTTACTCTGCTTGAAAAAGCCTGGCTTGATTTCCTGTTTCACCAACAAGTCGTGCTTTCCTTTTGCACCACCAACTTCTATTTCGTCCTCAGATTCTGAACTCACATCTGCTGTTTCCCTGATGAAAAAACGTGTTAAACATTGTATCATTATTAATGCTACTTTTTTCCAAGTAACTATGGCAATTTCTTTCACATAGTTATTTTGAAAATAATTTTCAGCCTGAATCACACTCACATTGCTTCTTGTTTTATTTGTTCTTGCTTTAACTTTTGCTTTTTCTGATACTCTTCTAACTCAGCACCTTCCAATTTGACACGCCTTTTTATTTCCAACGTGATGTTTCTGTTTCCACCGTGTTCCACCAAATCTCTCGCTAACGTACCGGGAGAGGTTCTGCTGGTAAGTATAATGCTGTTTTGCGGATTGCTGCACCATTGCAAAAAGAGTTCTCGTGAGAAACCACATTCCATGTCAGGTGTGCTTGCCAAAACAACCTAATGTATGAGTGAATTAGTCTATTTTAGATATAAATATGCTTCCAACTTTATACCTAATAATGGCAAAAAATTTTATTGCACACCTTAGGACTTGGTACTTGATTGAGTTCGGCCATACTGTGACATAACTGTAAATGCTTGAATTGGAACGGATTGTTCCTGGCCCCTTCAAAACTCCGCATCAATTTATCGCTCATCCACTCGATTTGTGATTTGGCAAACTCGACAACGTTATAACTAACATTGTTGAGAAGTGCTAGCGAGTAGGCAAGCAAACCAGATTCCTTATTTCGCCAAAGTTGATCCAACATGTGCGCCAGCTCCAGTACTCTGCCAGCTGTATCTACCCCTACCAGAACGTTGCCGCCACCTCGAAGAGTTTGTAGAATATTTGCTGGTGACGAAATCAATGTTAAGTTTTTATCAAGCAGTGTGTTGTCTTGAGACTGAAATTCTCAGTGCCGAAGCTACTCACTCATAAGCTTTTCGTCTCTAGTTCTCCGCCTGGCTTGCTGGTACATAGCATTAAAAGCATCAGTAATTAGCAGGGAGGGACGTTGCAGCCTTTCCAATTCGCATCCGTTCAAGTGCCTCTCCTTTTTGTGATTGAAGTCAACCGCATAAATGATGTCTTCTTCCCCAACCTTAACAATCTTCCAAATAGTTCCACCAATCATGTGGCCTGCTGGCAAAGGCGTCAATGTCACTCCATAGCCTTTACCTTTCATTGAGATGCTCTGATTATACTTTAGCTGAACTATCTTATCGAATGCAGCGTCAACATCATCTAGCGTAAACAAGTCGAAATCCTCCATGTTATTACGAGACTGTAAGGAAATTAAGTGAATGTTATTTTTCAACATACCAAGGTTATTGTTTGAATACATTCAATAGTTTTGTTGAATGCTCACCTGGTACATATCGTACATGAACATCTGGCCCATTTTGTAGACTGGAATTGTAGCATATATTGGACAAGTAAGGCCACATTTTCCCACTAAGTACGGTAGAGCACCCAAGTGCAATGGATCTGGGTATGACAGTAATACTGCATCGATTTGGTGAACGTGTCTAAAAAAATAATAACCATAGGTAACGAATGGATAAATTAAAACAAATTGTACTTAATATTCCAACTATTGATAAACGAGAATGGTCCTAAAATAAATATTTTTTGGACAGTACAACGGTAGTAAGTGTCGCAAAAACATAACTTTGCAATTGCAAAATGTTTAGCATTTTAAAACCTATATGAGAGGGTAGGTCAGGTTTCTGATACCGAAACAAAAGCCACCTCTGTGTGACAACTATATTTTGCAATTTAATTACAATCAGGAGAGAAGTTTCACCTCTTGAGCTCCTTGATGAAATCCTGATCGAAATTTTCATCCCATCCACAATCAAGGAGTATTCTCAGCTCGTCGACTTGGAGTATATAACACGGAGGGGATTCGTCCATCGCTCCGGAAATGGCATGAAGTTTGATGATCGATGTCATGATGACTCGTGGGTCGACGTACCTAAAACAAGGCCGTTTTGTCATATGTGTCAATACAGAGTATTTTCAATACCCATCAAGCACAGAACATGGAACGAAGTGCTGCAAAAATTTACATTGAAGTGTAAGTAGACATGAAGAAAAAAATGAGTCGAGGTCTTATTTAATATTTAGCTGGTTCAGGCTAGCATTGGAAAAAAATATAGAATAGAAAAATTTTTGATCGTTAGGTCGTGATTATAACCTGCTAACGAAATGTTTTAATTGCTATAGAAAATGTTAACGATATAGCGATTTGCTATAGTCATACAATTCGGTTATACCTTGTACTTGTTAGAGTAGCGGTGATATTTAAAAACTAGCGAGTAAAAATATCATTTCACGTCATCTGAAACGACGAGAACACATAGTAAGTACGAAAACAAGGTGTATAGCTTTATGTGTTGATTTCTAGGTTATGTGTGTCATCGAGCCACGGACACTAGCGACCAGGCGCGTCGTAAGTAATATTAAGAAATCAGCTGCTCTCACGATGCAGTAATGGCGTGTGCGAGACGAAATTCAAGTTGATCTTGACTGACATTTATTCGTCGAGGTGTATTTCACCTGTAGAAAAGTAAATTTTCTATTCCAAATAAATAGATGTGTTGATAAACGGCAGTTTCGTAAAAAAACCTACGAAGAGTGACAGAATTAAATTGTGATAAACATCGGATCAGCTGATGAGTGGCAACAGTGAAACGAGGCTCATTGTTTTCGGTTATGGCGACAAGCAGCTCTGACGGATCTTGTGCAGCGCCCGCAGATTTTCAGCTTTCATCCGAATTGGGAGTCGTTGTCAGCCGTCTGAGCGTCAATTTACTAAAGTGTCCGCTGTGCTACAATACCCGTAAAATTTTCTACTGTAGACACTGTATTCACAATGGGGATTTCGTACATTCAACTTCTGTTTACTCTGAACGGTACAGTCGGCTCGTGCAAAGATGCACCCCGCCATACGTATTGTTATTGTATCATATTTTGTTTTTCCCTTTATTTTTACACAGTATTTTTATTGTTATCACCACCAATTTATCCAAATATCCATCATTCACTTTTGTTTATCCGATGTGATAGATTTACAATAATCATTTGTTAACTTATCCAAAAACCTACCTATATGATCTCAACAAAATATCTTCTTTATGTTAAATTTCTCTCTGCTTGGCTCTGATCAACGTGTGATGAGTCACCTGCCTGAGCTACATATTTTACATGATATCATTTCAGAACAACATCAGATTTTTCCTATTGCACTATTTATTTTAAATATACTCTTTCTTCTCCGATCCTGTAATCTTCATGCATAATATGCATGCCATAAATCGTCTCCAGAAAATATGCGCATTAGGGTCAAAACGCACTGATATGATTACGTTGCAGTCAATGTTAGTTTGCAGAATTAATTGCTTTACTCGGTTTTCTTTTATTGCTTTTAACTACACTTGAATCAAACGATTCAGACGCTTTTATCACTCTTGTTGCAAAGATGTTGACTTGTAGTAATTGCTGGGTATATCGCTGAAATTCTGGATAATTTTGCTGTCCAATATTGACTAGTAATTCAGAGAACGGTCATGTGTATGTATTACCGACGTTATTCATAATCTAATTCATGTTCCTCAGGTTTGCGGATAAACAGTTACGGTTGCTACGGTTGAAAGCCGCAAAGTCCCAGCTTGAAGAAAAATGCATGAAAACCCTGGAAAAAATTAAATACAAGGACAAACTGGTAATATAAATTAAGTAACTCATTATCAATATCGTAATATACATTCCCATGAAAAAACAGTTTCTTATAACTTATTGTTCTGCTTTTAGATATGTGATATCAAGACCTGTAAAGATCGAATCAGGCTAGTCCAGTCTTTGGTGAATGAGACGAAGCAAAATATAAACACAGGTATTGCATAGGCAAGATTTAGGTGAAGTATGTTGCAGACTCATGGTGTCTAGCCACCAAAAAACCCTGATATTATCAAATTCTCCTAATAAAAATTCTTTTCAAGCAATCGCTTCATCAAACAGTAATAACATGTTGAAATATTTAGGTATCAAATCATTTCGACCTTTTATTTTTCATAGAATACGAGCTGAAAAGATTGTTAGTCGACATCTTGCGAAGTGATAAATTTTAAATACTGTATTTGCCGTACATCATGGCGGTATTGAGTTTTAATAGTGTCGGAAGAAATAGCATGTATATTTTTATTTATTTTTTAGGTAATCAAAGATTAAACATCCTTAAAGATGTTAATGCGCAATTGGCATTAAGATTGCCGAGGCATGAGGACCGAGTAGATAAATTGCAACGATACGTAATAGGAATAAAGGCGAAGCAAGAGAAGGAAAGGGAAGCTGTTGAAAGAAAGAAGCAGTTGCACAAAAAAGTTGTTAGGATGGCTACCCAACAATTGATTGATTATATTTTTCCCATATCGCAGATAAAGCCCAGCCGAAGGTATGATTACTGTTTACACAATGATATTATAGTCTTTCACATTATATTTAATCACTCATTGTCAGGTAAAAATTGTGAGAAATATAAAAACTACTGTCATTATTTCATCTTCAAAGTTTATACAGCAGCGAAGATGAGAGTGTCTGTGGAGACTTGGTAAGTTGCGCACTTGCAGATGCTTCCAGGACATCTTACGTTAGGGGCAGGTGGGTTAATGACACTGAGAATAGCCTGGAAATGCAACATTGCATTGTAGCCCCAACTTTACCAGGAACCGGAGATTATTCTGCTTATTCGGTTTGGGGTACGTACTCTACATTATATTGAACAAAATTGTTCTCTTTGAGCTTGTAAAAAACTGTAGGGTGATTCCAAAAATTTTATGACATTCACAATACTTTCAATTTCTCGCTTAGAGTACATCCTCAATCTTTTAACACAAGTAACAGTCTTGTATAATCTGTGCGATTCTCCGAATTTGAGACAGCAAAATTTGCATTAAGACTTTCGAGAAAAAGGTAATTAAAAAAATTCATAATTTATAGTGGCGGCCAACAAAGATGGTGTACCAGGAGGAAACAAAGAAAACGCTATGCACAATCCGGGCTACAATATTAGCGCAGCTCTGACTTATACAACACAACTCGTTAATGTTCTGGGATTTTACCTGGATGTAAAATTACCATATAAACTGCCCTATAGGTTTGTTTCACAATTTTTGAGATTGGCGAAATTTTCTATTAACTACATTATGATAGATAGCATATTTTCATTTCCAATTTTTTTTTTTTTTTTTTTACCAATTTTTTTTGTTTGTTATTGTGTTCCAGTGATTTTTGCAGCAATGAAATGACGGACCAAAAGTTTGCCAGAAAAGTGGCCAGGCTCAATAGCAATGTACTGCACTTGTGTTTTACACAAAATACAAATCTTTCGTATTTACATCCCACCCACACATTGCAGAACATTATGCACTTGCTCAATACTGACATCAGCAATCTTGGAAGGTAAGTATTAAGCACTATTGATGATTCGTAGGTGAATCACATTCTTTATCAACGAAAAATTCTTATAGTGATTGCTACCATTTCATTTTCACACTTCGGAGTAATATTCAAAGTATTCTTGTTTATATTCAAGATCACGTAAATTCGATTAACTATGTCTTGTGCATCTCTGATTAGAACTGGTCCAATCGAAACGGATTTACCAACTGCTGCGCTGATGCAAAGTCAACTGATTCCGGATTTAGAAGCTAGCGATGACTCCGCTTCAGATGACGAGGAAGACACTCCCAATTGGGAATGGGAGGCTGTGAGTATTGCTTTGTTCTGAGTGATGAATTTGTACCATGCTTTGAGCTTCACTAGAAGTCCAAAGTAAATTTTAAACTTTGCCTATCTGTATGCCAAGGTACCACATGTTATTTGCCCGGAGATGATGGTGCCAATTCCAGGGGGAATGATGGGCCAGCAATCATCGGCAAGCATGCAGGTGAACCAAAGTGTGGCCGGTGGACTTGTGACAAGTGCAGCAGCTAGCATAGCCTCGCTATGGCGAGGGTGGACTGCCAATAAATAGATTATAAAAGGAAAAAAATAGGACTCACCACAAGTGAGTTGCAGGAAATAAACCCAAAGAGGTTTTTCCTGCTTTGAGAGAAAATGCCTCGGTGTTTTTTGAGGATATTTCTCTCACGAAATTGTGATGTTTGCTAAATAACCGAGCACATCAGCTCTTGTTATACACGTGGAACATTAGGCACAATATTATTCTCTTCTGTGACATGTGTCTTTTAGATTTGTAAAACATTTTTTTAATTTTAAATTAAGAAACAAACATCGCTCACACGCTGCAGCTATGATCATTAATGAATTTTTTAAAATGTATTAATTAAATATATTTTGTCTCGGTACACAAAAAAAAAGAAAAAAAAAAAAAAAATTTCCCTCCAGTTGCCTTTGGCTAATGAGCTATCTCGTTGGCATCATTAGTAGTAGCTCACCGTGTGAAGCTATGTTTAAATATCCGTAGCAATGGTGCTACTTGCAATTAAGCAAATATCCTAAACGTACAATCGAAGTGTGTTCAGCCATATCTCCTTCAGTTAACAACTGATGATATGTAAGTTTGCTACTGTCAAACTCTCTGCGAACTCACGTACGTTGTTTTATTTTATTTTTTTCGACATTGTAAGTTTTTCAAAAAATTTAATTAAATATAATCCACAACATTTATTGTAAATTTTAGTACAATACCGCGATCTTACCTACTTGTAATAGGTTTGTATAATTACTAGGTATTATTTGATTGTAAATTATTATAAAAGATAAAACTTTGCAAACTTTCAAAAATAAAGAAATAGATAATTATACAACAAAAAAAAAAAAAAAAAAACAGAAAAGTAAAACAGTTTTCATTCAGCTCTCTTTATAAAGTATGACTTGTGATTCTTTACAATATTCGCTTGTTAGGGCTGAAATTTGACCTGCACGTGTATGTGTCAATGGAAATGAACGAATTGCATAGCCTGCCATTTTGTTTTGCAGTGGAATCCAAAGTACTGGAAATCCGGTCAAATTGAGTGATGGGTAAAGTATAAGTCAGACTTATATGAATAAACGTTTGATAATTTATTTGATAATATCCATGAATCTTTAGTTCAGCTTTCTGGTAATATACTACAATATTGTTATGATGTTAGCTGAATTTGCTAAATAGAGCTAAATTAGCGTTGTTAGTTTAGTATAGCTTCTTTTTTCTCATCTCACTGAATAAGAACGTTCCTTATCGTTCTTTAGTAAATTTTATGTCGTGCGCAATGCCTTCAAATCCACTAGCAATAGATTGTACGCCTATTTCTAATCACTATGAAATATTTCAGGTTGAAAATTTTAAATCAATGTACTTAGGTGTATGAATTCTGAACATTGCAAATTCTGCAATTGTGGAAGAATCTTATGAAATAATTCACTACGAAACGATATTCAACTTATAATAATTTTCAGTTTTATATGATCATCCTGAAGATCATTATGACATTACAGAAATTTTTTCCAAATTTCATCGATAGACAAATGTAAATAATTTTCAATTATGCTATAGTAGTCAGAGTACATTGATTTGTACAATAGTTATTTTTACAACGTAATACCTAAACCTGTAGCCAAAGGTAAGATCATCAATAATTAATGAATAATAAACTCGATTATACGCTTTATAATTCTGTAATAATCGACTGAATGGTTAGTTTGCATGTGTGAAAAGTTTCTTGTTTTGTTACATCAATGAAAAATACAGAAAAAATGTACCTGGTTGAAAATACGTATAAAAGTAGTAAAAAACGTTACCAACCCTTGAATTCGGAATATTGTATTTTTGTACTGTAACAGCAACTTGTATACAGCAATTTTTCTTATCGTTTTTTTTTTTTTTTTTTCGTGAATAAATCAACAGAATAATGAAATTGTCATAGTTTAGATTACCGAATTACGCATCATAGCTATAAGAATTGGAAACAAGTAAGAATATTCTGAAACTAAAGACTGCCGAGTATCAATGTTACAATAAATCTTTTTAGAAGAAAAATTAGTAAAAAAAAAAATGTTCTGATTCATTAAATCTTCGATGGGATGCAGTTTACCTGTGAATGCATACTACTGTTCTAAGTACTTCATTTCGATTCAATAGTTTACTTCACATAATTCAATTGATTTTCTAACAAGATTGTTTTATTTATTCAACACGGATGAGGATATTCGAAATTATTGCGATATATGTGTATATATAATTTAAATTAAGTACAGCTTGAAGAAAACTATAATTATCTGGCCCAGACTTGTATTGTGGCAGTTACGCGAAATTCATATGATGAAAACTGAGAGAAATTACAGTACGAAATAATAAAAGCTGCTTTACTCTTAAATGAATATTAAATGAAAATTAAATGAAAATTAAATTCATTATTTTCCTACTACCTGAATTTAAAAGTAAGATATATCTATAATAGTGGATCTTCGTAAAGAGATACGATCCAAAATTTTCTGCAATATGAGTTACGCTGTGATGGAAGTAGGTATTGTGAGGTAATGGCTTAATCATATAAATATGCTAGCATGTGTGTAAGTTAATTTATATATCTCACCCTTGGCTAGTATCATATTAAACCGCTTTATACAGTAAACTCTTAAAAACGTAGGTTTTTTTTGTCAGTTGTACAAGTGTAATGTAATGCAAGGTATATTGTTTGGTATTGACTAACGTGTGATTTAATGATTAATTATTGTTCTATACAATTGTGACTTAATGCGGCAAACCCATCATAGTTGTAGTTGACGATGTCTCAAATCTGCTGTTCTCTCATTCGCCAGATTATTCCATACAACACGTATAAAATGGTATACATATTGTATGCACTAACTAGTCCTTGACTCCTGTAAACACATCATTATACAAGTATTTTAATTGTTGTGTTTAAAAACGTTTCGATTGAAAATCTAATAATTAATATGCATTTTTAGTTTATAATGGTTTAGTTTTTAAAATTTCCCAATTGTTGAGGCACTTTTTCGAAATATTCAATTCCTCCTAAAATATTTACAAACTGAACAAATTTCAATTATCTTTAGTCCCGCGAAGCAGATATATAGATGCTTTAATTATGTTAAAACTTAGTACATACAGGTTTAAAAGTTGTTAGGCTGAAATCATCTCACGCACATATTCATTAATTTATTTACAGTTCTCTACTGCTCACGATTTAAAATTAATATATTACAGTTTTCTACACCATTATTAGAAAACTCAGTTATTTACATCTACGAGTCTGAGCGCTGTTGTAGATAGATCAGTAGGTACTTAGATTCAGCTTAAACTTTTCATAAGTCAGCGTTATCACAGCCAGATGATTATCAAAGTATATATTCATAGAAGAATAGAATACGTGTCAGTTTTTTGGATTTTGAAGATTGTCTTCATTTTTCGTATGCGTATATCAGGTCTGTTTTAAATGCTTCAGTCTATGAATACATAATTCCTCGATCGTCAAAAGTACAATAATATTAACAAAAGTATATATTTTAATTCTGAACAGACATGTTCTACACAGTAATAAACATTGAACAATCTGTTTTAAAATTTTATTTCAACGAGCCTAACGATTAGTCGTAATACATGGTGGCATAAAAATGGAGCAAGAGCATGTATTTAGTTTTTCTGATTATTATAATTCTTCAACGGATGGGAATCCATGCCCACAAGCAAAACCAATTTCTTCATTCTTAAGCAAATATTGTTTTAAATTACCTTGTAACTGCGGAATACTGCTCAATTCTTAGGCCGGCCTTGTATCAGTTTTCTACGTTCAGCTTTGTTTAGAATGCAGACGCATCGAGTTGTATATGCAACGAATAATTCGAACTTTCCTTGACTCATCTTCTTCTATCTATAAAAGTTGACTTTCAAAATTACCAAATTCTATCTACCAAATTTGGCTCGACATATTAATGGCATGACAAACGTTTGACGCAATTCGTTCAAAATGTGAAGTTGACTTCAGAGATCCTAAAGCAAGTAGAGAAATTTTGAGAAAAGAATATGTTTATCAATGATGCAATTTTATCTAGGGGCTTGTATTTACAATGAAAATAAGCCAGGCTTTGAATATACAGCTACAAACTAGTAGCTTCTTTTTCTGAAGCTTTATTTCCCAATGATACTATGAAAAGCATTATAATTTGTTATACGCGATGATCATTCATAGCTTATTATTTTTGCAATGAAATAACTTGTTTACAATAGCATAATACGATTGCCAGATTAGTTATTGCATAAATATTTAGAGCCAGGCTAAACAAAATTCAATAAAACACGCTGAGTAGTTCCATGAGATTTATTTGTCATCGATGACTATGATTAATGCAAAAATTAAAAATAACATTAATATATCTTAGTTCTATATTACAATAAATGCAAAGTGAATTTGTTGCAAATACTACGCATCGTCAAACTATTCGAATGGTTACCATCCCGCAGCCAAGACATTAACTGTAATTTACTTGACGTTAACTTTATCTACTGCACCAAATGAAAAGTAGTGATTATTTCAAAGTGCGAAATATGCTGTAATTATTGTATCTGCGTCACATTTTGACAATCAATAATCAATTCTCGATCGAATTGAATTAATGAATATAAATGAAAATCACATGTTTATTTACAAAACTCTGACTACGACTCTGTATTAACTTTACCTATCCTTAATCATCTGCTCATTAGGTACACTTGCTTCCATTTAATAATAACCAGAATTGGTTTTCTTTTTCATTGTTGAATACTTCTGTAATATGTGACAGGAAATTAGTATCAATAAAATTAATTCCTTTGCAGTCTTCAAAACTTGAGCGTTTTCACTTAAAAAAAAAAAAAAAAAAAAAAAAAAAAAAAAAAAAAAAAAAAAAACTCTACAGAGATATAAATTTCACCACCTCCAAGATGTTAAAGATTTCTACTCATATAGCGTAAAAGATAAAGTAGATTCCACGAAATATGATTTTAATTATGTATATTATATACAACAACATGGATATGGATATATATACATATATATATATATGTATGTATATATATAGTATTCTGTAAGTAACGTTTCAAATTACACTAATTAACATACAAAAATTATATTCATTTACACGAATAAATATTAGTATGAAATATTATGCTCGTTTTAACGAAAGAAGTTGTAATTATGAGGGGGAAAAAAAAACCAAGCACTAATGACAGTGCTGAAATTTCAACTCATATACAAGTACATTATAGCCAGACGATGTGAACTCCACTTTTGATAAGTTTCCAAACAATAATTCATATTATGCCGGTATGGAGAAAAAAATGTGGGGTCTAACATTCAATAGTATTTACTTTGTAGCTGGGTGATTTTTGAAAAGCCCAAAAATTTTCATAGTGTTCATTTACAAAAATTGTATAATGATAAATGTTCAAAATAAAAATTGAAAGTGGAGCTGGCATGCCGTAACCTTATGTACAGAAATTAAGTAAATAATTTAATAATGTTAAAGATTAAGTCTTGAATAACTGTGAAAGTACATTTTGTTCTAAAGAAAATTTATCCTGCAATTGCCGTTACCTTCTTTTTGTTTCAATTTTTGAAAAATTTCAAAATTCAAATCAACGATTTTATTCAGAAATTTAGAATTAAAAATTTTTACACGAATTTCATGACAAAAAAAAATATAACAAAGATGCGAGCCATCAGCATAAATTACAATTTCAGGGAAAATCATTTTCCAACATGAGTATATAATACGAAAAATGTAAGAAAAGTAGAACATTTTTGTTGAATTTGCACGAAAATCATCGTTTTTCATCAGCTGACAAAGATTTATTGCTAGTGCGGTGATACACGCAACAAAACAAAAGGAAGAACGAAAATTAGAATAAATCAAAAAATTAATAAGTGTTAGTAAGTTCGTTTAAAGCAGGATTCTTCTCATCGGGAAGGAAAGGAATGGCGGACAAGCTCAATTCAATCTAAAGGATAAAGGGAAAAAATGAATTATAACGATAATTATATCAATCACGAATTTGAAATAGGAATATTCAAATGCAAGAAAAATTTTCTATTCGTGGACATTTGATACCTTTAGCAGGTTGTAAAAATCTCTATAATGTGCCTACGTGATATTCACAATCTATAATATTATGGCAAGTAATAAAGCATTATTCCATTTTTTTTTTGTTTTTTTTTTGTTTGGAAATTGACAATAATTCTTGACAACATATAATTCACAAATTTTAATATGGAATTCATTCTACAAATGACACCTGTACCCACTTGTTGCATTACTCATCGCATTTGTTCCATGTTGATCCTGCAGAGAAAAATTTACATTTCCTAATTTTATTAAAATTAGTCTTTAAGCATGTCTGTTTGCTTTAAACTGGAAGCTTACTCCAGAACAAAATCAATAAGATCCACCATTCCTTAGTTGAAGTTTTTCTGATAAGAGATAAACGATATCATCTTCAACATAGCGCACATAATAAATAATGCAGCATCAAATGGATTTAATATGATTTGAGATATCGTACAAGCGATGAAAAGAGGTATTGAAAATTAATATTAAGATGCCTATAAATACATGGTTAAACGACACTTTCAATTGCCGATACGATCACGTGTTCTTACTTTTAACGATATAGTGAATTTCAAGTAATATAGTTGCCTTCCTGGTTCACTTGTACGATCTATTGATCCTCAATGGGCATAACGAATCTCTTTTCGCCAGTTTATTTCTTCTCGCATATTTAATGTATTGCAGTTAATTATGGATAGTTAAGAAAATAAGGAGAGAGGAGTTAGTTATGTTATCATCTCGAGTTTAGTTGGGATATGGTGAAATCATCATCATAGAACTTGTAAGGATTATATCACGATTTTCTGTCAAGCTTCTGTTAATCATACTGTATAATATCTTTGATGCTATTATTAACTGTAAGTGAATGCTGGTGATTGAATAGTCATATATTTTTAAGAACTAAGGCCGCAATTGCATCATGCAGGTAGTTGCAAATAACATTATTAATATTTACAAAGATGTATGCAATATGATTTCTGTCGGTTGAAAATTCATGGTGAAAGTTTTGGACAATGCCTTTGTACTGAAAGTCACGAATGTGTGAAACATAACGCAGTATTTTAATACCAATTCCAATTTATTTGAACACTCTTATTGATTTAGGCAGTGCCTGCATCAAACAATAAGAATGCATAGCAACGTCCGCGTTTTGGTAAAGCTGTTATTTTTAGCATTCCTTAAAAACGGGATTCATTGCCAAAATGTATAATGTCTTAAGAGGCAACTCTAAAAAGAAATATACAAATTACGCAACAGCAAAGTTTTATCGGTATAACGTAGTTATTGAGAAAATAGTTTGGTTTTTGATTATACACATAATATATGAGTTTATTTCTAGCTATATACTAGTCCTATTCTGAAAGGTACAAGTCTCTCCGCATTCCTTAACAAAATACTTTACAATCACAAGTATTTACAAGTTACAATGCTGTTACAAATATAAATTTTCATAATTGATATATAATACTCAAGGAAAATTGACAATAACAATCGAGTTCCGACATTACATCCTTTTCAACGCCAGGCCAGAAGCAAGTTTATACAGAATAGGACTATGCACAAAGCAAGCTAACTACATGCGCATCACTCAAGAGCAAGAGTCAGTTATCGTAAAAAATAAACGTTCCGTTCGAATAACGGAATGAACCGTGCTTCTATACTTTTTACATTCGTATATCTTTGATGATACGAGTTCGCTTAAAAAGAGTTCTACTATTTGTCTGTAATTTGTACGTATTCTTTCCAGAGAATAGATTTAGGATAGTAGCAGGTAATAAGAAAGAGTTTGCAATGATTTCAAAATACTGAAATAACAATTATAGTTTACGAAGTTTCCTACTCTTGCTCTGACCTGATATAATATAATTTTCTGTCAACTGAAAATAAGAATGCAATAAAAATTATCTGGAGTAACTACTAATCATCCTGTCGATCTTGTCTTTCTTCATACTCGTATAATTTCCAAATGACTGAAGAAGCATCGTCAATTACAATTTTATAATTGGAACCAAACTTGTTTGGTTTTTTTTTTTTTTTTTTCTTCAATTCTTATTTCCAAAAGACAGTGAAATGCTAAGCTTTGCTACTTCTCTTATTATTATTTTCACTACTGGGGCGAGGAGGGGCAATAATATACTTTGGTATGTGTGTGCTACATTGATAAAATTCGGCGAAGGCCTTGATTTCCATTTTTGTTAAAGATCAAATCGTGAAGGGTAGGAAATTCGAGTCGCAACGTGTATTACAAAGTAATTGGTCAATAACTAGTTTTAAAATATCTGTCACAAAAAGTCATATTGCGACAAATGTTGATCTTCAACTTGCGTTATAACAGCGAAATGTGATTATTCAAATAATAATTACAATATTTGTAAACATTTTACACTGCCGCTGTAACCAGATTGTTTTAATTTCGCAGTGATTTCGGTTTTAAAAGTAACGCGATATTGAAATCGGTATTTAATGAGGAGAAACAAGTTTAAACCTATGTTATTCGTTTCTTGATCAACTTGGAATAAATCTTGATTGAATATGACGTTAAATGCATGCATCAGAAATACGATTAAGGTGATTCTAGAAAAAATTTGGCCAACTTTTACAATGGAATAGTATGAATGGGGAGTTTTCAGTTTTGACTACGAATCCAGATACAAATATATGATACCGAACATAATATGAGATCATTTTTAATACGTGAGCAGATAAGAGTTCCTAAAATCGTATACATGGAATCATAATCAAGGCCTTCTTTGCTGCTATAATATTATTGACAGATTTCCAATATTGCATAAACATAACATCAGTACAGATATCCATAGACACCGATTCTAAATATTATATACAGGACTGCTCTTGTTTTTCTTTTCTTTTTTTTTTTTTTTAAAGCTTTGGGCCAATTTGTCCAGTAAGTAAGTAAATAAGTAAGTACAAGCTCATTTTAAAATGAACCCTCACAAATCATAAGATTGCCTAAAGTAAGACATTTTTTACGTAACATTTTATTCTTATTTTTTTTTCATAACTTCTTTTTTTTTTTTGATTGCTTGTTTTTATAGCTGAGAAAATTGACCAGTCATGATTTAATATTCTGAGCACGAGTCCTCTAAAACTACAAAAATATATAATTATTATATTGTAATATTACGCATTTCAACACAGCAGAGGGTGCCATAAAAATATTCTATTGTGTTAACAACTTATCAAATAGAAATCTAGACTTTTTAAATATTTCCCATCTTTGCCAACATCATTTCTAGACCAAATAGTCTCTTATTCACTGCGGATAAGTCAACAAATATATAGTCATGTGAAACTTTTAAAATAATATGCCACATATTAACGACGTTCTTTTCTACTTGAATAGCAATACTATAAAACAAAGTGATGTTTAAAAAATCTGAAATTGTTGGCACATTTATCGTGAGATTGGGATTTCAGGGCTAATCATCAGAATTCATTCGTACAATCAAGAGATCAAGCAATCTCGAGTCATTGACTCGTGTGGAAAATCTCAAGGAAGGCATAACTCACGCTAATAAAAATTATAAGAAAGTATGACTCATAGACACAATACAATATTTGGCAAAACCCTGCATAATAATTTGAATATATCTTCATTTCTTGTTTATTCCTTTAGATATATGGGAGGAAATTGTATAAAATCCAATAATGGGTACCAGTATTAGGTAAAAATTAGGAATATCAATATCGTTCATGATTTGCCTTTAGCAGAGTCTGTTGTAAAGTTCTAACAACTTATCTGCTGCGACATGCCAATTTGCAGTAAAACCTTTATTACCAATTGTCGCTTAATGATAATTCTAATTTTGTTTCAGTATCAAATTTTTTCCTCGCTTATTTAGTTTTTCAGAAATCGCAGTAGCATAGTTACAAGAAAATGTATTCTGTCCGAATTTGTTAAGAATAATCATTCCTCAGACTATGGAGAGATACTTTTAACGCAGTTTTAAAAATCAGTAACTAAACAGTTATCTAAAGTTTTCCAAGTATCTGAAAATATATATGCGCACGAATACGTGGTATAAGAAAAATACATTTTCGTTGCAACTGACTGAGACAAGGTTAAGACATTAGTCAAGGTGAGCTTAACAATAACAGAAAAATAAACAGATGAAAATAAAAAGAAATATAGTATTGATCCATGCATTACTTGTCGTTTGCCATATTCGATAGGAAAAGAGCCACTGTTGTCTATTTTTTTTTTGTTTGCTTTAAATGCCACACAACATTACCAGAATCAATAGCCGTTAGAAAATAATAGAGCTCAATATCGATAAATTTACTCGTATTTAAAGGTTGTAAAAATGCTCAATCCGGTCTATGTTAAGAACAAATATGATGTAATTTATGTACAATTTATTATTGATTCTGAATTTGCCTTTATATAGTATAGGTATACGACGAAATGAAATGAAATGACATGAACGAATGAATGAATGGACACAGTGTTTAATTTCACTTTGAAAATTACTCCATTTAATTGTAGAATAATTCCTAAAGTTCTCGCACTCTATGTTTTTTCTTTCTTTCTATAACTGTTCTTTTTTTAATTAATGATAAAATCTGCCGCTGATACTCATACGTTATAATGCTGCAACAGTTATTTAGCCTAACTATTTCACACTAAGGGTATCAAATATATTATATCTTTCAAAAAGTAGTGACATTCCCTGAGTATTATCATATTGTTTTTTTTTTTTTTTTTTTTTCAAATAATTTAATTATTTTTAATTGTTTATGTTCATTTTCATCTTAGTAAAGTTTAGCACAACATCGCATCCCACAGGGAATTTTCCTACCATTCAACGCCTCACCTGATCGAAATTGGGTCACATATGAATCACTATTATCTGTGATGTAACGGCAGATTTTTCATACTTTTTTTTTTGGTTGACAAATGGTATTTATTTATGCATGCGTATATGAATTCAGCGAAGAACAAATTCCACTGTTTTATGTTTTATTGTACTTGAATGAATATAAAGAATGAATATTGATGTGTGAAATGGGTAATAATTGTACGTTTGGTGTGTGTATATGTGTGTGGGTCACGGAATAAGAGTCGTGGGTTAGTTAATATGAAGGCAAATCGTATCCAAGACTTACACTGTTCGCCCTGCTGGGGCAAACTTCCCGGAACACCTGTTCGATGAATGGTCGCCTGTGGAGAAGAAGAGAAACAAAATGGAATTACTATTAATCAATGATTGAACATTGCAATGGCATATAATTGGTAATGATATAAATTTCAGGAAGAAAAAATTATCAATACAAAAAGCAAAAATATGACCAAGGACGTCACTACGGCAGCCTGCTGTTACAACGAAAAGTAAATAGTTAGTCGTTATCGCTCTGCAGCGTGTTAAAAATACCTATTTTAAGTAAACTTGTATCATGATACAGTTATACCCAAGGTCGAGGGTACCTCGATCATCCTGTTGCCAGAGTAATCTAATTATGTACTTTGGTATCCGGCCAAATTGCTAATAGACTATGTTCTTTCTTTGTGTTGGGTGCTGCGTTAACAACCAACCTAACACAATTTTATTATATAAGCATTCAACAACTTTGCTCGTCTACACGTGTATGGTAGGCTGACTTAATAGTTAGTCGACGTGCCTCTGTAGGAGCAGGCAACGTTCGAGTCATTCTGCACGTTTCCTTAACAATACAAGAGTTTGTCACGAAATTTCTACAGCCAAGGTAACGTTAACAAATACTGTACAAATAAAGGTAGTATAGTTAAAGGTAATAAAGTTTGCATTTTGGGAAGTCAAAAAATTTCCTGTACTGCAAAAAGAACAAAAAAATAAAAAAGTTTTTGGTTGCCATAAAACATGAAAAGTTGTGCTCGAAGCGATCGTCAGTTAAACTTGCTTCAATTGTTGGTATAGATAAATTTAAGTGTAAAGGAAGAAGGAAAATTCCTCGACAAATGAATTCGTGTAAAAGTTTCCAGTCAATGTGAAGGTGTGTCATTGTGACATTGTGATTCAATGGCGACACTTAGTATAAGTCTGTATAGAGTTTGTCCGTGAGCGTGAAAGGGCTCAGTTTATTCTTGCATTCAGCCGTCAATGCGATTCAAGGTGTATTAAGAAATCAACTTACTTGGCAGGAAGACCACCTCCGGGTGGAAGATTGGGCATTTCCTGGTCTATAAGATGTTGGAGCAGCTGTGGGAAATCGATTCCATCCTGGCCCTCCTGCTGCGTTACTATTTCTGTCAACAGAATGACAATGATTAATTCAAAATGTTCTGGTACCTGCTTATTTGAAATAGAATTTAGAGAAATTATAAAACAGTCGCTATCACAAACACATACTCGTTGTGCATTTACTGCTGTATTGAATGGCGATGTAAACTATCGTTGCTTTTTGTCATGTAATGTTTGACAAAAGTTGGTCAATTTTTAAATTTCAATTTGAATAATCATATGAAAATTGGTGTTAAGAATTTAACCGGGTTACACATTGAATTGCGACATTTGAGAGACACTTTGAAACTTGTTGATATAAGGCTTTGGGAGTTTATCAATTTCTACATTGTAAATAAGAATTAGGTGTTACATAACGTAGAGAAGTAATAATCGGTGAAGTTGGTGAGTAATTGTTTTCTGATAAATTTTCAGGTGACAAATTTTTTTTTTAATTACCTAAATAGTCAAGTGAAAATATCTAAACATGCAGCTACTTAGGACTGGAATAAATAACTGTTACGGTACATTTCTTATGGGAACAGTAATCAACACAGATACTCCGGTCATAAGTAGATACATCGATCTTACTTTGAGTGAAATGTAAAAACAAAAAATATCTTCACCTTTGGAATTGTTTCAGATACTTGATTTACTTATCACGAAATTTCGGATACAAGAGCGTTCCTTTACAAGTAACGGCAATCGCAATTTTTTCCATAAGAAATGCATTGCCGTTATACATGAAAAATTAACTAAAATTTAATGTCAAGAAAATGAAACAGAATCGAGTATTTTGAAACTGAGTTTGCACGTACCTGTTTCATCTCGTAAACATGCATGTTTTCGTATAAGAAAATATTTATCAATTTATTTTTGTTTTCTATGAATTAATTACTATTGCAGTTTGGAAATTACTTGGGTATGTTATATTAACCAAGTCCAAAGGTGATAATTAAACAATATTATTCAATAATTTTTTTTTCAGTAAATTACGACAAGTTGCAAAACCTAACATACAGATATTTGAATTGATTTGCACCTCTACTAATTCTTAGGAAAAGTAGAAATAGGTATGATAATATTGATTCCGTTAAAATAATTTTTTGGAATACAGGTCAACAAATTCAATTTGAACTACTCCAGAAAATTCATATCCAATGTTATCGTAATATTCGTCTCAGGTAAGCTCCTTAAAAAATTTCGTCACTCCTATCTTACGGAACTAACGCTAACACAGTTAAAAATCCACTTACAATTTCAATATTCTTAACAATAGTTACATATCACAACTGTATAAGTTACATTTTATGAGATAATTGTTCCAGTAATACATTGACCTTTTCATCAACTGCCGATGATTTCTCACTCATATATATATGTATATAATTTTAACAATTTAAAAACTCAGTTACAATTGACATTATATTGGTGTGTAGAAGCAGCGATTTTTAATTATTGATATAAACTTTCAATTTCATCCATTGGATAGATTTGAATTTTGGTTGTTTAAGAAACTTAAGCTTAAGAAGAAGCTTAAGAAACTCTAAGAAAATACCAATCATATCTATGGTGGTAACATATATCTTTGGTAATAATCAAATTGACTATATAACATGAATAACGACTCCTATATATAATATTCATCTATATATCTATGTATCTATTTTGTCGTTATCTCTATGAGATATAATACTTCAGGAATGGCATTATTCAAATAATGCTTGACGTCCATTTCTAGAAAAACTTGACATCCATGAAATTACGTTACAGGGAATAGAATAGTTCCTGACAGAATCAAAGGACGGGATTTGACTATTTTTCTTTATTCTGAGCTAATGTTTTCCTAGTTCGTTCCAACTACCGATTGTGAAATCAAGAATCTTACGATTTTATCTTTTCCATTATATACCATAACAAAACTGGCTTGCTACTGTTTACACTGATGCATTCATAGGCTAATCGCATTTACGATCTATTTGTCTCTACATGTTTGCTCTGATAATACATCGGTTGTCTCTTTGACGAAGTTTAGCTGAATATCAGCTAGTTGTATACGCGTCTTTGAAGATCTATTACAACACAATAAATGAAAAAATGAAGTGGAAAAACCAGATCATTCTAAAATTACTCTAGCTCAGTAATCCTATCACACTGTAAAGAGTAAGAGAAAATCTATGTCAAGGTAAAGTCTAATGAATAGCCATTTTTCCAAACATCAAATAAACTTGCTGTGACTACTAAGGTACATAATCACATTCCGCGCAACGTACGAACGACTAAAATATGTGGAATTTATGAAAGTGCAATAGATGCTATAGTAAATTCAATGTTGTAGGAATAGCAAGTTATTGTAATGTAAGACTGGTCCGGCTAGTAGATTCTCGAACATTTGTTAACAATGAAATTAAAAAGGAATGACTTTAAATTCGCCTAATTAATATTATATTTAAAAGGAATTATATTCCATACTTGAATAGAGAATAATGAAATGTAATACTGTGTATAATTTTGATATCTCCTTTCCACTAGTAATTTAAACACGTAAGCATAGATATTTTCTACAAATACAATTGTTAACGATAAATATCAATAAAACCTTTGTTTATAAATGTTGCTTGGTTCCTTAGTTCACCGTATTTTATATAATTTCAGCTGATAGTAAAATATTTCCTTTAATAATGGCCCAGAGTACAAATTTGCTTATCCAGAAATTCGTAATATGTCTTTTAAACTCTGAATTTTAATTAAATATATTAAACGTTTCAATACTAAAATGTTCCTATTAAAAATATTACTACATATTAGTGTAAGTTGCACTTAAAAGTATTTTAGCTATCCAAAGCGTTGAATACATTTTTCATAAATGAAACAGATAGTTTCATGATCATCTATAAACAACTGGTACAGAGAAATCTTTTACTTTGCATTATAAGGCTTGTGGGTTCCACGTAACAAATATGTTTTCGTTAGAACATTCTTCGATGAGATAATATCTCGAAAGTATGGTAAATATATTTATGCAATTGACACCATAAGAATCTTACTTTTCTTTAAATAGATAGTAATGTTCAAGGTCGAGTTTTTACCCAGACTGTTTGCAATTATGTTCGGTTATTCTATTCAAATAGGAATCAAAAATAATTGCTGTGACTGTGACGATGAAATATTTTGAGCTCTATGAAACGAATAATGGGATAAATATATAGAATGTTTTGTTACTCTTAATCTAAGGAAGATCTATTAAGAATTGCTTCTTGTTACCTATGAAACAGATGCCACGAACATTGATAGTATACATATTGTTTCGGCTGATTTTTCGTATAATCTAAGACTCCTTACATTTTTACGTAAAAACTCAAATATGTCCTCATTAATTCAACATTGCAAGTTAGTAGTTATGTCTGTACATTACATGTATAATATCAAATCATACGTGTGTGAGATTAAATTTGGTCGAATTTTGAATATGAAAGCTTTAGAAGCTTTCCATAGTTGCTTAGATGTTAACGAATATTATTATATCACACGCTTCAGTTATAAGATTGAATTTATTTATCAGCTATATTTCTCTCTCCCAATTTTTTTCTCTTTTAGTCGCCCCTCTCCTTCGTTTTCTTTTCTTGCGCAAGTTTAATAATTTCTTTTGAAAGTGGTTTTGACCATTTTTTCATTTTTTAGATTGTCGAATCAAAGGCATGGTTTAAAATCAGCTTGTGATACCCTAAGATGGTCTTATCTGCTCAGTTTCGCTCCAATTCATTTTTATAGAGGAGCTCCTTCAATAAGCTACGTATTGGATTGAACGCTGCATTATTTTATAATATTGCTTATATACTATTTTGGTGTTTCAATTTTTTATACTAAAGTAAGAAGGATTAGCAAGTAGACACCAATTTTTGTTATTCATCTACTTCTCTAAATATGATATAAAAGAGAGAAAAAAAAATAGTATTTTAGATATAATGGAACAAAATATAATACTCAAGTATTAAAACCGTCTGATGACTTTCAGAAAAATTTCTCGATTCATCAAAGCGATAGTGACAAAATGTTATCGCTTGATACTTTGGTTTATTGCTCACTTATGACACTGAGATTCCAGTTGAGAAATTGCGTCTCTGGGTGACGTAATGTTAAGGTAGGACTAGTTTGTCATAATTTTATGCACCCATTTATGTTTAGTTAGTTATAAGAGTTAGTGATTTATGGATCAATTTACGAAATTTGAACTCTTTGAGATCGAATTACTTGCAGGTTTCTCTAAATGAACCCAGAATAACACGGTCAACACAAGTAATAGATCAATAATCAATAGATAATCCCTAAAAACGATTGCAATTATCTCTTTTATACTGTGGTTTGTAGATTGGTTACTTGATTACGGTTGTAAAATTTATTCAAACCAGAGAAGAATGTCAAGTACGCTTACGACGTCTTGAAATACGTCTGTTAGTGCAGCATAGAAACGAGAGAAAAGAGTGAGAGTATGAAAAAGAGAATGAACCTTTGATCCTCCTTTCAATGGCCATTTCCAATTCAGCTTCTTTCTTCTGTGCCTCTGCGCTTGGCTTCGGGGCACCAGGTAACGTTACCAAAACTATGCTCATGTTGTCTCGGCTACCCTGAAAAGACAGAAAAAAAAGTATTTTACTAAATTGTAATCTAGTTGGATAATTTCATGGGTCAGCATTTACAGCTTTTTTCAAGCAGAAATGTCTTAAATTGGTGAGTTTACGTATATGAGCTGGCAGCATTCTTATCATGAATTCACAAATATATGGCAAATATAAATAAACCTTCAGACAACGATTCAACGGTACAAGTTCACTCGATATACTTTTCACAATTAGCTTGATACTTGCTTGACTAACGAACACAATATTTCGTAATAACTAATAAATTTGGAAGCTAGATATGTGTTTTTGTGATTATATATTAAAGGACGTAAAAGCGCGAGCAAATTTTTTAATGTAGACATGAATTATTTTCATGGAAAACCAGTTGCACGCCACAATTAAAATTTTGGTAGATTCTATCTAAGGGGAATTTTTCTACCTGTACAAGCATAATCATTAAAATTGTATCTTTGAAATGCAATAGTAGGCATGCAATCTTCCTACAATTTCGTCACGATTTATTTGATTTTTAGCAAAGCAGTGCTGATAAGCTTAAAAATGTACAAAAAGTATATTTCCTGCTTCTTCAACGTTTGAGTATATTCTAAGTAAAGAATTGGAAAAATATAAATTTCAGGTCAAGTTTATCAAGCTATATTTTATCTTCCTTCAAAGTTCCCAGTGTTTATTATCATGATTAAAGTACCCAGGCTCGCGTAATTAACCAACTCATAAGTATTTATAGCCCAGGCAAGTGATTACTTCTTCCACTCTGTTTTCAATATAGTAAATAATCAATGACGAATGATGTTATAATTTTTATAAGCAGCAGGTAATGAACGCTTAGTTAAATTTAAGAATATTTCATTATTCTGTAAGAGATTTCTACTTGTTGCTACATTATAGTACAAGCTGATGCTGTTTCTATTTTAATCTGAGATATATTAGAAACAATATTTGTTCCTGGTTGGCAAATGTGTACCCAATGATTAATGTGATATTATTATCTTCACGGTGCTTTGAACAATACAAGAATACTTGAATTTACACGATAAATTTAATTTGTTTAAAAACTACACAGAATTAAGGGATTGAAAAAAACGACAGCTTTAAGACTATCGAAAGCAAGCTACGTTTGTTCCAAAGGTGCAAAGCTCGAGTTTTGCACTACGATATCCATTATCTATTTTTACTTTGATGATAAAGTTGTACATTTTATCAAGACAAGAATGATGACTGAAGGAATGATAAGACTTACCTTATATAGGCAGGTATCTATGACTTGGTTGGTGACTGCTTCCAAATCGTCAGTCAAGAGTAGCCTAGAACGAATGAAATCACAGAGATCCTCGTTGGTCATAACGTCCCAAATCCCGTCGCATGCCAAAACCAGGAATTCGTCATTGACGTCGTCTCTTTCCCTGACAAATATTTCGGGTTCGGGTGAGACTAGCTGTTCGCATGGGCCACGACCCTCGACATTTTTGTACTCGTAATCTCCTAAGGCTCTAGAAACAGCGAGCGACCCGTTAACTCGCTGGATCATGACGCTCCCTCCAGCTTTTTGGATTCTCTCCTTCTCAGCAGGTAAAACAGGCTTGTGGTCTCTGGTTGAGAACACTGGATTACCAGATCGGCACAGTACAGCCCTTGAATCTCCGCAGTTTGCGATATAAATTTGCCTGGGAGAAATGAAAGCACAAACAGCCGTCGAGCCAGACTTATCTGTAATCATCTCCGGCAAGTCTCGCATTCGGTCGTCTAATCTCAAAAAGCCTGAGTGAATACCCTTTATTACATCCTCCGCCTTAAACTCCTCCGTTTGCATTATTGACTCTAACAAATGCTCCGCGCTGTGCGCAGACACAAGAGCACCTGCGTGGCCATCGAACACGGCGAAGTAACTCCAGTCCGACAAGCCACCCTCAAGACCGGTTATGGCTCGGTGAGCATCCTCCATCTCAACCCGCCAGCCCTGCATGCTGGCGACTCCATATCGCAAACCGTTCCCAGCCCCATGCTCATTGTACTTGTCTGTTTGCGGTTTATCTAAAAATGCCCCCATAGTCTGTTGCTCTCTCTCTCACTATAGTGGTTCGCTGTTTTCAGCCGTATCAATCCAGATTTATATTATTTGACGAGCATTTTTCGTCGTATCAATTTTCTCACACAACACTTGGCAGCAGGTTTTCAGCTCGTTTTCTCTCGCCTGTAAATTATTAGATAATGTGAAATGCGGAGATGTGAGAATGCTGAGTTATATGTTGACAGAAAATAACGGTTTCTCTATCGGGGCAATTTCGAGTCTCTCGATTTGGCAACGCCGATTTTAGCGACAAAAATAGTTTTGTTATTCTTTCGTATACGCTACTATCAACGACTCGCAACCGACTCGCGACTCGCGACTAGGCTTCCAACGAAAACTTACGTGGGTAAAACTGCAGCAATATTATTACTAAACTCGAGCTAACAATGCCTACGGATTAAGCAGCGGTTCAGTACAACAGTTTACGATGTTCTATCAACGCATTTTTCGCGTCACCTTATTTAAACGTCGCTAGTTGAATCGGCTCATGTTTTTCTCAGGGACCACAAATATTACCGTCACCATGTCCCGTCGTCGAACCAGGCTCAACACACAGAAACAACGGAATCGACTCGTATGAATGGCGGATGCTTATTTCCCGGCGAGTGCGCATGCGCGGGTTATAAATAGACCCGCACAAGGCGTCACCGCCGTCCAATCGGCTTGCCGACTGTTATTTTTCGCGGGCCAAACCGTCGCGTCTGCCGGAGAACTCGGGGCTTAAATTTTCAACACCTCGGAATCGCGTTATCGTTCCCGTATCGTGGGTTCGACTAACCACCGTGCGAACGTTTATCTTATCGCTTTATCTATAACGCGACAATTATGCAACGTATCAATGACGATGGGAAACATACCGTACGTAGACGGTTTGAAAATGCTCGTACGTACGCCACGAGCCATCCGATTCGTCGGTTTTTTCTCCTTCACAGCTGCTGCCTTAGGGCTTCTTGAATGAACCCGTGCAGCGTGAACGCAGCCTCGCTACGACGCGTGGTTCTAATGAGCTCATGCGCGTACTTATCCGTTTCATTGCCGAATAAACAGAATGAACGCATTCTGTGATATTCTCAGTTATTCATTGATGATGCAGCGCTGTTTATGCGCTCTGATTTATATCGAGTCGTGACAGCATGCGCAAATTTCAACGCTAGACACGTCCGAAATGTGTTTCTACTATATACACGAAGACGCCTGTTAATGAATCAATATAATGCATAGCAGGATTGATAAATCGTGAAAATTTTCACTATTTGGAGCAATTGTTTTATTGATACTTTTTTTCCGGAATAAATAAAATTTGCAATGTATAAATGTCAGAAGCCGTGATCAGTTTTCATAATGCTAGTATCTATCTAAAATAGTTTGCTATTTATTTTTTCGCAATGAAGCCTAAATCTCGTGGTACCATGAATTGCTTGACTACTTCGTCCGTTATTTTGCTTCTTCTTTCTTGATGCGCGGCAACCAGAGGCTGCAATACCTCTATCAATTCTTTTTTCAGCTCTCCAGTTAGAATTTCTCCAGCCGTGTAACCCTGAAAAAGATGATTTTTGGAAGGTGTCAGAAATAAGTCTAGAATATTTGAAATTTTTGTGAACTATTGTACATTGATCGAATGAATAATTTGGTCCAGTATAAATTCATTAGTTCAGCAAGTACTAATACTTTTCTCACTTTTTCGAGTTCCACAAGCCTTTCGTCATCTTCTAAGAAGAACCTGAGCCACTGATAGGAAATATCAACCTCGCAATTTCCTCCCAGTGTTCTGTGCTCCTCGACTGTTGCTTGACCTCCCGAAAATGCGTGCTTATTAATTTTGTTCTTAATCTGCTTAGGAGTGTCGTTTAAGAATATGGCGCTGTTACTATCACTGGCTGACATTTTGGTCTTTGATCCTTGCAGCGCAGGGAAAAAGCATGAGTGAATTAAAGCTGGTTTTGGGAATCCTATCCTGGGTGCTATGTCTCTGGACATTCTAAAGTACGGATCTTGATCGATGGCGCATGGTATGAGACAGTTGACTTTTGCACCTTTAAATATGAATGGAAAGGTACTAGAAAATGCGGGTGCCGCTTGCGTCGGAGGGAAAGATATTTTGGCGACTGGATCACTGTCGCCGAATCCAAAAATTCCCCTAACTTGATTAAAGGTGACGCATCTTTGTATCCTGATCATGTTCTGATAGAATGCTGGATTATTTCCAATGTGCTCCAAGTCAGAAAAAATAAACGTTTTCTCCGGATTGAATCCACATGCTATAATATCCTTGGCATTATTATAAGACATTTTTATTGCATCTTCAATCTTCAGGTCCTTCCATATTGACTTCTCATCGTCGGTCAGCTGAATTACTTGTGGTACATTAAACACATCCTGTAACCATTTACAGAACATGAACGGAATCAAGTGACCCAAGTGCATGGACTCTGAACTCGGCCCTCTTCCTGTATAAAGGTAAAAGGGCTTTCCTTGCTCGTACATGTTCAATATCACATGAACATCTCGATGGGAAAAAAATATCCCCCTTCTCAGCCAGTGATGGGGTTTTTTTCCAGTCAGCTTCTCAAAACGAGTTAAAAGCTCGTCGTCGATTTTAGAACTTCCGAATCTTTCTAAAAAAAAAAATACGAAAGTGGTGAATTTTTTTCAAATGGTATACTGAATATGATAAACGTTCGGTCAATCAAGATGATGCAATACTAATCCAGCAGTACTGTTTGACATAAGCCATTGTGTAGAAGCGAATAATAACATTATGCAGTACAGGAAACTGTGAACGCTAATTTTTGTTTACATTCAAGCATCTTCTTTAATCCATGTTCTACGTACTGATTAATTTTTCGTAATCTATTCCGGCATCGTTTTTACTCTGTACATTCCACGGGTCTACTACATCCTCTTCGTCCCCGGCTGGCTCCAACGACAGTTTTTCAATCTCGATTAGTGCCATCGTTATTTTAAACTATTATTTAAATAATTGGTAATCAAATACTGCTCTCCTCCGGTACTCCGGTCTTCTGTGATCAATCATATGTCAGATCAGATCACGCTACTAATTGTAGGTTATGTTCCCAGCTGTGAGCGTGTGAGTCATTGAAGGCTGCACGCTTTCACAGCGCTTTCAGTGAACGCTGACGCGGCTTCGTGCAGTGCTTCATACGTCGATGCGGCTTTTTATGACATACAATGAGCGTTGGACTCAATGAGTAATTTGCAGTCAGTGGAATTATAGATTTTTCTTACCGACTGTCAATATCACAGATTTTGTACTGGACTTATCAGCATAATAATAACCGACGTACGTCGGTAATTTATTGGTTTTGTTAATAAGGTCGAGTGCAGTTGTAGCTGTCATTCATGCCCAAGTAATAACTTAATAATAGGAAATCTACGTTACCGTCGCAACAAAACTGAAGGGGCTTGCGGGTCACTGAGGTTCGAGTTAGGAATTCCGCGGGGATTCAATGAGATTTCCTTTTCGTTTCTTGCGCTAGGATGTGCAGCAGAATGAGTTTGTCTGTTGAAAACGCAGCCAATTTAGCCATTATCACTATTTTGCACTGGGCTGAGGAAAGAAACCTGAGTCATCACTTTCTCAAAATACACTGATTGTGAAATTGCACTGAGTTGAAACACAATTCACTGACCGACGAGACTCGGACACCATCCGCACTGATCTGCCGATTTTCGGCAACTGCACTAGTGCGCTCATAAACGGCTCAGAGCTACGGTTAGGAATCCGAACAGAAATGCGCCATCTGATGGGAATCTGAGACAACTCAGATCGGCATGTTCGCGGAAATGGAGAACGCGTTCTTGATCCAACGCTTATGAATTATAATATTACAGCAAAGGTACAATTTCAGAACGTTCTAAGGAATGCAACTTTCGAACAAAGTTAGGGCACAACAGTATCAAACTTCTTTATTTTCCGATCACTTAAACTTTCGTGTACACAGATTTAAATCTATCTCGAATAAAAGTGCGTTCCAGCATTCAATAAATTACATTTCATTAGTAAGTAATTGTAATAAAAATAAGGTCAGTAGTAATTCGTATCTAAAGAATGGTTTGGATAATAATACTATTAATAAACCGATTGTATTTCATAAAAATATATCAAGGCTTATGTAGTTATAATTTGTACAGATATATAAATAATTAATATAGCATGACGAACGGTAGCGTCTCAAATTGCAAGCAATAACTCGATCATTCCTTCTCACCATGGGCGTACAATTACACCAAGATTTTTTCAACCCTATTACCATTTGTTTAAACAATGATGGCCTTTTATCAAAATATACAAGACGGACGGTTCTGCTACATGGAATGGAAAAAAAATTCGTCCCCTTTGATCAAGAGAAATCGAGTTTAAGCGAGAGTTTTTCAATTAACATATCAACTTAAGACGCCGTTTAGGTACATGAGTAGGTAAATGTATAATAGCACAGAATAACATAACATATATTACGTCAATTATTACAGAAATAATCACATCCATACGCAATGTACAAGGTATAAAAAGTAGTTCATATTGAATTGGCATTACAAGTATACATTGTAAGACAAGTATAATAATTTAGATAAAGGTATGTTGGTACAAGGAATGAAATATTACAGGTAAGTAGACAGGAGTGTAATCACATGAAGTATAATACAGTGTGTAAGTATATTTGGATCTTAGGTTAACTAAACAATATTTAAACAGGTATTATTGTGAATAGCATAAATGTTTGGAAGTAAGAAACAACGATACTTCTTGTCTTCGCACAACTTCAATTATACGTAAAAACTTAATTGAGGTATATACCTTGAATTTAATATCGAAATTTGGGTCGACAGGCATGTTTCACCATCTTGCATTAGGGGTATACGTATGCGTATAAAAGGATCAGAGACTTGCATGCATTTGACTATTGAAAACTGCAGCGCATGTTGAGTCTTGTCAGTTGGTGAATAGAGTTAAGACCTTTCATCACTGCTTAGAGGGTGTGAAATATATAACGTAGATACGGAGAGAGGGTGTGGTGAAAGATTGCGGAGGGACGAAGGGGGGGGGGGGGGGAGGAGGAAAGGGAGCAAGTAGAGTAAAATTGTTGAGCGAGTTTTAATGGAACGGTAACAAGTTAATGTTACGGAACTGTACGTTTACACATATTTGGCAGCTTAAAATATTGATCAACTAGCGCAGCGTAGTTTTAGTCGAACTTTAGAAAAATAAAATAACCGTTCTCGAAATCGTCAAGTGTTTGGCGATGATAATAATAATATTATAATACAAGTATAATTACGGCTTGATGCAGGATGTGTTAAAATATTTGCGTATTTATGTGTATAATGTGATTATAACAGCCGCGCTATGTTTGCAATCTTTGAGTATAATCTGCATAGTTCATTTCAACGCTAGATTCAACAGCTAGAATTTATAATCTATTCGCTATAGATACCAGGATATAATTTATTTGTGATTTACAATTTTTTATTTGTTCATTTTTTTTTTTCTTCGCACCGAAAGTATCAATGTCTCTACAGTTGTTCTCTCAAGCGTCTTATTATCTAATTATATGTGAAATTTTTTGAAATTCCGACGTACGACTTTATCTACATGGGCTCATAATTACACTACAGCAGCTTTATTAGCATCGTTTCTTTGAACGAACAAATTCACAATTGTTCCACTAAGGACACGTTATTCTATCACAGTCCAACCTTGCACGGTCGTGACGCCATTGTACAGGTACACCTCGTGACGTCACGGATAAAAATTTGTCACCAGCTATTTACACGCTCCCTTGTAACAAATTGACTCCATTTAATGTAAACAGTATACCATACCTATGTATTACACGAGTTACACGGATATACACATCTGTATAGATTCCAGCTAGTAACGGTAAAAGTTGCTCATGTTATTACAAAAATTCTCAATTCCAAATACGAAATGTTTTGAATAATATTATGATATAGAATTAATATAGTAATAATAATTAACAATTTAATATTAGAACTGTTCTACCTTCTAGCTAAATGATATCATGTACATACATACTTATGTATTATAAGTACACGTATATAACGGTATGGGGGGGGGGGACATTGGCGGATCATTTTCGTTTATTTTTTTCAAAAAATTTTCATCTTTTTTCCCTTAAACATGATATTATACCGCCGCAAGCGTTTAATTAAGAATAAGAACTACGTGAGAATTGACAGAACAAAATGGGAATCTCCTTGACGAATTGTTATTATATCAGACCCTGTTTTTGCGCATAACAGATACGCTTCTCATATCTCACTCTACGATCGAGTTTCGTTGTTCAGATATTATTATGGTATGTTATTATATGGTTTACACATTATCATTTGTGAATCGGTTAATTTTTACATAGGTACAAATAAATGATCGTTTTATTGTCAAACGTCGAAATTATTTAAGAACCATACGCATGTATACCAATTCTAACTGCCGCAATTAGACGTCAAAATTTTTCTCATAGCAACAATAATAGTAATAATAATCACTTATCATGCGCTTGGGATAAGTCCCTTATATGCACATGAGCCAATTACATAGACAATATATACATACAACTTGGCGGGGATTCTTTTTACTTCGCGATCACTGATCAAAGTACCCAACATCTCGTATTTTACAATTAGCTCGATTTTGAATGCATGTCGTGGGAGAAAAAAGGTAATTGTGGACAATAATCACCTCAACAAGTTATCACAAAGTCGGATCTGCCGTCTGAATAACGCAAGAGTTTACCTTTAAATATACTATCTCTACTCTGAAAGTAAATAATCTCAGTGTTTGCTGTCACCTTGATCACTATGTAAATTATCAAGTTGAGATTTTTCAATTAATTACCATTCAGTGTTGAATTCCGCGCAGTCCATTCAAAACCGTTGGCTTTGACTTTTTCAAAGAGGATATGATATAGATGAAATATAAGGGGACTTTCAATGGGAGCCAAACCTTTAATGGAATGACAAGAATTGTGGTGCTTTTTTAAAAATCAAGGTACTGTTTCTTTGAAAATCTTGTTGGTGTTTCAGGTTCCCGACGTGTATAACGTATTCTTTACATCTTAAAATTTAATTTTGATTTTCCACAACGTCCTCCTCAAGATCACCGAGTTCTTTAAATTTCCTGAATCTTGATGCATCGCAGCATGCAGATGATCCTATGCATAGAACCAGACACGCTGATGAAGCCAACGAATCACTTGCACATGCATGATACACGCATATCGAACGTCAACTTTGACATAATTCTCCGATAGGAAAGAATAGACTGCAGCTGGCACTGCAGCATTTTCCTCGATAATAGTAAATCCATGCCGCGTCCTTGCGCCTGAAATATACAAAATTGTTCTTTCGCGTGGCTTACATCAATTGGTTATCAGATCGTGAGTTCCGCTTATCGTAAATATGTATTTTAATGGCTCGCTGAATCTAGGTTTCGGATTAACCTTCGGTACTGCTAAAACCGTTATCTGTTTATTCAGCAGGCACAGGCTCTATACAATTGATATTCCGTCCCCGTTTACAATAGGGTTGGACGATTGCATATCATACCCTTGACAATAGCTGACGGATCGGTCGATAGTGGGCGAAAAATACAGCTATGACACTAAGGATGAAGCGTCCAAGGATTCCATGACAATAATTTCTGTCGATAAGTGCTGATTGACTCAGATTCTTTAATCGTTTCGCTCACTTTCCAAGTAAGCGACTCGTGTGCTTCGTTATTAGCGATTCGTTCGATTCGATTGCCGTCGTCAAATTATTATAACTTCATTTGACTTCGGTGTATAATTAAATCTCGATATGACGGCTAAGGATCAAGCTCTCCCTCTATGAAGGATTGGGAAAAATGAAGGAACCTTATCGGACCTTCGCAAGTCTCATACGCCAACGCCAAGGCCATTTTCACCATTGAATTCGGAAACCGAGTCAAAAGTTGGCGTCGAGATGTCCGTCGGTGTGGGAATGGCGAGCGGAGCAAGCCTCAAAGTCTGTCTGGAAGGATCCTTCAGGATGTACCCCTTCCCGGGTCGTATGTGAGGTCTGCTCCGATGTATCGACGGTTCGAGCCTGAGTATCGAAGGTTCGATTCTCAGTACGGCGCAAGTATCGGGAACGATATTCGCCCTGAAGACGGACTCCGTTGACCGGCTCTGGGTCTCGATCTCCGAGGTCTCGACCTTCTTGAGATTTGTCGTGGACATCGAGGAGGTGAAGCAGACCGGAGCTTCCTGAGTTCCTGGCAGTTCCCTCTCCGCTTGCAGGTCGGTGGTGAATCCGATCTCGTCGGTCTCGTCGAAGGACGCGAATACGTCCGAACCCGGTACCGAGGGTTCGGCGCTGAAGAAGGACTCCTGGAGTGACGAGCTCAGGGCCTCTGGGCACATGAATGGGTCGATGGAATCGACGTCGTTGAGGTCGCTGCCGCTGTTGCAGTTCTGAAAATTATTCACCGAGTAGGACGAAGGGAACATGCGATGCTCGGTTATGTTCGAGAGGATTTCCTGGCTCCGCGAGGATTCGGACCACCGGGAGTCCGACGGTCTTCTGGAGTTGTGCCGGGTAGAGTTGTGCTCGGAAAAAACAGGCTCCGAAAGTTTCGACTTGCCCGAATCGACGGGCACATCGGTCAGGCTTTCCCCGTCGAAAAGTCCCCCCCGATCACTGTCCCATCCGTTGGTGGAAATGCCGTTCGTAGGATGAATGTCGCTGCAGTCTTCAAAGTTGAGTAAAACCGGTGGGACTATCGGGTCCGAGTGCCTCGCTGGACTTTTAACCTTCCGGCGAACCGGCGGTTCGGGCCTGAGGGGTTCGGCTACTGGAAACCGGGTGGAATCCAAGCCCCTGAGGGTCTCTTCCTCCTTGAGCGGGTCCAGTGGTATTGGGTCTATCGGACTGGGAGGCTCCGAGTGTATCGTAGGCACCGTCAAGGTGTTCAGTATCCTGGAGGGTTCGAGCAGTCGGACATGCGACATGGGCTCGATGGTGTTTATGGACTCCGAGTGCTTCAGGATTTCCAGTTTTTGCCTTGCCTGTAGCAACCGCATCGTGGGATCCGTGCTGGGCCCCAGTCGCCTGAAGGGATCGGGGCTCGAGTCCGGGTGATAAAAGTTGGCCAGCCTGTTAGTCGTGATGGTCATTTTTCTCGGGGGCAGTACCTGGTGCTGGTGGCAAAACCGAGCGCCGCAGGGCCTCGGCGATATTCCGTCATCCGTGTGAACCGGTACGCAGTTCTGAAACCGCAAGTCCCGTATCGGGCTGACGGAATCCGCGTGCCTGTGGAGCGTCAGCTGCGGTTTCACGTAGCCGTTCTGTCGCCTCTGGTTCTCTATCAGCTGTCGACACTGCATGACGTGCCGGGAGTGCAGTTGACCGTGATCGCACTTGTGGTCGAGACTCTGAACCGAGTACCTGTGACTCTCGGGGGCGACCCTGGAGGCCGGAAACACCCGAAGATTTACATCGGCCGCGTTTCCGGCCGCTGCCGCCTTCAGGTTCGGGTCCGACATCGAGGCCAGGTTCGAATTCCTCCGCTGAGTGCAGAGGCTCGGGGTGCAAATCGCTTCGCTGAAGTCCTTCGTCTCGACGGCGGGACTCTCGGCGTTTAACACGGGATCGGACATGGTGTTGAGCTGGAGTAGCTTGGGGTTCAGGGTTCCGTCGCTCTTCAGGTTCTGGTACGATATGAACTTCGGGTCGTGGAACCTGGGGAAGTTCTTGCCGCTCATCTTCTTGTGGTTCAGTCTGCGTAGGTGCCGGATTTTGTTGAAGGTCGGATCGAGCAGGTACTTTAGGTTCTTTATCTTGTCAATGTTGTGGTTGGAGTCTATCACGTGGTTCCTGTCCACTATGTACTTCGGGTCGAGCATCTTGGTCAGGTCGTGGATGTTCTCCTCGACTATGTCCTCCTCCCTGCTCTCCAACGACGAGTTTCCAACGACCGCGTCTCTCTCCGGCGATATGTCCGCCATTTTGCTCGACATCTCGAGGCACTTCCGGCTCGCGCATACGCTGTGGTGCTTCGCTGCGAAGCAGTCTTCCGGCCGTGGTCTGTGCCCGTCGTTGCTGTTTATCACCTCCGCCAACTCGAGGTTCGTGTTGGACCCTCTTCTCGTCGGCGAACATCCGTAACGACTCGGCGTCACTCCGACAAGGGCGACCAGGTCCTCAGCTATCTTTCCGGCGGCAACGCGCATCTCGCCGTGATGAAACGCGTAGATCCAGGGATTTGCCGCGCTGTGGGCCAGGATCGGGAGTCCAAGCCAGATTACCGCCCATTCAGATAGTATCTTCGTCCCGCAGAATATGTCGACCAGCATGCAGGTCTGTAACAGAAATGTTCATCCACCGATTAGTTTAGCGACGATTTCTACTTTTTCAGCGTCTCGTTTTCGACGAATGCTTCCCAAGATCTCGCACAGTGACATCGGTTTGTATCGAGGGATTGATCACGCATCGATTTGATGTACACGTGATCTCAAGATTACGATCATTTCAAAAGGTTGCGGGGATTTCACAAGATTTTAAATGATTTTATAAGATTTTGAAGGATTTCAAAAGATTCCATTTGATTTCAGAAGATTTCAAATGATTACAAGATACTCCATGGGATTTCAAAAGACTTCAAAAGAATTTAAAACATTTCAAGAGATTTCGGGTGATTTCAGAAGACTTCAAAAGATTTCAGGGATTTCAAAAAAATTCAGAAGATTTCAAGAGATTTCAAACGATTTTAAAATATTTCAGAAAATTTCATGAGATTTCAAAGATTTCAAAGATTTCAAGAGATTTCACAAGATTTCCGGAAAAGTGCACATCAGACTTCACGAGTGATGAGCCCCTCGGTTTGTATCGTTGTACCTACTGAAGAAGAATCTTGAGTTACGTTTTGTTTTTGGCTGGCTAAAATATACGTGGTTAGATTTGAAATACCAGATATCTGTTATTCGCGGTAGGTTAACGGTTTATTTGTACACACTGACACAAGTATAGTTTCAGATTTTCATACTTCATCACAATAGAGTGAAACTATACCTGTTTTACTCTTGTCGTCAGATTACTTAAAAAATCTGTATCCATTTTTGAAATCTTTTTTTCCAATCAATTCTTCGTCGACTCTTCATTTTCATATCACTTTCTGACGAGCTATTATTAGTTCTAGAAACAAGAAGATGGTTCAATAAATAAGTGAATTACGTACGAACTAACGAGGTGACTGTGAATGTATTTCTAGAAGTCGTAAAGTCGCATGGAGCTTTTGGACTTGCCGACGTTTTTTCATTGAATTTAACGGAATTTAAATGAATATCAAGTGTGCTGCATCCTTCAACGACTAAATTATAGTTGATCGAATTTATGATGATATGACTATCCGCGAGTTGTTATTATAATTTATAGCCAGTGATGCTGGGACATAACTATGAAAAATAGAAAAAACGAAAAGAAGCGGCCCTGAAAAGTGTACAATATTTTCTTCAGCCTACCCCTTTTCCGCTTACAAAAATCAAAACTTTTCATGATCTAGTCTAGAGTTTGGAATTCACTCATTTGAATGACGGTTTACTATACCTCGTAAAAGTAGAGAAGCAAATATACCGCTAACGGAAGGTAAATATTCTTTCTGCTTCGTGGAGACTCCCAGGCTTATATACAATATATATGTATATATATGTAAAATTCACAACCGGTAATCTCACAGACTTATTTATTATGTATTTTTCGTTTTTCGTCGTAGCTTGCACCGATCGATATCGGTTATGGTCGTCTCAAAGTTTTCCCCGGTGGTGGAAATCCGCTTAAGATTTGAAAGCCACGAATTTATACACAGATTGAGATACAATATAAGATGGGTAAAATTTCTTATGCCGACAACATTGTAAGCCGTGAATTTTATCGGCAAAATTCTACAGTCTTTTCAGAAGCCTGTGAATTGCCAATCAAATGAGAATAAACCGATATTCTACAGGTGAATTTCGAAGTATTCAATTCAGTGACTCTTGACTTGATTTTCCATACAAATACAGGAATAAAAATCGTTAAAAAAGCACTTGTAATAAGTAAACAAAAACCGAGAGCATAAATTTGTATTCATATACGAAATAGTACATTTCGTAACGAGTATATGGATACTTTATTCGGACGAGTTTCGAGCGGTAATTTTACCACGAAGGCCAAAAAATCGCAACGTCGTAGTCACGATTTTGAGGTTAGAGTGCTAAAAAAGCTTTTTTCATTACCTCGCAAAGGAATCAGTAAAAAGGTTTGGTTACATAGAAAAAAATGTTTACCATGCAAGAAGGACGAGCTTGCGGTATACGTATAAATATAAGTTACCCGAATTTATACAGCGGTGGAAGAAATGTTTTTTCTATACATTCTTTTTCTCCACACTATATATTAAGTTAGCCGGAGAACGGTGTTCGCTTATTTAGCTACCCTTTTCATCCGAGTGGAGTTTCTGAATGATCGGGGTTTCGGCTCCAGACGCGGTTTCATGCCTTCCAGTCGTTTGTGGCGCTTCGTCGAGATCCTGCCCGAACCTTTCTCCACTGTCAAATTGACTGGCTAACGGTGTACCGTGTGAAATTCTTGTCCCTTGTGCTTTCACTGGGTTCCAAGTTTTCATTTTCCTCTCCCCGATAATAGCCGGGTTTTCTTCCTTACTCAAACTCTGTATTCCTTTCGAGTAGCCGCCGAGCAGTAATCGTCGAATGTTCAGAGCTGAATTTTACCCTTTTTTAATTATTACACTATTAGAGAGAAATTTTTAGTTCCGGTTACCTCTCAGTCCTTAACTATTTTCATTTTTTACCACAATCGAAAAATACAGTTCTAGGTAGAAAATGAACATTAGTTTTCTAGCTGTTACCGGCAAGTCTGGTATCCGTTACTATTCTTTCTCATTACGATCACTGTTACTATATTTTCTTGCGACTGTTGCGAAAATTTAATGCTTGTGCAGCAATAAATTCATGTTAATGCCTTATTTAACTAAAAAAGTAGAGTAAATCTCACAAACTGATTTTGCGTTGCGATTACCAAAAAAGGATCGACAATATCCCAAAATGGTTACGTGTACTTCGTTTTTCGTAAATCCAACGATATTTAAACAGTTTTTTTAACGATACATGCTTCACTGAATTTCTCTAGTTACTATAACAAATGAAATTTTTCTCAGCGTACCATTTTGCGATGTTGCGTTCGTGCTTCGAGACTCGAAGAAAATATAAATTGAAAATAATATATGTCGTACTCGAAATGCGACAGAATCAATTGAACTGCAAATTTGATTCGTGTGAATTGTTATATAACACAAAGCACTCAACTCACCTGCGTCTGAACCAATAATTCTGTTGACATTGCCGCTCGGGAAGAATTTCACACGCCGATAGATAATCGACGCGGATAATTGCACGCAGGGGTGAAACTGAACAACAACACATATCCCTGTGTAAACTGCAAGAGACTGCTAAAGGTGCAGTTGCGTGTATAATAAATCCCGGCTTATTATCAAGGGCGCCGCACAATTTTACGCCCGTCGTATATGCGTGTTATATTATATACAATATACGTTAGAACGTACTGCTTATTACAACTTTGCTCGCACCATTTTTCCCTGTACGCCAACTTTCCTTGTACACCCAGGTGGGTTTCACGACTTAGTATAACGTTCTCATCCTTCATCCCTTCAAATCGAGTCTCCGAATTTTGGCAGCACATTTTTTTTATCAACGTATAAAAAATAGAATTCAGATTACGAAAGTGTTTTTAATATTTGCACATAGGCAACGGGACGTGGACCTCGATTTTGTGTCTACGATGTAAATTTTTTCGGATAAAATTTCCCGACGACGCGATGGATTCGATCGTCTAGTATTCGAATAAAATTCACCATAATATTCGATGTAAATTTTGTCTGTACGCGTAATCAATTTCTCGTTCTGTCCCTCGGCGATGAAAAATTTATTTGCCCTCGCGAATATCGCTGCGGTACGATCGAGCCGTACATAATATTATACGTTTGCAGGTGCCTTATATAATATATATGCATACGTACAGAGTGTACATGCAAAAGACTAACCCGCGGAGAAAAGGAAATGAAAATATCCGTTAGCATACATTTACCTTGATCTGAGCTGCTTCCTTGCATTATGTATGCTCACGTTCTCAGCTCTGCGTTACTCAATATTCCATTAAAAATTGTGCGCTATGTGTTTCAGCAAAGTTTCACGAGAAGTTCACCCGAGATTATCAACGATTGTTTTTCTTCTTTGATATAATCTCATAATTCTTTTCATTAATTATACTATATACCGTTGGAAAAACATCGAAGTATCAGAATATTTCACTTGCGATAAAACGAGGCAATTTTTCTGATCAGTAATTTCGTCGCAATGTCTTCATACGATTATAATTGTATTCAAGAAATTAAAAAACCACGAATTCCTGTAAAATATTTATACATATGTATCGGAGTGTTTCAAAAAAACCGACGTTTTTTTTTCGAAGAATATTGAAAAATCTTCCGAGTGTCCCTCAAAAATGACTTCGGTAAAATATGAGCTCTTAATATTGATATTTAGAGGTGGCGATTCTCAATTTTCTATTTCCCATTTAAATAAAATAGGAAAAAATTTTTTAAAAAATTTAGAACTTTATTGCTCGAAAACGAATCAGTGTGAGGATATAAACAAAAAATGTTCTTGTAGGAAATTTTACGCTCTACAAAAAAGATCTGAATAAAGATTTGCGTAAGGTAAGTCGTTTCGGAGTTATCAGGCCTCAAACATCGAACCGTTTGAAATAATGATGTTATTAATTTATAAATGCGACAAAAATGACTCATATCGTTGATTAATGAAATTTATTAATTAACATTTCATTGGAAGTCTATAGTTTTAATTTTAAAATCAATAATACTGTGTATTTCAGTGATACACCGTATTTCTACGACGAAAAAATTCGCTCTTATTTCTGTCCTCTATTCCAAGTCTCCCTTCATATATATATATATAGGTACATCTCAAGTTATTATATCTCTTTCGCGACCGAACAAGAGAAGCGCAATTTTTTTTCCACACAGATATGAGTATAATAGACTGGGGTTTGTTCTTCTCCTTTGCTCTTGACTTTAATGTTTTTTTTTTTTTTGTTAAAGTTAAAAGTGGTCCTCAAATATATAAGATAAGTACAGACGTGCTTCAACATTCGCGTATTATATGTATATAGGGATATTTTAATGAAATCAAACGGCAGCGTAAACTTCGAAATTAACGTAAGAAACGCGAGTAATTTCGCGCACTAAAAGAGACCGTGTAATTAACGAAAATACAAACGAATTATCACAAAGGGTTCGAATTTGATCGGGAGACGACGAACTGCCTCTGGCGCAATAAAATTATGGAAATCATTGGTCTTGTTGAGAGGCTGCATGGCCGATGAAAATTTTACGAACATCTCTGCAAAGATTTTCCATTTTCGGAGGCTTTCAAATATTTGTCGAAAATCGGAGATGAGAAATGACGCAAAGTTATTATACATTCAGAGAGGGGTAAATTCCACCCCTTGGTCGGTGTAATTTTAAGTTGTTTTACTTCAGAATTGGATGATCGACTCATTGATCGAGGGTTTCATGTACATGTTGTCGCAATTTCCAAACCAGGAAGTATGGAAAATTAAAATTTCAATATTATTACGATCTCACGTACGGAGTGTAATTTTTCTATAAATGTTCTCCATGAATTTTTGTACTCCTAATTTTAATTTCCTGTAGATACGTGGATTGAGTCTAATAATTCGAGCCAAATGTTTAATATTTCCTTAGTCGGAAGAAAAGTCCGTCCGTCATAAGGCGATGAACTTAAAATAAATACCCGAAGGAAACAAACAGAAAAAGAGAAATTCAAAATAAAATATCCACTCACTGACAAAATAAAAATATTTCCTAAATTAAATTCATTAAAATTTCACCTGCGTACATCAAACTTCTCAAGAGATGCTTTACTTCGAGGCAAAGTATAACAAGGATATCACAAGATAAAGTCGAGGAGAAAAATATATGCAAACGCGATTCGCAGAGTGAAATTAAAGCCAATAACTCCCTGTGTAACGTAAATTCGGAAGTGCCATAAGCCAGTGCCTTTGAGAAAAGTAATTTTTTCCTCAGAAACATTGACTAAATCTTAATAAATTTTAATAATTTTACCTGAAAGGGTAGCCAGAGCACCAGGAAGGCGCCGACCGTCAGGGCCAGCGTCTGGCCGTATCTCGGCAAGGCCAGGGTTTGGGTTTGGTGTCGAAATGACAATTCCACGGTGTATATCGCCCTGGCGTGAGACCGGGCCACCAGGTATACGTACATGTAGCACCCGAGGAGCACAAGAGCGCTCGGTGCCCAGACAGCGACGACGAGGAAAATCCTGACGGGCGGTGAAACCGCAGCGCTGAACCTGCAGCTGCCGCTGTAACAGAGGAAAATTCGACGTGAGAAAATTTAGTCGAGGCTTATCGCCTGTCGATTACCCTGACAACTTTTTACGAGGGTCGATTTATAGGTCTATTTTTCACAGTATTTTCGGAAAATTGGATTGGAATATGATTATAGAGAGGGGGAGAGAGAGTTTACACGATGGTGGAAATTGAATTTTGTCCTCTGCGACGAAAACCGATCACCCTTGTGTCTTCGTTCGAGCTTGTTATAGGTCCTGATGGGGACTTGGGTTTAATAACGAGGAAAATTTACAGTCGTGGTTATTATACGGTCGATCATTTCCCGCGAGCGAAAAATATTATAGATTTCGGTACAAAATGAAAATGGCGTTTTTTCCCTTTTTCTCATTGTAAACAGAAATTTTAGCATAACTGTGCTACTATTATTTTTGGATATAGTCACTCGTACTATATTTTACTGTCATAAATGTAATTGCGAAATTTGATGATTAAGTAACTAGAAAAAATGTAGTAAATTAAACCAGCAGATTTCGTGCTTCGATTAACATAAAATGTTGTATCGACAGCTATATAATTACGCTAAATAGTTACTCGACAGCATTTTCATCCAGTTCCAATGACATTTAAAACTTTATTCTAACGATAATCATTTCGGTATACGATCTTAAATGTACATGGTAACCTTAACAAATGAAATATTCCTCGGTGAATTGGCAGGCGAAGATAGGCGGGGTGATTACGTGCCAATTAGCTAATTGGAGAGTGTTATCGTTTAGTAATTGTACCCGGAAATGTGACCACCAACTGCGACCTTGAGCCAAGGGCAAAGGTAATTGGCAGACAGCCCTGCGTGGCGATAGTGTGAAAATTACTAACAAAGAGCTGGTCTGTCTCTTAGATTTACGAACACAGCTCGCTCTCTTCGTGAGTTCATTACGGAAAATTTACAGGCACGTTGCCGGTCTTTTTTTTTTTTTTTCTGTTTACTTGACCCTAAAAAAATGCATTACGTACCAAATTTGCAAATTATTGCATCTAGTGGGGTGAAATTGCTATCGTTATTCGCAAACTAAACAAACTCTCAAACAAGACTTTTTTCTTGTGCGAAAATCACTTTGCGAGTAGTAAACGCGAGCGTCTCACGAACCGTTTCTATATCGGTACAGATCGCGTTTTTAGACCTGCTTCGGATAATTGGAAAAAAGTTACGCCGAGGATCAATCGAAGACGGAATTACCAGCCGGGCGCGGGTGTCGTCTTGATAGAATTTGAAACACCGAGGAGGATCCGTTACTCCTGATTCCCTCGATTCCTGCAGAGTACGTTTTGTAATTCCGTTCTCACGCGATTTAAATTAATCTTACTCAGGCGGTGTGGAATTTCAATTATTCCTGTGTCGCACGTATTACAATCTCAAACAGTTCCTTTCGTTTCGGAGCTTCGCCTCCGCCCTTTCAATAAAGGAGCTTTCAGCGGTATTGAAAAGTTACCGTCAGTTCGCGAAATTGCAAGGTTCCGATCCAGGTTTCAGCTCCAGTTTTTTCCTCAACATGGTAAAATTATTCATCCTGCGTACCGGGTATATTATATACGTCGCAGCTGTCAGTGCTCAAGGTTCGGTTCATATAAGCTCTTCGCATCTCTTTACGACAACTCCTACACAGTGAATAAATTATTCACGATCGAAATGAGCGGGTGATTTTGGCCACCTTTTATGCACGTCGAATTAGCAAAATTGTCGAAGAATATTTTAGACCGACGTGTCTGGATATGGAAATTTTGCTTTAAGCCTCAAAGATTTTTGATAATTAATTCAAGCTCATGACGGTGCAGCGGTGTGTCGGAGACGCCATACAGACGTAGACAGGTAAAAAATTCGCCACTGCCATTCGAGAAGGACGAGACCTGTACCGAAAATCACCGTATATTTTTTGCACGTTTATTTATATTCATGCATTTATTCATACAAAATGACTGTATTTACATCACGAATATATACAGAGCTGTGATATGTCATGGTAACGGACAAATGTGAAGCTGAAAAAAAATTCCACCCTCAGAGAAATGTTTGAATAAAATTATCGGTATCGCAATCAACCGTAGAATTGAGACCAGGCACTTAATTCCTCGTTTCATTTTCCAATTCTACGCTGTACAGAGTAATTTGTATTTTGTGGGTAACATTGCGAACCTATTCACACGCATTTTCTAGTCAAAGTTGCCGTTCGTTTCGAGAGTTTATTTGCTATCAGTTGAATGGGTTATACCTACGTGATATTTCCCGGTATATCGCACGTGTCGTATAATGGATAGACCGTATATTTATGCCGAGATGTGGAAATAACCTGTACTGAAATATCCTGCTGTGAAAATACGTTGGCGAGATACTGAGAAGTGGTGCAAGCTCTGTGTGAAGCGAGGTGGAAGGATCCTGAATCCACTGCTTCTGTTGTCATGTCCAGGAAATAACCGATCCTCGTCGTGATAGAAACCCTGGAAATGCGCACTACGATGTGTGGATAAATTCGGAGAAATCCTCTTTTTCCTTCGATCGTTCGTATTTATTTTCGTACCCCTCTTTTTTGGTGAAAAAGTATACCATGAAAGGAGAAATGCGAATTTCTATTTCCATGGAAAACTAGCCTTCTTTACGATTACCCGATATGATGCTTGTCATTTAATTTAGCAAAACCTGATTTCCACGAAGTGCCTTGGGCTTCTGTATTCCAGAGAAAAACCGTGATAAGTTCGAGAATTCTTTTACCTCTGCCTCGGTGACTTGTATATCATGTACCAGTGCCCAGACATATTCTTAATATTTTTCTCCAAAAGATCCTGTAGACTGGCAGTGACTTCGCCAACTCAAAAAGTAAATAATTTTTACCTTCATAATTCGTATAAGGAAGAGACGTTTCCCGACGTCTGCTCGCCGACTGAAACATCCTAGAATCATACGATTGACAATTAGTCAGTTCTGCGAACTCTCGGTTTGCGATGAGGTTGTAAGTTCATTGACGCGGAAGTTGAAAGAACTACTTAGGTGGGTAGTATTAAGCTCGTCGCGTCAGAGGCAGACGTCGAATCCTTCACCAGGGAAGGAGACTAAGAAAAAGAAAAAGAAGAAGAAGAAGAAGAAGAAGAAGAAGAAGAAGTAGTGGCTGGAATGACTGAAGGCCGTCTCTAAAAGGGATTTCGTCCTTAGAATGTCTTGACCGAAGAACCGGCAAGAGCGAAAAAGCGCGTGAAAGGTGGAAGGTAGCGTGTTGCTCCAAGTCCAAATCGATAACCTCAGACCAAGGTAAAAATAGCCTGTATACAACCCGCCGACCCACTTGATCTTCACGGCGAAGAGATGAAACCGATTGACAGCAGCTTTTAAGCCTTTGGACTCTCGACTTATCGAACGTCCGCTCTCAACTTTTGGCCCGTTGATGAAAGGTGAGAAAAATAGACGGCTGTACGCTTTCTCATTAGCACTTAAACAATAAGGCTACTGATCACGTTTCATGTGCAGCGAAGACGAGTAAGGAAGATTGAAACGATATAGGAACGGGTACGTGAGCTTGCACCGCATCATTAACCTGTTGCTTCGCTATTCACAACTGCGGCGAGTCGATCGTTTTTAATATCTTTCTGCTTGAAAGTCGACCGGAGTTATTTGCTCATCAAAGAAAACTTCAAAGTTGCGGATAGTTTATTAAAGTCGGGAAGCTCGACCGGTGCAACTACGTTTCTGAGTAAAAGTAGCGAAAAAAGCAAAGAATGTTCGTAATGTGACGCTTCCGAAAACCAGCACGGCGGCGTGTTTCTGCAAGCTCTGATGTCGAACGGAACGAGCTTCGGGCGTAATTTATGATATTTCTGAGATTATTACGGTGAACACGAGGCTTTATTCACTCCCGGTATCCCGTGATGCTGATTGAACGATTCGTGGAAGGAAACCATCGACGTGTACCGATGTGCTTCGGAGTTGGGTACGCAGACTTTCCAGCTCATACACGTGTAACCGCGAGAAATTCGAGGGAAAATGAGAGGAACTAGGAAATTTCCCCGACAATATCCCCGAGGGCGGTTTGTCGACCGTTCGATCCGGGGGTGTTCTGTTTGAAGAAAGCTTGCAGGGAAAAACCGGTGGCAAGCGGAAGGGGCGAGTCACGTGGACAAACATTATTATTTGATGGAATATAGTGAGGGGCGAACCGAGTAGCCTTTCAACTTCACTGAACGTGATTCCGTTTTTCAAAGTGCCACGAGCAATCGCCGGACATATTATTCCGAGACGTATGGTCGGGTGAAAAATCTGTCGGAACAGAAGTAGAAAGAAAAATGAAATAAAAAAACATACCATGAAGGAGCTTTCGAATTTTGACCGAATCTAATCAAGTTAGGTGTAATTAAAAAAAAAGTCTCTGTGGTCCAGACAAATATTTTGGACACTAAATTTCAACATTTTGCTATCAACGAATTCGCACGTAAAATAACTCTACTATTAGTTTTTACGTGTAAATCCACTTAGTCGTATGCAGTTTTAATGAAAAACAGATCTTTCTATTCGTTGATTAATTCCGGTAGATGAATATTCTTGGAGAGATTTTTCCGTTCGCCATTTGCAGGTGATTGAGTCAGATGAGATACATCCGTTTTAATGTACCTGCGATAAATTTATAATCCAACGAGACACAAGTTTGACTGTTATTCAACGTCAAGCTCGGAGGCTTTGTGAAGAATTTGAATTTGAAAAATTAAGAAATGGTAACAAATTACATTCATACTTTCTGATTACGACAAATTGCAACAAAAATTACACTTTCATTGGGGAAAGGTACACTTTGAAATTAATTACATTTTAATTAGAAAGTGTAATTTGTGTTTCATTTCGTGCAATTACATATGTAATTTCTAATTACAACGTAATTAAATGCAAATTGCAATCAACTGATGCACGGTACTCGTCCTGGGCTTTACGAACTGTGGAAAACGATCGGTAATGCGAGACGATTTCTACACCAGAAGGTTAACCTCATTACAGCTTGAGGGAAATACTCTACGGGACCAAGTTTCTCAAATTAGTCTAAATTCCAGGGTGATTACAGATCACAGAAGAGTAATTTTCACGAGGTAATTGTTCTTCCCGGGCTTGCCAAAGTCTTGCGAACCGTGGGTCTAAATTACAGAAGATTACAAAATTCACAATGGTGAAAAAAGATACAGTCGAGACTTCCGCATAAATTGGCTTCTGGGCATCTTTTAGAATGCCGATAACAATGATCAATCCCTTGCTTACTACTGTATTCCTAATTTCGTAAGAATTTATTCGTTAATAAAATTCTGGTATATTCTTTTTTCCTCCAGTTTCCGATTCCACGCCGGAAAGTCGTTAATTTTGAAAAATTGGTATATTTTCCTGCACTCTTTTACGTTTCGTCAGCCAGTTTCGCAGCATTTTCGATTCAAGCCACGGCACGGAAGGAGCAATGCTGACTTCCGGTGTACCACCGAACGGCTCTTTTTAAAAAACCCGACAGATCCGGAAAATGCACTTTGAAATTGCACCTCACGTATCGCCGATAAGTTCCGCCGGCTTCCGGAATTCAGTACATCTACGTTCCGGCTTTGAGATTCTACACATACCTAATAGGTATATCT